>NC_088813.1:13656967-13965237 GCF_011386835.1 Chrysemys picta bellii
GGCAGGAGATGGCAGTTGTGCTGATGCAGGTTCGGGAGTGGGGAACTGTTGGGGTCAGGTCAGGAAACAACCTGACCTTCTTGAGCTTACGTCAGGTGGGCTTGGGTCTGGGTCAGGCTTAAAAATTAGGCCTGGGAAGATGTCTATTCAGGCACCTACCTCTCACTGAAATCAATGAGGTGTCTAAATACCTTGAGGACCTGGACCTAAGTAACTTTCCCGAGGTCTCACAAGAAGTCAGTGGCAGAGCAGGGAATTGAACCTAGGTCTCTGGAGTCCATCCTCCCAAGGAAACCACCCAAACTAAATTACACTGGTGGCTCAAATTCATGTGGAGAATCTAGGAAGTGCATCCGGGATCCTAGCTGTGGTTTTGTGTGTATTTGGAGCAGGAATGTAGCAGCTTCTGGTTTCCACTTGGGTGCTTCCCCTTTGTCTTGTGACCCAGAGCTCCGTGTGAAAGAGCTGTTTCTGCTTTATGTCTTGCATTCCAGGCAAGGAGATCACTTTGCTGATGCAGACGCTGAACACGCTGAGCACCCCAGAGGAGAAGCTGGCAGCACTGTGCAAGAAATACGCTGAGCTGGTCAGTTCCTAGCACTACGCTTCAGGCTCTAGGGCGGGAGACGTCTCTCGCTGCCGAGGGAACAAGATTGTTTGGCGCCACAGGAGACAGACATGGCCCTAGGTTGAGGGGGACAGCCCATGCATACGCTGCAGTTATTAAACCTGGTTATTAAACCTAGCTGCATTTTTGAACCCAGGTGTCCAGAGATTTTTTAAATCCAGATTGGATATTCTTCTAAAAAATCTGCTCTAGAAATTATTTGGGGGAAGTTTTATGGCCTGTGCCATACAGGAGATCAGACTAGATGATCACAATGGTCCCTTCTGTGCAGCTAGAGCAGGGGATAATGATACCGACCCATCTCTCATGGAGTTTGTGAGGGTTGATTAATACTTAGCATGTCTACAGCACCTTCCATGCAAGAAGCCTCACAGTCCCTTACAAGGTGGGTAGCCTCATCACCATTTTACAGGTGTGAAAACTGAGGCACAAAGAGGGGAAATCACTGCCCCAATATCACTGACACAGCCACAGATGGGATCCAGGAGTCCAGACTCCCAGTTTCCCCTGCACCAACCACTAGACATCACTCCCTCTCCACAATATAAGAGCTATTTTAATACTGGAAAGAAGCACGTGGCTATGGATTAGCTGTACAGGGAACGGCCTGACTCAGAGCCGTCCTCACAGAAATAAGTTCCATTGGAATCCAGAGTAGCGAATGGTGCCCAAAGAGGTTCCTGTAGAGTGATGAGTCCAGGGATAGAGGCCGAGGCCCACGCCATTGAGATAACACTGCACTCCACACCCCACCTGCATCTAAGCCAAGGACAGTATTTAATGCTAGAGCCAGCCCCTGGCTGCAGGAAAGGTGCTGTGCCCAGCGAGAGCTCTTGCTGGAATGGGGGGCTGTATAAGCCATGGCTTTCTCCAGGCCTCATTACTGCAGTGACTGTTTGCACTGTGATGCTCTTGTTGTTCTCTTGGGGGCTAGAACGTTCTCCCCCTGAACCCAGAACCCCCTCCCTGGGGTGTAGCTGGAGTCTGCTGCATCTTTCCCTCTCTGCTTCTCCCTCCCTCCAGCTGGAAGAGCACAGGAACTCCCAGAAGCAGATGAAGATCCTGCAGAAGAAGCAGACTCAGCTGGTGCAGGAGAAGGACCATCTGAGGAGTGAACATAGCAAGGCCATCCTGGCCCGCAGCAAGCTGGAGAGCTTGTGCCGTGAGCTCCAGAGACACAACCGCACCCTCAAGGCAAGAGCCTCCTCGCTTCCCACCTCGGGAGCTCTGAACCTGAGAGAGAGGCACCAAGGGAACAGGACTCTGTTTTCTCTCTCTTCCCCAGATCAGTGGTTGCCAACCTGTTAGGGCAACTGTACTCATTTACCAGAGTAAGGGCTTGGCCGTACCAGCCATTGCCTACTGCCTGCCATTTGTTAGTGTGCTGACCTTGCACCGCTTCTTAGCTTGTACACAGGGCCGGCTCTAGGCACCAGCAAAACAAGCTGGTGCTTGGGGCGGCACATTTTTAGGGACGGCATTCTGGCGCGGGCCATGCCGCCCCTAAAATGTGCCCCGGCCGCCTTAACTCACCTCCGCTGTTGCCGCTCGCACGCCGCTGCTCGCCCTCCCTCCCAGGCTCTCAAACCCAGGAGGGAGGGGGAGATCCCAAGCAGTCGTGGCGCGCGAAACAGCTGATTCGCGCACCGCGGCCGCTCGGGATCTCCCCCTCCCTCCCGGGTTTGAGAGCCTGGGAGGGAGGGGGAGACCCCGAGGGGCCGCGGCGCACACGCTGCTTCTCCCTCTCCCTCCCTCCCTCCCTCCCTCCTAGGCTTGAGAGCCTGGGGGGAGGAGGCAGGGCTGGGGATTTGGGGAAGGGGCGGAGTTGAGGCGGGGCCGGGGGTGGGGTAAGAAAAAAACGGGGTGGGGGGGGCAAAATTGTTTTTGCTTGGGGCGGCAAAAATCCTAGAGCCGGCCCTGCTTGCACAGACCGTGAGAGATGGGGGATTTGGCATGTCTAGTGAGACGACAGACAGTTTAGAACAACTGGTGCGTTGCGATGGGCTAGAGATCCCAGATGAAGGAGGTGTGCCTTGGCAGTGCCCTGGCATCCAGCACAGAGGCTCTTTGATAAGGTGGGAAGCTGGGAGCCTGGAGTACCAGTCGCACTCGTGAGTTTTCATAGCTGGGAACCCCTGGGTAGAAAGCAGTATCTGGCGTTCAGCCTTACCCCACATGGGAGTCAGTCTGGTCTATGTGAGACTGTCTGAGGCCAGCCCACTTTCTGCATAGCCCTGTGTTCGATTTCATTCCACGATACTGCCCATCTCTTTCCCATTGCTAAACCTACCCAGTGCAGGACAGCTGAAATGGGCAGATCTGACTTGTCCATTGTCTGCCTTTTGTCTCAGGTGGATGGATAGTTGGAGACGGGGGAAAAGGGCACCAAGGTGGGCTGGGGGACGGGAGGATGCAGGGCAGGGGCCACGCAAACCTCTTTCCTCTTTGGCCTAAACAATAGAACCTGTGCCCTGAAGGGCAGGGTGATCTGGGTAAGTTGCTCTGTGGGTGAACTGGTCAGATGTTCCCTGTGCATTACACGAGGGATTGACCTAGGTCCCTCCGTTCCTTTTCCTCTCCTCCCATAGGAGGAAGGCGTCCAGCGCGCACGGGAGGAGGAGGAGAAGCGGAAGGAAGTGACGTCCCATTTCCAGGTGACGCTGAATGACATCCAGCTGCAGATGGAGCAGCACAACGAGCGGAACTCCAAGCTACGCCAGGAGAACATGGAGCTGGCAGAGAGGCTGAAAAAACTCATTGAGCAGTATGAGCTGCGGGAGGAGGTGGGGCACCCATCGGAGGAGGAAAACTGGGGCCTAGCAGGGAGGGGGGGGATGGGGGGGGTCTTCAGAGCAGATGGAATCCTGGGGCAGCTGAGAGGGGGATGTTTCCTCCACTTCTCTCTCTCTCTCACTCACTCACACACACAATGTGGATTCCTGGAGACTGAGATGATATTCATTTAGGTCATGATAGCACTGCAGTGCTGTTGGCTGCACAGAGCTAGTCACCCAGACCTGCCTGATACTCCTTATCACCATATTACAAATGGGAAACCGAGCCATAGAGCGGTGAAGTGACTTGCCCCAGGCAGCGAGCCAGTGGCAGAGAGAGGATTAGAACCGAGGAGCCTGGTGCTCTAAGCACCAGACTGCCGCCTCCCCCATGCAGTCACGTGAGTTAGAGGTCCCTCCTTCGCTAACCCAGATACTATGAACTAGTGGGCCTGCCCCACATAGAACGCACAGGGCCTCTGGGCGGCCTGTGGAAGTGTCCTGCAGGATCATTAACGGAGCAGAGCGTAGGTGACCTGTTCGGAACAGCCCCTGTGTTTCCCTTGGCAGCATATCGAGAAGGTGTTCAAACACAAGGACTTGCAGCAGCAACTGGTGGATGCCAAGCTCCAGCAGGCCCAGGAGATGCTGAAGGAGGCAGAGGAGAGACACCAGCGGGAGAAGGACTTTGTAAGTCTCCAGCTTTGGCAACGGTCTTAGCAAATCCTGTTGAACCTTTTCGCTCTCGCCTCCCTGCTAACGCTTTCCTAAGTGCCACTGGCCCGTTGGGAGGTAAGGAATTGCCCAGCCAGATGAGGCTGTCCCAGTCCAGTATCCTCTGCCGTGGCCATCCCCAGCAATAGAAGCCCTGGTCTGTTCTTCAGCACTGGCTGTACTTTGCTACTGGATCAGTGCCAAGCCCCTGCCTTGCAGGTGTGTCTGATTCTGACCCAGCTGGCCCTTCCCGAGATAGGATGGACCCAAGCTCTTCCCTGGAGTCCAGTTAGCTAACTGCATTCCCATCTCCCTCGTTCTCCTCTAGCTGCTGAAAGAGGCCGTGGAGTCTCAGAGAATGTGTGAGCTGATGAAGCAGCAGGAGACCCATCTCAAGCAGCAGGTAAGGTAGCACGGCCCAGGCTGTCCGGCTCTTATGGTTCCCTTCATCCTGCAAAGAGGTGGAAGGAAACCTGGTTCCCTTGGGGGAGGGGGCAGTCTGCACTGCTGTGTTGGCGCCTGGATTTCAAAGCTTGGAAGGTCTCCATCAGCACAGGAGGTATGATGCAGGGCAGGACCTCCCTATGCCCTTTAACCTCTCTGCTTCCTTGGAGGAAGGAAGAGGTCCCAGTTTTACCAGCATCTTTCTCAGTGCTGGGGTAGGTTGTCCTTTCACACGGGACAGAAGGCCTAATCCTGCGAGGTGATGAAGTCAGTGGAAGTTGAGGGCATGCAGCACCTTGCAGGATTGGGCCTAAGCAAGATGGGAGGATTGTTCCCCTCTGTCTAGTCCAGGACTCTGAGCATAGCAGCTTGGTGCTGTGAGTTACACCATAGAGCCCTGAGCTCTACTGAACCACAAGGGCTTGAATCCTAAGAATCAGCTCAGTTCTTCACAGAAATCCAGCCTCTCCCATGCTGGACACTGGACTGAGGAGGAATGGGGAAGGGAAGCTGAAACAAGATGCCCGCTGTGCAGTGTCAAGGTACTTGGCGCTGAACTGTAATTCCCTCTCTCCCTAGCTGGCCCTCTACACAGAGAAGTTTGAGGAGTTTCAGAACACGCTTTCCAAAAGCAGTGAGGTGTTCACTACATTCAAACAGGAGATGGAAAAGGTACTGTGGCTGTCACCCCTATTGGCCAGAGAGCTGGCATGGGCCTCTCTGATGTGTTAGAGCCACTGTCTGCCACCATCCCCACTAGGTTTCCAAGCTGGTAAAGCGGCAACTCCTTGATCACATGGAGGCCAGCTTTCACCATCCTCAGAAATCCTCGAGGAGCCACGTACTCCTGGGAAGTAAACCAGCTAGATACAGCAATCATTAGCAGAAGGAGCTTTCCTGTGGAACAGGATGGATGGAGTTGATCTGGGATGGGGTGGGAGAGGTTGGTCTAGGGTTAGCGGTGATAGGCAGAGCCTGCACCTGAGCCATCTCAAAGGTATGGGGAGTTTGGAGCTGGGCGTGGGAGTGGCTTAGTCCCATCTCTTATTTGGGTTTGTTGTGCCCTGGTCGATGGGTGGCTTGGGGAGGCCTGGTCAATATTCCCTCTCAGTGAAACTGACTCCAGTGGGTGAGATGAGGCAAGGCGGAAGGGCTGCTGCACTTTCTTGGGCCGGCTGGCATCTGACCCCTTGCTCTGGGAATGTCCATGCCCCCTCAAGGGTGCTGTAGAAACTGGCCAATGGCGACGCTCTGTATCACTGTTTCTCTTTGCCTTTTATTACTGTATTTCTGTAGATGACAAAAAAGATCAAGAAGCTGGAGAAAGAGACCACTGTGTATCGGTCTCGCTGGGAAAGCAGCAACAAGGCTCTGCTGGAGATGGCCGAGGAGGTAAGCCCCGTCCTTGGTACCACGCTGCGGCATCTGGTTCAGCTCTGCATTTTATTGGGTACACTGAGACTGGCAAATAGCCCATGGCGAATGCATCAGAGAGCGATCTAGTGATTAGAACAGGCGACTGCGAGTCAGTACCAAGAGTCTGACTCCTGGCTTTGTCACTGACTCATTGTGTGATCTTGGGCAAGTCCCTTCCCCTCAGTGTACAGAGGGGCAAATTAAGGCAAAGGGGATAACGAGACTCACCAAACTCGTGGTGGGGAAGCAGGGGTTAATGATGATGCTTGAAAGGAAGGTGCTACCGAGATGGACAGTCACTCCCTGTACCCCCGGGGAACAGGTAGGTTGAAAAGGATGGTGACAGCATATGAGTGTTGGGTCCTTCAGTAACTGCTGATATGTTTGCCTGTGAACTTAGCCTGTTTCTTCCAGGAGTTTCCCTTTGCCTCTCTTCCCCCGCCTCAGACCCTAGGTTGCTGTATTAGCTGTAAGACTCTCAATTCCTCACCTTCGCTGCTTAGGGACCGTTGACTCTTTTTGCAGAAAACCCTTCGGGACAAGGAGCTGGAAGGGCTTCAGGTGAAAATCCAGCGCCTGGAGAAGCTGTGCCGAGCCCTGCAGACCGAGCGCAATGACCTAAACAAGAAGGTGCAGGACCTGTGTGCCCACACGCCCCAGGCCGAAGCAGACACGCTGGAAGCCCTCAAGGACCCATCTCGAGACAGCTTTGGTGAGCCAGCACTAGGGGGCGCTGTAGCACAGCAGTGCCCCAGGGAGGATTGTCTTCGCTCAGCCAAGCCGATGCACTGCACAGAACCTGCGGAGAACCCCGGAGAACTGAGCATAGGAGCTTTGGGTTAGGCTGGGACTGAGGAATGCTCTCGTGCTTACTAAGCCCTTGGATCAGCAGGTGGAGATAGGGGAAGGGACGGTAACATGTGAATGGTGCCACAGACTGATCTAATGTCCTTTCCTTAGTCCCGGCACTGGGGGCTTTGAGATTTTCCAGTTTAGGCTTTTGGAAGTTTTTTTTTTTTTTTAATATATACATATATATATATATGATATATAAAACGATGTGCAGGGCAACATACACTTTTATATATGAATATATATAAACTAGATTGACCCACTTCCCTGCGTGCGCGTGGATATCTAATACACGGATTTTCAACTGATTGATTGGCCCTTTTGCTAAAAGACCTTGTTAGTGGTGGGCTGGGATGCCCTTTTAAAAGCTAGTGCAGCCCAGGGGGTCAGATGGGTGAACCGTCTCCAGTCCCTCCCGCCAGCTCAAAGCATCCAAACAACTGGAAATGTCATGAGCGCGGTCTGCAGCCGTTCTGCTTTCAACGTGACTTTAAACCAGAGAGTGGAAATGGGGAGAACTTGAAGCATTTCTCAGCCTCGGATTCTCCTTTTTCTCCTTCCTGGTTTAAATCCGACCTGGCTGTAGGCAGGCTGCTGGGGTGTGCTGGCTTATTTTTTCCTGGTTAGCACTTTCTCTTTCCCTTAGAAGAAGGAGGGAAGAGGCTGTTTTTCTTTGTCATACAGTCCATGTATTGTATGGGAGCAAAAAGAAATGGAGAAACAGTGGGGGTCTTGGACACATCAGAAAGCCCCCTAGTGGCCGTCCCTTTGGGCCTTTGATATTTCCAGAACCTGCTGATGTCTCAATAGCCTTATAATTCACAGTTGCCTCTATGCTATACGCACACATGCACAAGTGTATTAAAGAGTTAATCCAAAGGTCTACTTCCTACTTGTTTTGCACATGAATACCGTGAGGGGGTGAGGAGGTCCTCCAGGTTATTGTCTAGATTCCTTTCCCTGTGGAAGGGCCTCTGTGCTGCCCCACGGTAGGTGTTTACAAAGCAGTGGTTCCATAAAGACAAAACCTCAGCTTTCTCCTTGGCTGAATAGTTGGGCCCATGAGCAATGTGCTCTGGGCTGAGCCCCTGAGAAGGGAGCTATGTCCACATGAATATTCTACTGGCTGGGACGTGCTGCTGCTCCAGTGCTCTGGCAGGCTCCTTTTGACTTTGTTGTAACAGCACCTCATTCACAAGTACCCTTCCCCAGTAACATACCCATCTGACCGTCTTCCTGGCTGTCAGACTGACAGCTGCTCTGCAGGGAAAAATTGCTGAGAGAAATGGATGCATGCAATCTCTCCCTTCAGCAGAGTGTGAGAGAAGCACATGATTTGTCCATCCAGTCAGGCCCATGAGATGGGGAATCTGCTGCTTTAACAGGTCCTTATGGGGGCAAAATCCCACTGACTTCAGTTTGGGAGTCTTGCCTGAGCAAGGACTTCTGGGTTTGGCCCTCAGATAACCATTTCTCTAAACTCCTCCACTCATGTCAATCTCCCCATTTTGGGGGGCAGTCCTCTGGTAGTTTTGAAGCAGGCCTCACTAAAACTTTAGTTCACGATATACTTTATTTTCAGTACCATCCTCCTTTGCTTAAAACCAAACATGATCTGCTCAAGTAAATTTCAGTCACTCTCTGCTCTGTTATCTTTCTTGGACTGGACCCGTTTGGTGGGGAACTTTAATTTTTCTTCCCACTGTTTCTCTTCTGGCAACACTGCTTAACAGGCTCTCTCTAGGCAGCTACACAGGGCCTTGTAAACCATCCACAGTGCTGTTTTGGGGATCAGCCAGCAGAAGGTGCTACTGTACACTCGTCCTGTCTCCACTTGAGTTCAAACAGTATTGACACTATGACTTTTCCGGTTAATGCAGTAAGTCTGTAGTGGAGACAGGACCTAACAAGCTGGAATCTTTCTGGTCTTCACAGAGCAGGAGGTCTTAGCCTGCTGATTAGCCTGGGTCTCTCCTTAAGTCAGTGAAACGTACTCCATGGAGCTTGGCTTTGGTTTTGTCTTCTGGCCCCCTTGCTTGAAGTATCACTACTGTCAGCTCAGGGAAGTCTCTCTCTGCCTCTCAATGCAAACTGGGACTTACTGAGCAAGAGAATGTATTTATGACCTGAGGGGACCACGCCTCGTTTTTGGAAGGTTAGTTAAGGTGAAGGGCTGCAGCCTGTATCCGGACTTTCCTCAGCTCCTGCTGTTTAGAAATCCACACTCTTTTTGCGATGGTACAGATAACCTGTGTCTGGGATCTGTTGTATGTATCTTCATATCCAATAGAAATGCACATAAACTACTTGCTGGTGTGTTTGTACTTCTTTCCCCTACACGGTGAGCCAAGTTTTCTGTATCTTTCTAGAGAGAAGGATGTTCTTTTCCTGTATCCTAATTACAGGCTGCATCCACCATGGAGTGTGCATAAAATATTTGCAAGTAACCAGGGAAAGCAGGAAATGCTGGGCATGGGGTGGGTCAGTGCTCTGATGCCGATGCGTCACTAGATCCATATTGCTGCCTGTGGGGCTGCACCATACCAGGGCCCTCCTTTCTGTTAGGAGGAAGCATTGATGAGCTGGGAGCCAGTTCAGCATTTTAGCAAGAGCTGGGGGCAAGGTGCAGTACATTGTACCCTTTCCACCCAAGAATGCTGATGCTGTGTCTACACTACAGACTTCTCCTGCCCGCAGAGTTTTGTCGGTCTGGGGTGCGAAGAGCAATGATCACTGACCGACTGAGCTGTGCCAACCACAGCCGCTAGTGTAGATACAGCTATCCCACCAAAACAGAACTTTAGCTTATCTTGCTCAGGGCGGCTGGAATAAGCCATATCAGCAGAAGCGCAGTTTTGCTGGTTTTAAGCTGCATCCACACTAGAAGTACTTTGCCTATATAGTGTAGACATGGCCTGAGCCTGCCAGCCTCAAACAGCATTCAAGGAATCAGCTGCTTTACCTCAGGCCTGGCCCTTTGTTCATCGCTTGCCAAACACTGGCCCGGGGTCTTGTCCCCTGTTCCTCCTCCCCATGCTCTTCTCCTTGATGCCATGTAACCTCAATGGCACTGAGCTGCAGTTTTGATTTTGCCTTCGTGGGGATGTCCCTCCAGATGAGCCCAATTTTACACAGGTCTTGTGGCTGTCGTGAGTTGGGCTTGCACTGTATCCTGTCCCCGGGCAGCACAACTCCTGGTGAAGCTGGGGGTGGCAAAGAACCAGCCTACCCATGTCAGGATTGGCTTTGAGCGTCCCTTCAGGCTGTAAGGGGTGCCTACGCTCGCTCAAGGAGAGCTAGAAGCAGGGATTTTCATTAATGAGATGTAAAGGGATGAGATCTCAATGGAAGCACAGCTTCTCCCTGGGCTGTTAGGCAAAGACTTGAGTAATGCACCAGCCCACGGAGCTGGAGGCCTTTGGGTGCGGAAAACTGCCAGTCTCGGCTTTAAACGTAAGGCGTCCGAGGGAAATCGACTCCTCTTGATGCCATCCCAACAGCCTGCCCCCTGTGAGGGCCTTTTTCCTCAGCTTGCTGTGTGACCCCTTGTACTAAGCACTCCTAGGGGACCCTGCTCTGAACTGCAGCTACCCCGGCGATCTCCCCAAATGGTACCTCTGAAGCAACAGTGCTAGCATGGCTGTTAATGGTCAGCTGGAAGGGGCTGTGGAGTGGAGGGCAAAAAGCGGGTGGTGCCTTTTGAAAGAGGAAGGGCTTGGCAGGAAGCATCTATCAGGAGATGTTGCCCAACCTCCCCAGCTGTCCTGGAAATGGAGCCTGCTGCTGGAGCCTGTCAGCACTGGGAGGTTGGGAAGCAGCATCCATAAGGCTAGTATTGCACCTGTGGTGAACCTCCTCCGTCCCCTGGGCTGCTGCAGGCTCTGGCAGGCGGTGTTCCGAGAGGGGGATTGAGGGTTACGTTCACCCAGCGGGGCCCGAGCCCTCCTTTACAGCTAGCTTTTAACATTTCCTTACCAAATAAAATGCAGTTCTCTAGCTGGACAGTGCACTTTAAGTTGGAAAGCCTGTCACTTTCACCAACAGAAATTGGTCCAATAAAAGATTACCTCACCCCGCTAGTCTCTCTTAGGTGAATGAGGCAGTTCACACCTCTCCGAGCCATTGTTCCAGGCTCTCTGCAGATTTCTCTCTGCTGTAGTTCTGCTTGGTTCACGTTTTTGAGATTTTATTCACAACCATAACAGTTAGAGACTGACTTATTATGATTATTTTATTTTACGTATGAAAGCTGAGATTGTGGAGAACAAGATGACGGATTGAGACAGGTGCCACGCCCCTGTCCCGCTGCATACTAGCCCATCCTGGGCCCTGCCAGGAACAATATTTCCCCTCTCTATATCACCGACCCACTACCCTGCTAGGGCCCACGGGCAATTCCTATATGACACAGTGTACTGCAGGCTTTTGCCATCAATTTCAGCGGGATCCAGATCCATGAGGACGGAAGGTTCAAGAGAAATGGCAGAATCAGTTTTAGCATGGCCAATATTTCAATAATTTTTTCAACATTAAAAGTCTGTTTAAAATCATGATATATTTATAAAGGGATTATATTAATGCTACAGCACATGTGTAGTATTAGCTTTAATAGCTTTCTAGAATAATTTTACCAATACAATATATAACATGGATACTATATATTATAATATATAATTTAGTATTATCCTACATAAGTTCAGGGCACCTGCACCTGCATTCCTCCTCTATGGTCCAGCAAGGGCACCCACTCTAGGCTGCCAGCTCCCCAGCTGTGGCCTCTCTTGGGTGGAGACCCACGGTTCTCTCCCTTCTGATCAGGGTATTTCCAGGCTGAACGGTTGCAAGCACGTTTTAGTCTCAAGATAAAAGCAATACAGACAAAACATATTAAAAACAATAAAAGAACCTACACACGTGCTAATAAGCTTCCCAGAGATCACCCCTACTCCAACATGGGCTCTGGCTGGTGAGCAGGCCTTCAAATCCCCACACGGGTTTGCTGGTGGTTTCAATTTTGTTAACGCCCTTTGCTCAGAACAAGATCCATCATGGATTGGTGAGTGAGTCCTTTATCCACAATGGGGGTCTTCAAAGAGACCATGAAAAGGTAATCAGCCAGACAATGGGTCCTCTCCTGGAGGCAAAACTTCCATAAGCCGAGTTACTGACTAATCGGAGGAATTATATTAGCATACTACTCCTGCCCCCTAGGGATTTCCCAAGAAACCCACTTAATTTTAAAAGTTCATATTGTTTCAAAAAGTTATTTGAAGTTCCTACCATTTCCCAAGATTTACATTAGTCATGCCTCCTAGGAAAATTACATACAATCCCATAATGACATGTAAACAACTGTATTTTAATACCATCAACACCAAAGGTATTTAATTTAATTCAGTAAGGTTCATCCAGGAGATTGCCCTGTTTGCCACAGTGAACTTTAAATGTATGGGTACGTCTATACTTACCTCTGGGTTCGGCGGTAAGCAATCGATCTTCTGGGATCAATTTATTGCGTCTTGTCTAGACACGATAAATCGATCCCGGAAGTGCTCAGCGTCAACACCGGTACTCCTGCTCCGCGAGAGGAGTACGTGGAGTCGACGGGGGAGCCTGCCTGCTGCGTGTGGACCCACGATAAGTACCTTGTAGTTCGAACTAAGATACTAAGGTAGCTGAAGTTGCGTATCTTAGTTCGAACTGGGGGGTTAGTGTGGACCAGCCCTATGTCTACACAGTATTTTGGACCAAGCCTCCCAGCCTGGGTCAACAGACATATGACCCCTCTTCCCCCTTCCTCCCCCCCCCATGCTTCAAAGTCTAAACTCCAGCTCAAACTGAAACTTCAAAGCACTGTCAACACTGGTATTTTTAGAGTTCTAGCACAAGTCCCCCTGGCCCATGTCTCTCAACCCCAGGCTGGGAGGCTCACTCCAAAATACTATATAGACATTCCTTAAGAGTTAAAAAAATCATGAGTCAGGCCCCAAAAATCAGGAGAATGGCTTCATTTTTTAAAAATAGTACATGTCGAATTTTGTGCTTTTAGGGGGTCACATTTTCAAGCTTTTCTCTGCAGCCAGGAGGGCTAGAAGCTTACTTTTCTTTTAAGCTGAGATAATCACATGACTCCATGAGCTGGGGCTTTAGGGAAAAAAAGACCCTATGTTGTGAGACTTGAGATAAAATTGTGAGGGCTGGCAACACCATCTCATTTTAATGAGTCTCTAGCAGTTTCAATACACATTTCTGCTAAAAGGAAAATAGGAATATATTCCATATAGGAAAGGAAAGGGTGAGAGTGTGATAGAGCAGGGGTTCTCAAACTGGGGTTTGGGACCCCTCAGGGGGTCGTGAGGTTATTTCATGGGGGGTCGCGAGCTCTCAGCCTCCACCCCAAACCCCTGCTTTGCCTCCAGCATTTATAATGGTGTTAAATATATAAAAAGTGTTTTTAATGTCTAAGGGGGGTCGCAATTGAGAAGCACCGCGATAGAAGCGCTGAACCAGATCTTCAGCAGCTGTAAACGGACACTCTGGCGGCGCCCCGTGCCTGTGACAGAGAGACAGTGATCCTGTCTCACACCAGTTTCACACCACTGGAGCTGTTCTATGTTGCACCCATGTCCCTGACAACGAAATCTGGCAGGGGAACCCAAAGACATGAAAGCAAACCCCGGGCTTGAACTCCGCTCTCATGAAACGGGTGGCAGTCAGCAATAGTCCCACTGAAATCAGGGCAGGGGAGAAGTTACACGGGAATGAAATCAAAACCTGTCCCTCGTGTGAGTGACCTGATCTCCGGACATCGGACTGCGCGTCTGAAGAGCCCCGCCTAGGCTGGAGGAAGGCCCCTTCCCCTTTAAATGCAAATTGTTGCGTGGGCCCGGCTGCTGTTGACACGGAGTCTTGCAGGGCGCTCTGCCGCCGGGAGCAGAACGGGGTCAGGTCGCTGTAGCCTTAGCACGGGGGGTGCCTCTCAGGTGAGTTTCACCTCTGCGGGCTCTTGGCTTGGCACGGGAGGGGGGGGGTGGAACGGAGGCGGGCCGAACGTTCCCTTTTGGAACGCTGCCCGGCTGCATTGTTGCTCTGCGGGTTCTGTTCCGTGCACGGGCTTGTGCCGCTTCATTCTGCAGCTACCTCTGCTGTGGGGTTTTGGAAGGGGGGGAGCAGGGAGGTTAGAGACCATGGTGCGGGAGTCCTGCAATTTGCTGGGAAGGGATGGGATTGGGAGGGGAGGCTGGTGGTGTCATCTTGATCTCACACCGTGGCATTTCTCGTCTCTGGCCATTGGCTCCCCGGGCTTGTAATGCTCGGGTGGAAATGAAAATCTGCTAATTGCCTGTCCAATGTCTGGGGGATGGACGGCGCTAAATGGAGTGCCTATGCTGCGGCTATTGTTTTCTTTTTTTAAACGGGATACTCTGAAATAGCTGTCCGGGTAACTTATGAACCACAGCCATTTTCATACTGAACAAAGAGGGATCTGTTTCCACAGCCTACGACTGGGCTTTGATCAGCGCCAGCAGCTAACCGCTTCACGGAGGTGCCATTGTACAGAACAATGGGAAATGAGTATGGAGGAAGACTAGCAGGAGCCCTGCTGTGTGTTATTCAAGCTTGATCAATGGGGCTGGTATAAAAGTCGGCAGGAACCCCCGTTCTGCTGAGATATCGCCACAGGGCTGGGTTTGGGCTTGTTGGTTCGACCTGCCAAAGTGTTCCCATGCTAAATTGGGTCCTAGAAGCAATCCCGTGTAATTAGGAATCCTAGACTGCAATAGTGCCTAGAGGCCTTGATTGGGATCTGGGCTCCATTGTGAAAGGAGGCATTGTACAAACACACACAAGCCCTGTACTGAAATGTACAGTCTCTAAAGAATATAGCAGGAGAGTTCTGCACAGCTTAGAGTGATGGGATAGAGCCCTTCATGTCTGGTCACAGGTTCAAATCCCATGTCAGCAGTACATTAAAGCAGTCTTCATTTGGTGACCTCCTATCAGGTGTATGTTTAAAACAAAACAAAACCCTTTCAGTTGGAACTAATTAGCCCCTGGCTGATAGTCTCTGCTGAGGCTGGAGATCCAAATCATCTTTCCCTGCCTGATGGGATTTCCCCTCCACCCCCCAGATTTGAGGACATTGGGGTGGGTGAATCTTGCCCTGCCCCATCTCTGGGGAGGTGCACAGTTTGCTCCCCAGGGCCCCTTTTGCCTAATTCTTAACAAATAACAGACAAAATGACTGAACAGTCCCTTTCATTTGTTCATTTCAATATAAAATGTTGTTTATAAATAATACTCGCTTGTGCAGGTCAAAAATCACTGCAGGTAATTAATTCAATAGAAATAAACCCAGAGCAAGTGTCATCAACACCCTCATCTAATTCCTCTTGCCTTTAAACCCCCCAAAAATGTCGTTGACCCTCTCTTCTTGACCTGGGCTCTTACTCTGAGCTTCAGCCTGTTTTTCCAGCCTGGCCTTTTCTGTTTGAATGTAATGGGCCAGATCCCCAGCTGGGGTAAATCAATATAGCTCGATGGGCTGGGTCCCCAGCTGGTGTAAATGGGCAAACTCCTGACCTCAATGGAGCTATGCTGTTTTAGGCCAGCTGAGGATCTGTAATAGGAAAATATCATCTGCTGGTGGAGATTACGACTGATCAGAGTTAAATGCTCGCTTGAGAATGTCACTTTAAAAACCAGGATTTTGATTCTCCTTAAACACTAACATTTTTATACAGCGCTTGGAGAAAAATTGAATAGCTGCTTCATTTCCTTGCCCCCGCGTCCCTATCTTGTTAGATACAAAGAGAGCCTTGAAACTTACAAATATACTCACACATAGAGTGCATTTTAATATTTGAGGGGACAGATGTAGAAAGAAGAGAAAGTAAAACTTTGGGAAAGGCACCAGGGGGCGGGAGAGAGAGCGCGACCCAGGGTATGTGCTTGTTTGGATGTGTGGGTATTTAAATATTTCTTCTCCTGCCTTGAGAACCAAATACATCCCCTCAGGCTGTGATCTCATCTGATCTTGTTAAGTAGGGTCAGGCTGGGTAAGTGCAACAGGCCATGCTCAACATAGTGACTGGTTTGAAAATGATACTGCGGTTACGGCAGCTTCCTGGGGCAGTGAATAGGCAGTGTTCTGTGGCACGCACTGTACTCTGATAGGAGACCTCCAGTGGTAACACAGGTCCCTGTGAATGAAAGTAATACTGACCCCAGTGCCTCAGCATGGTGCTAGGGGCCCTATACCACCAGGGCGCTGTCCTCTTCTGGATGAGATGCAAAACCAAAGTAGTGACCTTCAGCTCGGACAGAACTGGGGACCTAAGAGCATGAGCCACTACAGGCCTGAGTCCCCTAGCTGGGACCTGCAGCAGAGGTCTGTCACAGTGGAATGGGCCTAAAGGGGGATATGTAATACATGCTGAACAGGGAGTTTCGTGCACTCCTGTTTCTAGCTTCCTCTTATCCCAGAGGTGGCCGCATTTCAGCAGCAGCTGGTGTGGCTCCTCATTTGGCAGGCACCTGAGAATCCTCCTGGCTGAAAAGAGCAGCTTCAGTGGAACTTGCTGCCACAGACCCACCCAGTTCCAGACCCAAAGGCAGGGACTGGGAGTGAGGCTGGGCAAAGCAGGTTGTCTGGACCCTGTTCTATCGGTCATTTGATTCTGTAATTTTTCCTAACTCCTCCTCCTGGCTCCTGTTTGCAGGCACCCCTTGCTGAGGGGGCCGTTTCTGGAGAGGTTCTGGGTGCTGTTCCCACCCTTCAGAAAAATGCTTTGTGGTGAAAAGGAAAAGAAGCCCAGTGGTTAAAGGGTGACCTGGGGGGTCAGAAGAACCAGGTTCAAAACCTGCTCTGCCGTACTACGTGTGTGACCTGGCATGAGTCCCTCTCTGACTCAGTTCCCCATCTGTTAAATGGGGATAACACTTCCCTGCCTCAGACAAGTGTGGTGAGGATAAATACCCTCAAGATTGTGAAGTGCTCAGATAAATACCTCAGGCAGATCTGATCTGGGGCAGAGGGAAATCTGGGAAGTACCGAGCATTCTTTTTCTTAGCCCCCAGGTCAGGGGTAATCCATCTTTTTTTTTTTTTTTTGTCACGGTTCAAATTTCTCTGTCTAGATACAGTGAAAGGTCCAGATTCCAGAGAAAATAATAAAAAATGATGAGAAATAAATTAAAAAGACTTTGGGGGTCTGTTTAAAAGCATCTGGCAGTCCGGCTTGGGCCCGCGGTCCGCTGATTGATTACCCCTGTTGTAGGTGATCCACATGGGAGAAGCTTCTGTTGGCACTTGAATAGCTGAAGCTGGAGAAAGGGGGTGAAAGAGGAACTTTGTCTCCTTTGTGAACAGTGTCTCCTTCTTTCAGTGCCCAGAGGTTCCCTGCTGCAGTGTGTTACTGAGCCTGCGACTGGCCCCTGCCCGGGGATCGAGTTCTCAAGATGGAAGACAAGAAGAAGAAGAGGAGTCCGAAGCCTGGCTTAGCTCAGCCTGTGTCATCCAGCGCTCTGCGCAAGCTGCCCGTCCCCACCAGCAAAAGCACCACCTTCTCTCTGGGGCTGCCTCACCTGCCCTCACCAAAGCAACGGGCCAAATTCAAAAGGTCAGTGCTGGAGGCTGCGATGATGGGGAGCCTGGGTTAGAAATGCTGCATGTCCCCAGGTATTAAACCTGAGACCGCGAGCACCAAAAGCACACAGGCCACTCCTGCTTGAGCTACCCCGGGCTCGAGTTGTGCCCGAATGCTCGGCGATGCCGGTCAGGCACGTTTGGGGGAAGGTGAAGCAGCGTTCCAGTACAATCGCTTACTGCAAATGCTGGGAACATGCTCCGGAAATGATGTTTTTGAGGACTGGAGCTACAGCAATAGCTCCTTTTAGCTGTGAGTAGCAGGCTGCTGTACTTACAAAGAACCGGGAGCTCCTTGGAGGAAAGACAAGGCTAACAAGTTAGGAGGTAAAGCCTCCAGCCAATGTTCATGTGGGTTTGTGTTTTCTATCTAGGGTGAACAAGGAGAAATCTCGTCTGCCTCAGCCTGGGGGCAGTGGGGGCGCAGCACTGGGGGCCCCTCTGCAGCACTCCTTCCTGACCGACGTCTCGGACGTTTATGAGATGGAGGGTGGGCTGCTCAACCTGCTCAACGACTTCCACTCAGGCAAACTGCAGGCCTTTGGTAAGCAGGGGGCAACTCCTCTAAAGGAGGGGTTCATCAGCCTGAATGGGGTCCCCAAAGCATCAATGCCTGGCCCTAGGGGTGCTGGGAGCTAGGGCCACCCAAAGCCACCACGGCTGGCACTGGAAGATCTGGCTAATCTGGGAGGCTCCTGCTAGCTGTTGTGTGATGTCTGGGGCAGGCCCGGCCCATCTGTAATGGGAAACCCCGGGAGAGCTGGTTAGGAATCTCTACTGCAAGGGGATGTGTCTTGGTGGTTGAGTGTAACCAGGTCCCTCTCCTGGGCGGCACAGGGAAGGAGTGCTCCTTCGAGCAGCTGGAGCACGTCCGGGAAATGCAGGAGAAGCTGGCGCGCCTGCACTTCAGCCTGGATGTCTACGTGGAGGAGCTCGCTGAGGACCAGAAGAAGACGGTGGCGGATAGTAACCTAGATCAGCTGCTGACTAATGTGAGTACCAGAGAGTTCTCTCCTCATGGGCTGATCCCTGAGCCGTCCCTCGAACGCATCCCTGCTCCCTCCAAGCCTCGCACTTAGACTGTGCTGCTCTTAGTGACTAGCGCAACAGGGCCCTGACCCCCTCTGGGGGCTACCACAATACAGAACCACCAATGCCCCCTAATGGTCTTCAAAGGCAAAGTGGGGCCCTGTTCCCTTTATTGTCATAGCTGCTTGTGCTTATTCTAATGGTGGTTCTGTTTCCCTTTTCAGTTGGAAGAGCTCAGCAACTCCATGTATCCTTCTGCCGGGGCCTATGGGGGCCAGGGGATTCTTCAGGGGGCCTGTTTTGTATGTGCACAGCTGGGTGACCCCTCAGGCAGGGAAGGGAAGAGGGAATCCGCTTTGAGACACTTGATCGCCACTCTCCAATATCTCCCCAGACCATGGCATTGGATCTGAGGTGCCATTAATAGATGCTGGTCATCTTCTGCCAGAGTCTCTAGGCAGGGAGCCCTGTAGAGCTTGGCGGCTCCTTGGGAATTGCCAGGGGTTTCAAAGACGCCAGGACTCTGCTGGTGCCAAAGGTTTCCAGGCAAGCCTGTCATGGAGACCTCTGTAGGACACCATTTTAGAGGGAGGGTTGGGTTGGAAGGAGGGGCCTGAGGGTGGGATCTGGAGGTGTGAGTAACATCTCTGAGCGGCACAAGCCGTGCTTTGCCCATCAGTGGGCAAAAGGTTAGAGGGAGCCCTAATGCACTGAGGCGGAGCGGTGATAGATGCTGGCTGGAATCCACTTCTAAGGGTAACCAGGTGCCACCAATGGAGTGAGTAATGCGCTGGGGTCTATCAAGGAGCTGGATACTGTGGGACCAGTTTGAATTGGCATGTGGTACTGGCCACTCTTGGAGACAGAATCCCAGCTGGGGTGGCTCGGTGGTCTGATCCAGTATGGGAAATCCTGCGTCACTGGCTGGGCAGGACAAGAGGGAGTGTAATCTCCTACTTCAGGGTGTCAGCGCTCTCCGTAGAGGTCAGGAAGGAACCCTTCCCCCATCTCTGCCATGCACAGACTATGGCTGGAGGGAGGAGACCAGACTTTTTATTGGACCATTGGTCTGTCCTATTGGGGCAGGGAGATGCTATATTCTATGGATCATTGGTCTGATGAGGCGGGATACTGCATGGTACAAACCACTGCCAAATCCTACGTTCCTGTGCCGCACAAGTGGGGGTGGGGGCACTGGTGCTGGCACTGGTGCTGGAACCGGAGGGGCTATGGAGCCATGCCCACCACTTTTTAACATGGATGGGTGGCAGAGGGCGGCGTTGCCCCTCTGAGAGGCAAACCTTAGGCAGGCACGGAACGGCCCAGCCCCTGCCAGCGCCACTCCGCGCCTGCCCAAGGCATGCAGTTTAGGGGGGCAACACTGCCCCTGGCCTCCCCAAACCTTGCCCATGTTAAAAAGTGGAGGGGCCATGGCCCCTGGGTTCTCCCGGTTCTGGTGCCGTTGCTACCGGGTACAGAGACTGGCTCAGCTGGAAGGGTTGTGTTAGGAACTCCAGCCGCTCCCCCAGGGATCTTGTCAGTGATGAGGCTGCAGCTTGATCGATTCTTCTTCTTCCTTAACATAAAACTCAGCCAAAAGCTGCATCTAGCGGAGAATCCAGACCTGGAGGACGCTGCCACTGCCTAGCTGAAAAGGCTGCCTGGACCCTCCATAGGCAGAGGGCAGCATTGAGGATTCTGGAGCCAAGGGAAAGCTGCACCAGTTTGAATCTCTGTCGTGGCCACCTCTGAACTGTACAGAAATGTAGGAGTAGAAAAGGAAGGACACCCCTAAGAGATGGGGTTTTGGGGTGGGCTGGGGGAGGGGCATGTTGTCTAATAATTTTGTATCAAAATCCAGGATTTTTAGAGCATCCGAAAAGGTCAAACACTGTCAAGGTAACTTGAAAAGTAAACCAGAAAATCGTAGAGGAAAGACTGGGAATCAGCAGTGCTGGCTTCTCTCTCTCTCCTGATCTGTTCCCAGCTCACCATGTGACCTTGGCCAAGTCACTGCACCTCTCTGTGCCTGAGTTCCCCCCCCCCCTTCTTTTTAAAAATGGGGTTAATGATACTTGAGCAACCTTGTATAAAGCTCTTAGAGATTCCTGGATAAAAGGTGCCATAGCAAACAAAGTATTGTTAATAGGAGATAGAACACTTCATTTTCAGGCTGTTGGTTCCACTCTGATTGTTTGGACCATTCAAGGGGCTGTGAGTGAAATGAGTTTGGTGGGTTTCAGTCTGGTAGCTGTTTGTCCACTAGGAACATCACAAAACCTGCTGCTGTCACTGGCTTCCTTGTTGACAGTCCTCCCAACAGAATAATCAAGGCCTGAAAGGCCATGAAGATTGAACTCCCCTCTTTCCTCGCTCCCAGACCTCGTCTTTCCAAGGCAGGTTTGTGAAACAGTGGAAGAATACAGCTGCTAGCTGTGCAGGAGCTGCAGATGCATTTAAAATATCTCTGGCTCCAGCCCTGTTGATCTGGCAGTTGTCACCAGCGTGAAACTAACTGAAATGTAAACACAGAAGCAGCAACCAAGAAAAACTCAGTAAAGGCTTTTGTTGGTTTAGCTTCCGCCTGTTCTACAGTGCAGCTGCCAGCCCAGAACTGAAACCACCAGGAGAAGTGTGATCACTTGAAATGAAACAGAGTTTTTGGGGCTAGCACAAAAATGTCTGCTAATAGTGTAACAAGTCATTCGCCGCTGCTGCTGTCTGATCCTTTTCCTCCAACATTTTTTAATGGTTGAATTTTTGCAATGATAAATTTTTTTATAGTGAGGCCTATAACTACCCCTCTTGCAAAATACCCCGGGCTTTTTGTGGAAATGCTTTCTATGTGGGCTGGGTACTATTTCCATTCCAAAAAGGATAGACATGATGACTTTGCTAGACCAGACATCAAAAGTAAGAAGAGAGGAGTTTAAACAACTAATATTTCTACACTTACACACCCATCCAGTCTTAAACATCTAAGCTGCTTCAATTTGACACCGAAGGTGAATATATGAGTGTATGTTTACATGTCAGAACATTTTCTAGTAGTAGAATGTAGCACAAAATAATGAAATTGTAAGGTAAATAAACTAATTGTGGTATTTTGCTGTTTTGACTGCCACTTTAATTAATGTGTAAAGAAAGAAAAATAGACTGAAGTTTAAAACAAAGGAGGGGGTAGCCAGGCCTCCTGGGTTTAATGCCTGCATCTTTCCTAGCTTGTGATTTTCAGAAGTGACTAATAGTATTGGGTGTCCAATGTGTGAGACCCCTGCATGGGGCCTGATTTTCAAAAAATGCTGAGCGTGTTCCAGCTCCTTTACAATGTCTTGGGTTAGGCTCCTAAATAGTGAGGCTTGCTACTGTTTTGCAAATCTTGTCTATTAACCGCTCTCTGCCTCAGTTAGCCCATCTGTAAAATGGGGCCGAGGAGGCATGTGGGTAAAGCATTGGGAGATACTCTACCACAGACAGAGGCAAAGTTTCCCTATGAAAGCAGTTGTTTCCAAGCAGCAGTGCACCCAGAATTTCGCTAAGGAGGGGGCAAGGTAGGGTGACCAGATGTCTTGATTTTATAGGTACAGTCTTGATATTTGGGACTTTGTCTTATATAGGTGTCGCTTACCCCCCCACACACACACACACCTCTGTTCCAATTTTTCACACTTGCTGTCTGGTCACCCTAGAGCCAGGTTACCGGCCCAGCTACCCTAAATCTGAGGGGCAAAGTGACGCCCTGTGCTTGGTCACAATGCCACTCGCTTGCATTTGGCCCGGCCACCCCTCCATCCGGCCAGCAGGAATGGGGCTCTGCTGTTACATCACCCAGCTGGTTGGGGGCAAAGAGGGGAGCTTAGGCCCCCTTCAGAGGGTCACTACCTTCCACTGGCTAGGGGTTCAGCGGGGGGACCCCCCAGCCTGTGTGGCACTTGGCCAGGGGGGCCACTCACTGCCCTTTGCCTGCTGTCTACGGCCAGCCCCGGGTGGGCTGGATTTAGGTGGGACCGACAGTAATGGGTCTCCGCCCCGCACGTGACCGCAAGAGGGCAGAAACTCCCGCAGGCTCGGAGGGGACGCGGGGGGCGGGAGGC
The DNA here is from genome assembly GCF_011386835.1 of Chrysemys picta bellii. Lineage (NCBI taxonomy): Eukaryota > Metazoa > Chordata > Testudines > Emydidae > Chrysemys > Chrysemys picta. Next base: position 13,679,566 of record NC_088813.1, read on the forward strand.
GGGAGAGCCCATCCCCTGCCTGCTGTCGCCGCTCGATGACGTCATCGGTCGGAGCCCGGTTACCAGGCGGCGCCAGCGGCGGTTCGGGTGGAGATGGCGGCGGAGCAGCAACGGCTGGTGAAAGGGGTGACGAGGCTGCAGGTGAGGCGCGCGGGCGGGGCGGGGGCAGGTATTGGGGAGAAGGTGGGGCAGGTCCGGGGGGGGCTGTATATCTGGGGGGGGTGCAGGTGGGGCAGGTCCGGGGGGGCTGTATATCTGGGGGGGGTGCAGGTGGGGCAGGTCCGGGGGGGGGGCTGTATATCTGGGGGGGGTGCAGGTGGGGCAGGTCCGGGGGGGCTGTATATCTGGGGGGGGTGCAGGTGGGGCAGGTCCGGGGGGGGGCTGTATATCTGGGGGGGGGTGCAGGTGGGGCAGGTCCGGGGGGGGGGGCTGTATATCTGGGGGGGGTGCAGGTGGGGCAGGTCCGGGGGGGCTGTATATCTGGGGGGGGTGCAGGTGGGGCAGGTCCGGGGGGGGGCTGTATATGTGGGGGGGGGTGCAGGTGGGGCAGGTCCGGGGGGGAGCTGTATATCTGGGGGGGGGTGCAGGTCCGGGGGGGAGCTGTATATCTGGGGGGGGGTGCAGGTGGGGCAGGTCCGGGGGGGGCTGTATATCTGGGGGGGGTGCAGGTGGGGCAGGTCCGGGGGGGGGGCTGTATATCTGGGGGGGGCAGCTGGGACTATATATATCTGAGGAGTGGGGTGATGCATCTGGGGAGGGGGGAGATGTATATCTGGGGAGCGGGGTGATGCATCTGGGGCTGGGGCAGGTCGGGGGGGCTGTATAGCTGAAGGGTGGGGTGATGCATCTGGGGCAGGTCGGGGGGGCTGTATAGCTGAAGGGTGGTACATCCGGGTGTTGGCACATCTTGGGGAGATCAGAGGCAAAGTTTTCTTAATCTCTTTCTGCTGCCCCAGCTCCTGCTGTCTCTTGCGCTTATGCTTAGTCTGGAGACTCTGGGTCAAACACCTCCCTACCGTAAACTGGTGCAGCACCACTGAAGGCGGTGTTGGGCTGTTCTCTTACTCCAGGGCTGAGTTTGCCCCTCTGCTCTGGTTTCACTGAGGGTGTCATAGCTCCTTGGTGCTCCTGTCTTTAGTTTTTTCCTGTGTGTTTCATAGAAACAGGCACAATATACAAATAACATTAGGGGCCTTGATCCTGCAGCACTGATGTCAGTGGCAAAATTCCCATTGACTTCAAAGTGGGTGCATTTTTATCTGTATTCAGAGTTTGTTTGCATTTGGAAGTTAATTTGGATTAAGGTGGGGTGTGAATTTAAAACACAGTAGCCCTTAGTAGCGCCATGGTATGAGACATTGTAGACAAGCCCTAATATGGTATGAGTAAGTCACATGTTCCTTAAAGAGGGGATGCCTTTTTAGTGTTGTCTAAAAGAAGCTTAACCACTGGTCTGGGGCAACAGCCCTATAGGCCTGTAGGAGAGAAATGGATCTCCTCAATGAAAGAGGTTTCCCAAAACTTGGAATTTTACCATCTGAGGAAGTGACTTGAAAAGCACACTTGGAACTGTGTTCTTTATTCTATTCTAAGAAACTTTAAAAAGACCAAGTGAGAGAATTTGGGCTTTGTACAAATAAGTTTTACAAAACGGAAAATTAGTAGAAAACAAAATCCAGTGGAAACAGTTTTAAAACACACACAAACATCTCCCTGTAGTGTTTGAAACCTGTTTTTTCAGATTAAACATCTAGAAAGTGACACTGACTAGAGAAATAGTGAAATTGATGGGATCTTTTCCCTGTCTTAGCCAGAAGAAATACAAAAAATAAACCAACAAGTTGCCTAAGCAGTAACAATAAGTTAGGGCCTGATCCTGCAAATATTCACTACCAGATATAATGTTCATGGCCATGAGTAGTCTATTTGACTTAAGTGGGACTACCAGGGTAGTTAGCATCGTGCTTTATAGTGTTTGCAGTATTGGGCCCTAAGATTTTATTAATGATTGTTTCCGTTTTAATAATCTAAGGTGCTGTGAAGTAATAGTAATGTTAGGAACCATTAGGAAAGGGATAGATAAAACAGAAAATATCATAATGCCACTACATAAACCATTGGTATGCCCACACCTTGAATGTTGCATGTAGTGCTGGTCACCTCATCTCAAAAAAGATATATCAGAATTGGAAGAGGCACAGAGAAGGGCAACAAGAATGATTGGAACAGCTTCCGTAGAAGGAGAGATTAAAAAGATTAGGACTGTTCAGCTTTGAAAAGAGCTGAGTAGAGGGGAGGATATGATAGAGGTTTATAAAATCACGAATGGTGTGGAGAAAGTGAACAGGGAGGTGTTATTTACCTGTGTCATAACACAAGAACTAGGTGATCACTCAATTAAATTAATAGGCAGCAGGTTTAAAACAAACATAAGGAAGTATTTCTTCACACAACACACAGTCAACCTGTGGAACTCATTGCTGTGGGATGGTGTGAAGGCCAAAAGTATAAGTGGGATCAAAAAAGAATTAGATGAGTTAATGGAGAATAGGCCCATCAATGGCTATTAGCCAAGATGGTCAGGGACACAACCTGATGCTCTGGGTAGCCCTCCCTCTAATGCCAGAAGCTGGGAGTGAACGACAGGGGATGTATCACTCAAAATTGCCCTGTTCTGTTCATTCCCTCTGAAGCATCTGCAGATCTTCTCTGTAATGGGAAACGTGGTCAACCATCTCTGACTATTTAGGGATCTCTGTCTTATCCTTTGTAGGCCTATGTCAGGGGTTATCTTGTGAGGAAGAGGTTCCAAAGCTTACAGGAGGACTATGAGAACACGGTAAAGGAGATTGAAGGGGATTTGGGTCAGTTGCAGTGGAAAGGACGCTTCATACCAACTCCTGTCTTTCCTCAAAAGGTATGGTCCATTCAGTTCATGGTACGCAGTCACTCCTGGCAAAGGCTGGCATTGCTGATATGATTGGCATGTTCTCTGTGAATAGGGATTTCTTACAAAAAATGGTGTAGCTAAAACAGTATTCAGCACTTCTGCATGCAGCAGGTAGTTTCTGGACTTTATCATCACAATTTGTGCTTGGATTCAAACTATGGTCTGGCTAAAGGCTATAAATACAGCCATATTGGGGAAACCTGGTTGTCTTCTGACACAATTAAAGCTTCCATCTCACGCTATAGACTGACCTAGCCATGTGTTAACCACTCAAATCATGGTGCTGAAGCCTGGAAATAACCAACTGTCTCTTCTCCATGACCGACCCCATCTGTCCATAATACAACCAGGCACTATTTGAGACTTGCTTTCTTGTAGTGTTTGAACATGGGTCATTAACAAGCTTTATAAAAAAAAAAAAATGTAGCTTGGATATAAACTGTTAACCATTTCCCAAACCATGATCATTTAAAACTCTTTTGTGGGCAGAGTGAATTTCTGGAAAGTAGTGAGGAAAGTTATCAGACCTGGTTACAAACATCTACTAAGCGAGATCATCGTGGCCAGGAAGAGCCTAACCTTGTTGGATTTTTTTTTATTACTTCCCTCTATTCGTTAACTCTCCTCCATGTTTAACTTCTCAAACATTGTTTCTCCAGAAGCAGATGAAAGTAAAGCGATTAATTGATCAAGAGTCTGGATCCAAAGACCATAACAACACAGATAAAGGGCAGCAAAAGCATTGTCCTCTTGAGACACTAGAACCAGAAAAGGATTGTGACTGTAGGAGTTACATGAAACCTACAGCCCAGCTTCAAGATGATGAGATGGTCTCAAGAGGTGAAAGCAACAGAGCGAAGCAAAATTTAGTGTGTGATGTAGATAAATCCACTGGACAGGACTGCAGCTTGTCAGGGGAGAATACAGAATGGAAGAACAATAGCAACGCATCATCTGTATGGAGCAACACTGTTCTGGAGACAGGGTCTACTGTAGCCAGCCAGGGTAAGAAACAGGAATAGGAATAAACATTATAGTCAGCACCTCTGAACCCTTCCAGCATGGCATGTGTAACCTGGCAACATACTCACCCACCTGAGCTAGATTGTTGGGGAGACAAAAGCCTCAGGAATATAATAGAGAGACTAGAGCAATGAACCTTATCCAAGAGATAGCATAGAATGGAGTCTGGGGCCCCTCGCATGAGTTTCCTGTTTAAATCATATCTCCTCTCCAAGGTCTTGTCTACACTAGGAAATTATCCATTGCAGATACACGTTATTTAACTGCAAGGACAAACTAAACTTGGTTCCACACCAGCTCAGAAACCTTGATCAACCCCTGTTTGGGGCAGGGTTCCAGGTTTCTCACCTGGAAACCCTTCTTATCCAATTCCTCCCATTTTCCAAATGTAGGTTCTGCCCCCCAGTGAGCATCAATTGCAGGGGAAAATACACCCTCTTATCCAAACCTTTGTTTGCCTAAATAAATTCCGTGTCACCTCTTCTATTAGCATAGGGTAAGGGGGAGAGCCCTGCTGGATTTGAGATCAAAGATTTTTCTGCAAATCCTTTGATCACAAGCAAGCTAGATTTTTCTATTCCAAGCAGCTTTATGCATACCCTTCAAGCTCATAGTCTTACTTGGGCTGCTTAAGTTAGGAACAAGCTTTATGTAGCTCTCCTTTCTTTGTAGGTCCTAGAGACTAACTGAAGACCCTCAAAGCAGGCAATATCTCAATGTTCTAACCTCTCTACATAGGCACCATGATCAAGTATAGAGCAGAGTCTAGGGAACACTGTCTTGGAAAGACTGTAGGCTGTAGCCCTAGAAAACTATGATAGTCCATCAGGATGGATTTTGTTCAAGAGTGTAGGGATTGTACCCAGAAAAGTGTTTGATTTGTATCCTGTTTGTGGACATGCATGTATGTGTTTGTTTTGATACAGTTGGAAGTAGGTTAGTCTCTTTCTTGATGTACCAGACACAAGAAAATAAACAGCCTCTCATGGAGCCAGAAAGTGAATAATACAGATGGATTGTCCCAGCTTTGGCAGCAGTAACCACACAGGAATATTAACACACTAGCTTCTGTATAGTATGTCTCTGCAAACAAAGGAAGGTGATTGATTGCATTCCCCACATCTTATGAAAGATGCACTCGAGGTTAACTTTCTAAATAGCTTGCTCCGAGTCTGTGTGCATTGGCTTGGGTGAACAGTCATGTGTTCTTGGATACTACAGTGATGAGGGCCATATGAGAAGCGAGAATGGTACAAAGTAGAATTCTGGTTCCAAATGGGGTGACCTGCCTCTCTTTGTTGCAATGGATTGTTGACTTTGAAATCTGTCGACAGCAGTTTGTATGTTAAGGTGGTTAACTGTTTCACTGCTGATTTGTTCTACCAAAACATTCAGTTCCCCTGGGATTGTGGGTGGAATTTGGGAAGGGTACCTCCTGCCCCAGTCTGGCCTCTGAACACAAGAGGATCTAAAGGGAACATGGCTAGGCTATAAAACCAAATAACCCCTTAAATAGAATTAATCTCTGTTTTCCATTTCTGTGCAGAGCTTCCATTCAAGAGCATAAAACAGGAGCTGCCTCAAACTCTTCCCGACCTCCAGTGTTATCGAAATCACTTGGCCATGGAGTTGCTGTGGCTGCAACAAGCTATCGTGAGCCGTAAGAATGTAAGAGCCTGTCCTTGCCTCTTGCTGTGTTCAAAGGTTGGCTTGTCCAGACAAACATTTGCAAGAGGAATCTGCAGTTAATCACTGTGGTGGGGATTGGATTTCCAGGGTGAACATTCAGTTACATAAGAGTTTAATCAGATGATGGAGGTACATTTCTCTTTTTTGGAGGAGATGATAATGCTTAACACTTGTACAGCACTCTCCATGTGTAAACATAATCTAATTAGATGAAGATATGGCTGAGGTTAGCTATAGGTGTGTTACAAAGACTTCACTGCTCTTCTAGAATGTACTGCAGTCCATATTCTAAACCACACTTGTTCATCTAGTTTATCCAAATACGTTTTGTGAGGTAGGGTCTGTTATTTCTTTATTGTTGTGTTCTCTCACTTGCATGCTAATCCTGCCTTCAGTGCTAATCTCCAGGCATGAGTGTGAATTAGCAATGATCAGTTGGTAAAGAAATAAGGATAGAATAATGCTTCTATTGTACCTTCCATCTCAAGGTCTCAAAGTGCTTTACAGATATGGGTCAATGTTATCACATCCATTTTCTGAATAGGGAACCGAGGCATGGTGAGGTTTGGAGACTTGCCTGAGGTCAGACAGTTAAGTCAGTGGCAGAGCGGGGGGTAGAATGCAGGAATACTGACTCTCCTGGAAGTCCCTTGCTTCAACCGCTAGACCTCTACCTCTGTTTCCCTCACTTTCCTACCAAGATGTGCGTACAGAATTCTGTGTTTTCCCTGCAACAGTGAATGGGATTAGTAATGCAGTCATCTGTGTGTTTCTTAGTAAGAGTTCCTGCTGCTGAGGGACACTGAGGGTTGACAATCTTACACCATAACCTACTCTAAAAACAATTAAATGTGGAGGATGTTGTCTAAAATGCCAGTTACTCTGCTAGGCAACCCAACACCGGTAAACCTGGCATGTTGGGGCTTATTTTCAACTGTAGGCACAAAGGGGGAGAGATTTCTAGTTGCTAAACCTAGGACCAAGGGTAAGGTATTCCTGACTTTTGTTGCTGACTTGCTGTGGGACCTTGCAATTTGTGCCTCAGGTTCTGTGTCTATAAAATGGGGATTAGGATATTCACCTATTGTGTGCGTGCGCGCGCACACACGGGCCGGGTGGGCACGCCCAAATGGGTGTGCATGCATGCGCGGTTTAATTAAGTTTATAAAGTGCTTTGTTGCCTGTGACTATTGCTGTGTGTATACTTCGCAACGTCCCTCTGCTCTTGTGAATAGGCAAAATCCAAAGGACAGATCCTTTGCATATTAGAGCGCTATGAGCTGGCCATGAGCAAGTAGCCAGCAGAGGGAGGAAGACGCCTAAATCTAGCCCTACAAGCCTCAGTTGCATTCCTTTCAATGTTTAAGATTTCTCCCCACATATGAGGACTCCAGTGGTAGCTGGGTAACCTGCAGAGACAGATGCTCCTCTGGTTTCAAGCCTAGCAGGATTTAAGCAAGATCCTCATTCGATTTCCTTTTTGTCTTGTAGTATTTGATCCTGAAGCAAAGGCTGGGGACTCCTGAGCGATAGGAAACTGTTTCAGAGGGATGCAGAGTGTGCTCACCTTGTTGTGGAGGAGCAGCTTTCTCTGGGACTAGCTGGACTGTGTCCCATCCACTGCAGGAGGGGAATCGTCGCGTGAGCAGCATTAACTGCAGCTGCCTGGGAAAGCACTAGCTCCACTGTGGCATAGACGTTCCTCATGGTTAACTTGGGACTTCCACTGGGACTTTGTCACATTCGTCAGAATAAGAGTTAGTTACAATGAAGAGGTTTATTTTTAAACTTGAAAACTCTTGGTGAAAACACATGTTCAGTATCTGCCCCATGCTAAGGAGGACGTTCTATGTACTGAAGGGGTTATTACCCAGAAGAACCCCATTTCTGCTGACTGAGCCTGAGAGGGAAACCGCAGCCAGACTAATTTTTTTTTTAATGTACTTTTCTTTAAAAGATTAGTTGCTAATTTGTGGTTGAACCGAGCAGCAATGAAGCAGCCTGGCGCTTTGAACACCAGGAATGGGCTCCCCTCCACGGAGCAGGAATGGCTTTTTGTTGTCTGCTTGCTGAGCCATGTATTTGGAAAGAGTCTGTCTCCCACATCCCACGACTCTGTTCCCAAAACTTGGAGATCCCAAAATACTCTATGGCCAAACCTGGCAGACTTCACTCTGGCAGAACGCCGGCTGAGCGAGAACCACAAGGTTTGGCCCTGTGGGTACGGAATGTATTAGCTAACCAGGTGCTTTTCCCAGTGGGCTTTGTTGACTCTTTTTTGTTTTAATGGGCAACCCATGAACATCAGAAAGGGGATTTTTCCCCATGGCACGGTTGATCCCTATCCCAGACCCATAATACTTTGTGAGTGCAGATGCTCTGCATTCTGTCTCTTTCTATGTGCAATCATACACCTATTTAATGTACAGTGAAAACCTATGTCAGTTCCTGAACATACTCACTCATTTGTTCCTCATTTTTGTTTCTGAATAAAATATTGTCTCTCCCCAGATTTGTCTCTGCCATTGGCTGGGCCAGACGTCTTGATCCCACCACCTAGCACAGACGCTATCCAGTGAAAAGCAAAGCAGGCCTAACCTCCGTTGTAGTGTCAAATGCTAGGGATGGGCAGAGGCTATTGCTTCAGGTGACAGAGTACATGCTGAAGGAAAGCTCTCCAGGTGTAACCAGTTCACAATGTAAATAAAGCTCTTGGGTGCATCCTTTAATGCATACGTCTTCCTGGCCAACTGACTTGACTCCATTTAGTACAGACTAGCCCTCTAAACATATGGAGGGGTACTTCAGAATTTGATGGGTCCAGGCAATGTAAACTCAGTGGGCTGGATTCTGGTTCTGAGCTACTAACTTGATCAGGATGAAGGTTTGGCCCTCTGTTCAAGAGCAGGAGAGAGGAGCTGTCGCAGGCTGGTATCATCACTTCACCCCCTCTGCAGAGATGGGGAAATCAGTAACTTTGGGAATCAGGCTGGTGTCTTGAATCTAGGCTCTCAGCAGTGGAATAGAGAGGGAGAAGACAGCAGTAAGTATAGCTTTCTTTGGGGTGAAATATTTTTTGAGTGGCTGTCATGCAAGTGAGTGGTGTTTGGCTTGAATTCCTCTGCCAACTAGTCTGCAGTAGTTCAAGCTCCCCCGCTACCCCCCAAGTCCTGCTACTATCTTTCTACTGCATGTACTTTTCTGCCCCCCTTACTACAGGAAGCCTGTGGCAGAGCAGGGAATTGAACCTGGGTCTCCCTGGTCGTGGGCTAATACCCTAACCACTGGACTATCCTTCCTCTCCTGTAGGCCAGCAAGTTAGTTCAGTCTCATAGTCCATTTTGATGATGGTAGCTAGGGAGCTAATTAATGCAGATGGGGGGGGGGTTTGCTTTGTGATGCAGATACTTGTCAACTAGGCACTGCATTGGCACCTACCAAACTCGTATCACACAGGCCACTGAGCAGTTATCAGAGAGTGACAACTTTCAGACACCTCCACTCTGGGCTGGATTTGAATCGCCACTGTATAGGTAATCAGTCCTGTCTGCTCTCCTGAGCCATCCAGTCTCCTGATTTTGGAGCTGTGCTGGGCTGTGAGGGAGCTTTTGGTGCTGTTTGTGTGTAGCAGAGGAGAGGTACTGAGGAGCTGTTTGGTTCTCGGTTTGAGTGACTCAGCCTCCAGGCCGGCCCACAAAACTCCCCCCTCTTGCTGGGCCTGCAGCCATGGAAACGGCGAGAGTCTCTTTCAGAACACAGCTCTGAGAAGGGAGAGGGAGCACAAAGGCAGCCAGACAGCAAGGGCTTGTGCTTAGCACAAGGGTCGCTGGGGTTTTCATCTTCCAGCCTTTGCCCTGCGCTGATCGGCTTGTGTCTCTCTGATCAGTGGGGTGGACGTGGCTCAAGAGGAATGAGCTCTAGCACAATAGCTCTGGCCCCTGTGGCCAAGAACGTGATGGTATATCGCAATGGGGACTCCTTCTTCCATGGAAGGAAGTTTGTGGTGAACCAGCGCCAGTTCCAGACCTTTGAAGCGTTTCTGAATGAGGTGACCAGCACCATCCATGCCTCTGTGGCTGTGAGGAACATCTACACCCCCAGGCAGGGCCACCGGGTCACTGAGCTGGAGGAACTGCAGAATGGATGCCCATATGTGGCAGCTGGCTTTGAGCGGTTCAAAAGGCTAGAGTGAGTAGATCAAACTGTTATCAAGTCCCGAGACTGAAGTTAAGTGACCTTAGATATCTATCCCCATGTGGCTATTGGGGAAGGAAGAGGTAACTATGCAGCTGAAAACAGACAGCACTTCTGTGTGTGTTATGTTCTGTAGCGAGTTTAAGAGGCAGAGTGTGGAAAGAAATTGGAGACTGAGTGGATAATGGGGGGTGCATGAGAAATTCATGCAGTGTGTTTGATTTGCCATAAATATGGCTGACAGCGCTGAGCTTAGAGTCTCCCCTTATTTTGATTGACAGAGCCAGCTCACCAAGGAGCTCATGCCTGCTCTCGTGCGTGCCTCATTCACCATCAATAAGAACCAATCTTTATCGAAAGAAAATCTTAGTGTAGCCAGTGGGGTGTTAAATTCTTTTGTGCCACACAACTTGTCAGTAATCTTGGTTTTCACTTTCCCATCAGATTATCCACCCTTAACATTAATAGTTGGGGAAGTTCAAGGGACTTTAAGTTTAATATTCAGGATTTTAAAGGGCATGCAACAATCCGCTGTATGTTAGCCTGAAACTGGGAAGGAAGAGATCTGTCCTTTTCATTGCTTCACTCATTGGAATCAGTTGTGAATATTCCTAGATGTGCTGGATGAGACTGGAAATGTGAAAGATCACCTTGATTTACATCATAAGAATAAGAAAATATCTGCAGAAAACTGTTCTGGCAGGGTGTTGGTATGAGCTGTGCAGTATTATGTTGCGTTATACACAACTCAGTGTCTTAGGGAGCTCAGTGGGAGTTAGCTGGGGCTCTGCTGTGGGCTTCCATCACAAGTGTCCCTAGAAATGTCAGCCACTGATGCATCATCCCCATTCTACCAGGTTTCTTATGTTCTGCATGGAGCAGGCATTTCCAAACGCGTCTTTGTTTTTTAAATGCAGCCTAAACGATAGTGGGCCAGATTCATTCCTGGCAGAACGCCTTTGGAGTCAGTGAAGTTTCATGAGGGATGAATTGGACTCAATAAGTAAATATTGTGGAGGAAACAGTCAGGCTGTAATTAAAAAAAATATATATATATAGAGAGAGGGAGAAAACTCCTAGAACTAGAAGGGACCCCGAAAGATCATAGAGTCCAGCCCCCTGCCTTCACTAGCAGGACCAAGTATTGATTTTGCCCCAGATGCCAGATTGAACTCACAATTCTGAGTTTAACAGGCCAATGCTCAAACCATTGAGCTATTCCTCCCCCCATATTTATTGAGCAACACTGGCCAGTGCTTGGAGTCTTGGGCAATGTCTCGCTCAAGGGATGAAACATGATGTTCACCAGAACATGAAGTTGGCTTATGTGGTATCTGGAACTCAGCCTGGCTGAGAATTGGCTGAGAATTGTTTCATTATAACAGTTTTGGTTAGTCTAGCCTTCTGGAGGGCAGATGAGGAGAGAAGTCCAGAAGAAATGATGATTTCCTGCTGATAAGCACTTGGGAAGTGGAGAGTTTTATATACAATGTGACTAGCTGCAGCGTGAATTTAGGCAACACTGTTCTTGACTTCTGCAAATATCTGTATGCCAATCAGCTGAGAAGTGACCAAACCAGTTAACATTGGTCCAGTTCTTGCTGGTGTTGACCTCTAACGAAGGAAACACTAGACATAATCATCTTGTGATTGTAATCAGTTAAAAACCAGCTATAATTTTGTTCTTGTAGCCTGATCAGTCCACAGTTTCACTTCTATTCATGCTGATGAGACGTAGAATAAGGTATTAAGTTTATTATATACAAATGAAGTTCCCTCCAGGTTAGGATGCTGGAGGTTAGAAGAGATGTGTATTGATAATTTTCTTGCCTCTGTTTTTACAGCTATTTAAACCCCGGAATGAAGCAACTCAGTGGGGGCAGGAAAAAAAATGGGTTGCAGGTGAGTCACAGTGGGAGACAGGTGGTTGCCTTGTTCAGACAGTGAGCAGAATGTAAGGCTTGGTCAGGGATTAGGACACCCGTTCTCTGCTAGTAGCAGGTAGGAGAACTTTGTCAGGAACGACTTTCTACAAGGCATGTTTTTCTCTTCTTCTAACCAATCACTACGTGAGGGCCTGGTGGTGGAGGTGGGGGGGAGGGGCAGTGTGAGATCTACCTGGGTATATGACATTCTTCCCAGCATGAGTAATGCTGTAGAGAAAGCAGTAGGGGGTGCTCTCCTGCCAATCTCTTCAAAATGTCCACAGCTTGTAAATAAGTTTGTCAGAAACAGCAGCTGGCTGCGGTGGAAATGGGCTGTGGGTGCGCCCCACACCCTATCCCCGTTTAAACATTAATGGAACTGAGAATGTCAATCCTAAACCGAGCAGGGGAGGTACTTGTGCAGAATGCACAGGAGTCAGGAAGAAGTGGGTGTGGGTGACAGGAATAATTGTGGGTGCCTAAGAATGAAGGCCCTGAAAGTGCTTTGGGAGTCAATGGGACATCCCCTGTGTGACTGCCAGCAGAGCTGAGCCCTTTGTTTACATTCCATCACCATCATTAGCACTTAGACCTGTACACAGACTTAACCCTGGCAACCTTGGTATGCACCTGGCCTTGCCAACCCATTTGTTGATGTGTGTGTGAGGCTCTCCAGGACTTGCCTGCCAACAAGCTCCACCTAGCAGCAATGAGACCATGCAGCAAGTTAGGAAGTCCAACCTGGCAGCTCCTAAGCTCTGCGTTTGAGTGACATTTGTGTGTGCTGAATCTGGCCTGTAGATTCGCCCCGTGGTTCCCCAGAAGCTGACCGTAGCAGCGCGATGGCAGAAGCATGTCCACCTGCCCTGCATTATACAGTAAGTGCCTTTTGACTTTTCTCTAAAGTTTCCCTTGGGGACCAGGAGGTCTGGGGAGACTGGAGGCAGAGTCCTTGAGCTCAGGAACTGGGGGAAGCTGGCTTTGGAGGAGTGTATTCCTGCCCCAATCCCTCCCAGAGCTAGTTGCTATTTCTATCTATGCCTCCTTCATTCAGACCAAGCTCCTCCCTGTCAGGACGGAGTCATTCTGTAGAAGTAAGGGACCAGCCCTCTGTAGCTGGATATATTCTGGGCCCTGCTCCTCTAGCCCTGGGTTAAATGAACCTTGCAGTCTTATGTGTGGATTGGTTTTCTACGAGCACAATTGTTTCATCTCCTGAAACAGAACAAGCATGGAAAGCCCCATTAGTACCAGAGTTTCCTGGGCTTTTAACTGATTGGACCAGATACTGATTCAGTGTAAATCCAGTGTAACCACATTGGCTTCAACTGGGTTAACTGGATTTACAACAGTGTAAACCGGGAGCACCGTTTGGTCCAATATATGAAGCACTGGCTGTGCATATGGATTATTCCAGGCCGAGACCTCACTGTTAAGTTCTGAATCCAGTGTGCTGTGCCTTGGGATGATCTGTCTTGACTGGGAGGAAATTTGTGACACGCTAGCTGGAGATCACACTATCTGTATGTCTGACCTCAAGAGTCTGGCATTATAGGCCATCTCCAGTCCATTCAAAAGATTCCTGCTGAGATAAGTCTTTGACTGTAGCTCTGACCACGTCACTCCTCGGTTTTGAATCCCTCCACTGACTTCACCTGATTAAAGTTCAAGCCTCTTCTCCTCATCTTTGAGGCTCTTCGCAACTCTGCCACTCTACTTATCCGCTCTTGTCTCTTCTGCATCCTCTGCCGACGGTGCCAGCCTTTTTTATTGCTCCCCCCACAACCATCTCTGTGCTTCCTCTCATGCTGCCCCTTGAGCTTGGCATGCTCTCCCCAAGCTGATCCATAAAGCCACCACCCTCCAATCCCTCCTCAAGGCCCACTTCTTCCATGGTGTCTCCAATTAAATGCCCAGCTGATAATGGACAGCAGGAGGGGCTGTTGGCTATAATTCATATATATCTTTAAAAGAAAATTTTGACATGTGCACGTGTAAACATTGTCCATATTTTGATGGCCTCCCTTTCCTCCACCCTTCATATATTGTCTGTTCCTGGGGGTAAAGGCGAGATAAGTACATGTGTTGCTTTCCTCTATCATTGCCTTGTTCACTCTGCTCCTATGTTGTCTTCTGTTCCTGCCTCTTTATCTGCTGTTTTAGATCAGGGGTCTCAAAACTCACGGGTCATCTGTGGCCTGAGATCTTCCCCAATGTGGCCTGCGGGGCTCCAGCAATTTTGGGTCCAGGTCTCTCCCTTGGCCCTGCCTGCTGCCCCTGGTGCTCCCTCTCTTTTCCCCCCCCCCCATCCCCCGGGCGATTTACAATGGCCCGGGGGCCTGTCCACCACTGGCAGCGCAGCGGGGCTGAGCGGCGTCTGCCAGCTCGCTCCACGTGTCTGCTGGCCCCTCCCTGTGGCCTCCGCGGTGCCTGGGGGAAACAGCATGAGGAGGACCCCCGGCCCACCCTGTCTTGGAGCCCCAGGTAAGCGCCACGCCCCCAACCCCCTCCCAGAGCCTACACCCCCACCCCCCTCCTGCCCCCAAACTCCCTCCCAGAGCCTGCACCCTCTCCCCCTCCCCACACACCCCCCAGCCCCAAACTCTGCAACCCCACTCCCTGCCCCAGCCCAGAGCCTGCATCCAGCACCCCCCCCAGCCCCAAACTCTGCAACCCCACTCCCTGCCCCAGCCCAGAGCCTGCATCCAGCACCCAAACTCCATCCCAGAGCCTGCACCCCAGACCCCCTCCCCCACCCAAACTGTCTCCCAGAGCCTGCACCCCAATCCCCTACCCCAGACCTCCTCCCCCACCCAAACTCCCTCCCAGAGCCTTAGGCAGGTGGGGGGTGGAGTTTCGGGGGCAGGGGGGGGGTTCTGGGCGGTATGAGTGACATTATTGGCCCACTGGAAGATTTGTGGACTGGCACTGGCTCGAAGGTAAATTGAGTTTGAGACCCATTAGATGATAAACTCTTTGGTGAAGGAACCATCTCATATGTTTGTACAACACCTAGATCCAATCCCGGTTGGGACCCTTCGGCTCTACCACTACGCCCCCGATAATAATGAGCTGTTTAATTTGTGGCTGTTGGAGAGCTACTGGCTTGGATGTGTGGAAAGTTCTGGAGGAGTTGGCTCTTTGTTCATGGGGGTTAGGTGTACAGATACAGGGGACTGGGAACACAGGCTCATCACATATATTTTCTTGGCCCTTTTATTGAAGCGTTTTCCGGAATGGGGATTTGCTGAGCCCCCCTTTCCGACTGCTGCTCTCCAAGAGCACCCTGCAGGAGTGGGACGCCATCCTGGGCCTGCTGACGGAGAAAGCCAACCTGCGCAGTGGAGCTGTTCGAAAGTGGGTATCCATAAGAGGCACTACTGGATTTTCCTTACCTTATGTCCATCTGGTCTATGCTAGGTCCCCTTACACTGTTTAGTGGTTAGTGCAAGAGGACCGGGAGTCAGGACACCTTGGTTCTAATCCTGTTTCTGCCACTGATGTGCTGTTTGGCTTTGGTACTCAAGTTTTACCTTCTGTAAAATGGGGCTAATACTTACCTCTTGGGGACTTGGTGAGAGTTAATGTTCATTATGCTCCGGTGAGAATAGCTATAAGCAAATCATTATCCTCCTTATATTATGTCGTAAGTGTGGGGAGGGGAATCTTACTGAACAAATATAGTTTACACAGTAAATTAACTTACGCTGAAACACACTGGGCCACGCTCACCATGGTGTAATAACTCCACTGACTTCAGCAGACCTTCACCAACAGTGAGCTTGGCCCAATCGCTGGCCTGTTTTCCATGTTCTGCTCCCATTTTCTTGATCACAGGGTGTACTTCCACCCAAGCCGGATCATTTGCTGCTCCTCCCTCACCCGCCCCACTCCCATGATTTTTCTAACCCCCTTGCCATCTTCTCCCATAGACTGTGCCAACTGGATGGAGTCCCAGTCTCCAGTGGCGAGGAGTTGGTGAACGGTGAATACTATGTGGCGGTCGGGGTGGAGAAGTACAAAAATCTGCCCTACTTTGAACTGCTGGTGCCTAAGAATTCTGTGCACCGGGCATTACGGTAGGTAGGCAGGTACCTGTGGCCTAGAGATTGTGCATTATGCTGGTCCTAAGCTTAAAAATAACCTTTATATTTATGCATGGGAGTGAGTAGAGAGGGGGAAATAAGGGAACAAATGACTAGTTCTTCCTGTAACTTAATAATCACCCACGCCCCAGTTTTCAAAACTGTCTGACTTTTTTGGGTGCCCAGTGTGAGACATGCAGGGGCCTGATTTTCAGAGCTGCTGAGTCGCCTGTAACTCCAAAGCTTTAGGTGTCTCAAATTGGGCACCTAAAACTGGAGATGCTCAAAGTCTGTGACCACCTTTGAAAACTGTGGCTGGAAATAACCCAGAATCACTTCAAAAAGCAATGTCGCAATGTTGAGCCAACTTTCAGCGATGCTCTCCGGGTGTGATGGGAACCAGGCAAAGAGCACTTAAAGGTGTTCACCTGGAAAGATAGGGAGCCCTTCCCCCCGCCATCCCCTGGCAAAAGTGTGTTGTCTGAACCTTGGAAACAACTTTAACAGCTTTTATTGAGTTTGCATATCAAATTTCCCAACTTGAAATGGGAAATGTGAACATTTCAACAAATCCATTTCTTTATTATTAGGATTCTGTTGTGAGAGTGTTTGAGGCCTTGGATTAAAATAATCTGAATTATGTTAGAAGCCGGGGTACAAAATTGGGTTGTTTTTTTTTTTTAAAGCATTTTAGTGTCAGGGGCTGTTTTTAACACGGACAGCCCCCCCCATGAAAGCCCCGTGCCCAGCACCAGAAAAAGAAGTAGCTTGGCTGAGTTTCCCAGTAGTCCTGTAGTATGCGCCAAAGAACAGTTGTCAGTTGGGAATCGCTGCAGATTTGACTGGTCTGGGATTGGCAATGGGATAGATCCTTCCACCTCTCGGATGGTGCTTTAAATCTAGCCTAGGTCAGCAGTGACTAAGAGCTTTTTTCTTTTAATCACCTGCTGGCTGTTTAGTGGCTTGTGTGAAATGAGTGGTGGGTATTGATTCAGTTTAGAGTCAAACAGCTCTTCACGAGCATCACGAATTCTCATTCATGCGGGTCGTCTCCGCAGAGCAGTCCAGGATTGACTAGGTCATGGAGACGGCTCCCTGCTCAGGTTAGGGCTAAGGCACACTGGAGGGGGAGCCTGCGCTCTGCCTGCTCTGAGAAAAGAGACCTCCAGAGCTGTCAATCCAGCACCTTTCACTAGCACTGCACTCGCTTGTGAATGTGGAAAAGGGAAAAAAAATGCCAGGGTGAATATTTGTGCCTGCGCATCCCATGGACGCACACCCTGTCTCTGAATATGTTGGATCTCAACATGCTGAGATTTGGTTTTTTTGTGTTTCAGGAACCATCCAAATAACAGACGCAGGATCCACAATCAGGGGGTAGGTAGCTCCGCCTGCGTGGGCTGCTCCATTTACACTACAGACCAGCCGTCAAGCTGGTTTAGACATAAATCTGTACACACTGGACACATGTAAATGGATGCAGCAGAAAAGCTGCCCCCAGCACCGATTCTGATACAATATCCTCTGGATGTGAGCAACGGGACCTGGCTGGAAATGCCCATCTTTGCTTCATGTCTCTCTGTTTAAAGCAATAGCGGGGCTCTCCTCAGCTGCCCTGTGAAGGCACCCTACGTGCCTGCTCTTTATAGTATAATAATAACTGGCTGATCTTGTGAGGCCTTTATATCAACTCGATGGCATTTTTCTGTTTGGACATGCCAGCTAATAATACCGCTCGTTTTAGCTCTGTCTCAGCTGAGTTTAAAATGTTGACAATCCTGAACGGGGGAGAGAAGATGAAAGAAAGAGAGAATAAGAATGGTGGGGGGACTGGGTAGCCGTGACACGGGGGAAGAATGGGGTTGCACACAGAACCTCTGTCGGGGGCCGGGGGAGAAGTGGAGGGGGCTGCAGGGAGTCCCTGAAATAGAGGAGGGTGGCAATGGGGAGAACGGAGGGATGCAAGGAGCGCCTGGTGTGTGCGGTAAGCTCAGAAGCAACCAAGTACGCAGCCCCCTAGTAAGATCGTTCGTAGATCGTAATGTTTTGCCATGGCGTATTATCTCCATCCGACAGAAGCTACTCCAGAGCAGGCCTTAAACACGCCCCTTCTTTCCTAATTTTGGAACCTTGATGTTGACGACTTCGGATCTTATTTTCTGATGGTCCTGATTGTGGCTTCCTTTCCTCCGGTATGCCAGTGACCAGCAGGAGACATTTGTGTAGCCAATGACCATCGGGTTCTCCCTTCTGTCGCACGGTGCCCCATAGAGCTGGCTTGCAAATTTGGGCTCGTGCCCTTCTTTTTGTCACTTCGTGATCAATAAAGGCAGCTGTTCTGAGACTCCATCTTGGAATGGACAGGAGAGAGTTCTTGTAGGAAGTGGTCATACAGGGATCTCGGCTACAGGAGCTGGGGTGAGCTGAAAACCAACTGTCCCAACAAGTCCAGGCTGCCATGTCCTTTTTGAGGGGTGTCTGTCTTGTTACATTTGTTGAAACATTTCCTGTTCTTGTTCTTAGTTTGGTAAAAGCTATGCCACCTCCCAGGATGGAGCTAGCGACTCTGCCCTCATTGATCCACCTCAGCAGGTAATGAATATAGCAAGCACTGGGTGTGACCCATTATAGTTAAGCTGCATAGTAGTTTGCATTAAAACCTTGTTTTCAGAACTGGTATCATATGGGATCCTGCCAGTCAGCTCTGAGGCGTGCTGGTGGGGCCATATTGAGCAGATGGCCTAGTGTCTCTATAACTAGTGCTGTAGAATCAGTCTCTCATTCTCACAAGCCCTAGGTTAAGAAACAAACTAAGGAAGTTATTGTGAATGTTAATTTCAGCCGGACTATCGCAGGGTGCAGTCCACGGGAGCTGCAGAGAAAGACAAGACCCCCGTTCCTTCTCCAGCAGTGCGCAGGCAAGCCGGGAAATATCCACGCAAAGAGGAAGAGTCTGTTTTCCACGCTAAGCCTGTCCGTGCAGGGCAAAACAGGACGAATAGCAGGAACATGCAACACTGGCCTGACGAAGGTAAAGAACATCGCTATGGATGTTCAGGAATGACAGGGAATGGCCTTAATTTGATGCTAAGGGAGCAGTCTGTCTAACTCCGAGGTGCTAAAGGGGAACAGTCGCTAGTGTATCTCCTAACTGCTGTTGTAATTCCATTCCTTCCCCTTCTCAATAAATACGCCATGAATGAAACTTTCTTGAGACCTGAGTTGTCATGAAGCTGAGATACTGAACTCTGTCTGACGTTGCCTTGAGCTGCACCCCGCTATATCTGTTGGGGCAATAATTAAAGCGCATAAAAGGTGAAAAGCAAAGATGCGTCTGAACGCCTAGCAGCAACCCAGGGAAGGAACTGTGGTGGATGTGGAGCTGCTCGGCAATAACTTACGAATCCTTTATGTTGACCTGATTATTTGGAGGTTTACTGTGTGACTATATTGGTTTAGTTTACTAGGGGGCTGCAAGGAAAACAAGCAGGAAGGAAACACAGTGGTTCAAGATAAGACACCAGCCCCCCTTAGTAAACACCTGAGGTTTGTTAAGAGACAATGCCAGGATGGGAAAAGCCTGGGAATTAGAGATCAAAAGCACTATAGGAGTTTAAAAAGGCACTCTCTCTCTCAGGAGGGGAAGGAGTTGTTGGGGAGCTGTTTGGGGAAACCAGACTGACATAGGCTCCTCTGGGGTGTCAGGAGTAGTTAGGCCTGCCTTGGTTACCGTCCGGGGATGGTAAGCGTATAGGTAAGATAGACTGATGTCTTAAAATCATTTTTCTCTAAGTGCTTTATTCCTACTGTTAAACAATACATTGGTTTAAGAAGGCTGTATGATGACTCTATTCACCATTGGTCACAGATTCCCGAAAGGAAGAACCGCAGGTACCAAACCCAGTTGGACCTGCTGGGTCAGCATGGTCCGTGCCCAGGCTTGGTCTAAGAGTGGGAGAAATGTATGATTCCACCCCAGGAGAGATGAAGGCATGAGGTCTAACAGGGCAGGAGGGGTAGTCTGGGAGACATAGAAAGGGGACAGAGGTGCAGCTCACCCTGTAACTGTGTCAGGAACGTTTTTTAAATGAGATTTTTTTTTTTTTTTTAACGTGCCAGCATCTCCTTAATGAACCAACCCAATGTTCTTAATTGGATTTGCTGTATAAAATCAAACTCTAAACATGGTTAACAGCTTAGTAATGCTATTTCTTCGATGCCAGCAACATGGCGGGCAGTGATGAAAGGCCCCCAGAAACACTAGACTGGACCTAGCCATTCCTATAGCTTAAGCTGCACTAAGTCACATCTAGTGTCTGTGATACCCTCTTAAGATCTTTCTTCTCCTCACAGAAGAGGGAAGTGTCTATAAAGTCAAAGACCCGAGAAAGGAGATGCGCGGTGCCCGGGAAGTAATGGAGGATGAATACACAAAGATGGAGCTACCTGTTGATCAGGTATGAGGTATAACTCTTTCTGGTAAATTACTAAAAGGCTTTTTTCTCTCCTGCGTTACTAACTGTCCGGGAGCTCAGGCTGCTGCTGTGAGAGACAAGTAGTTTCCCACTGGGGTCCATGGGAGTTACTCGTATCTTGCAGCAGGAGAACCGGGCCCCAGGAGACGAGCCTTCCAGGGAAACTGTCTAGTCAAAACTTTCCTTTAATGTTGAGAAACAAAACCATCTAGAGCTATTGGAGACTCCTCTCTGCAATACAAGCTATGTAATGGTAAATATTCCAGATTCCCGGGAATCTGAGAACCCGTTTGATGAATCATTAGTCTAGCAATGGCCTAAGTAGCTTCTTCCGTTTTATAACTTCTTTTAAGTCACATTCCCTTCTTCGCTATTTTATTGGTGCCACCACAGTTTCCCTCTTCTGAATGTGTGAAAGTGGAAATAACCACAGGGGGGGATTGGATGTATTTATTTCAGCTATTTAACATCTATAGAAGTTATCCTGGAGGTGTTTGTGTGGCTAGAGCCCTGCAAATCTGTTGTTGTGGATCAGATGTGGATACAAATTTTGTATCCGCACAGGGTTCTAAATATAGGATCTCAAAGGCAGGGAATCAGCTGTCTGCATCTCATAGCCTATGCGGCTGCTTCCCCACCTTCGAGATCCTATATCCCCCCTCCCGCCCATACAGAGAGTTGATTCTCGAGATGGCCTTTCTACAGGGCTGTAAGAGTCATAAATTCTCCAACAGAGCGGAGACCTGGAGATAAGATTTTTGTCCTTATTTTCTCCCTTCTCCAGAGAGCTGCAGAGACTGTGGAAGAAGTTATACCAAAAAACAAAATGACTCCTCACAGCAAGGTACTGCTAAACAGTCCAGTATACTTGTAGAGTGGGTGTGTTAGACGGAGTGTGTGAAAGTGAACCAGTTAAGATTAGATATCTAAGACACAACTGGCTTTAATTTAACAGGAAGGCACTCAGTACAAATCTGCAATTCCCTAATTGTGATTTATAAAACAACTGATACAATAAACTCTTCAAATCAAAATAACTGCACACAATATCCGGGGAATGCTATGCCACTTACTGTGTGATAGTGTCTCACCTTGTGTAACTGTAGTTGTGGTTACAAATCTTCACTGTAAAAACCTCTTTATCAGAGGCTTAGATTTCAAATGTTTAAAAGATTGACAGCTGAAACTTGGTATCCTCCAAGGGTGGATGTTTGGCCTCTGCACCTGAATGTCACCACCTTCAGCGGCCCTAATTTTTAATACTATAATGCAGCCTGTTAAGCTACTGGGATCCTGATGGTGCTGGGACCAGGTTTCTGCAGGTTGCACCTCTATTAAATATAGAAGCAGAAGTATTTTATTTCATATAAATTAGGCATTGCCAGGGGTGCTTTTAGACATGTGAAGTATGGATGCTGGTGACACACACAGAATCAGCTGCTCAACACATTTGTAACAAATCTCTTCAATCACTTAACAGCATTGATCTGAACATTTTCTTTTGCAATGAAAAATCCCAGGGTTTTTTTTTGGGGGGGGGGGCAGTTAAAGGTCCCTGCTCTTGGGGGGCAATAACTTTTTTCTTATACCAGTTTTCATAAGAATTTCTAGAGTTAATGCATTTTGTCCCACTGCATATTTTGGAACTGTTGTTGTTCCCTTTTAAGATCAAAGGTAAAATTCAGACTTACATTGGAGCAGTTCCTAGCTAAAGTCAGAATTACCTAATGGAGCTCTCTGCCCTCTGGGATGAATTTGGATTCTTGCATTCTGTATTTACTTCAGAGGCTGGGGCAGCATTTCTTTGTCTGCAAAGAGTACCCTGCTGCCTCCTGCAAATGCTGATGTTGGTTTAATTGGCCTTTCATCCACAGACCTCAAACTGCTATACAAACACTTATTATTTGAGCCACATAGCCTTCCTGTGCTGTAGGCAAGAATCACTAGGCCTATTTTAAAGGTGTTTAGACTGAGGCATGCAGAAGTCCGCGGTCATATAGCAAGGCCATGGCATAGCTGGGAACAGTACCCAGAAATTCTTAATGCTAAACCCTGGCTGTAACCACTATACAACACCACACTGGTTACATTACAAGTTATTTGTATTGTTTTGTCTTTAAATGGGAAAAGGTTGGGAGCACTGACAGATCGCGGAAGGCCTTGACGATGCGAAATTACGCCAATGACTCAGAGGAGGAAGAGAACTGAAAGCCATTTCTCTGACGGTGTGAAGCTCTGAAGAGTTTATGAAGTGACTGTGATGAAATGGAGACCAAGTTAGCTTTACTCTCTGTGCAGTGGTCGATAACATAAGCACCTTGATCAAATCCAAGGACTTTTAAAAATGCTTGTTTTAAACAATAAGAATGCCTTCATTATCTGGGCTTTGTAAAGCAGGCTTCAGGTGAACAATGAGTCCGATACATTCATAATATATTTTTTAAAATATAAATTTAATATAAACCCTTTTTTTTTTTCCTTTCTTGGGGAAGGTGCTTGGGGAAGAAGATGGGAAATGCGTGGGCCTACATTTTTTTAATTTCAACAGTCAAGGAGCTGGTTTGTATCTGAAATGGGGGGAAGCAAATCATTTTTACTGTATAGAATAAGTTTTACTCTACCGTGAAAGGGGAGTCCTTCCAAACACCTCTGCAGCTGAGAGACTAGCTGGGTTCTCAGTTAAGTAGTAAGTCTCAATCCGGGAGGGACATTGGCTCAGAACATTTGGTAGTAATTTATTATCCAGTAAGTGCTGAACAAGACAAGTTAAGGATAGTCCCTGCTCTGAAGAGCTTACAGTAAGAAGCACACACAGAAGAAAAGACATTCTGGAAAAACTGAGAAGGAGATAAGTATGAACCATTTAGTTTATTCAGCCTTTGTGTTCTAGAAATACTGTGATGTAGCAATTAGAGTATAGGAGGGAGTCTTAGTGCGGTAGCTTCCTCTGTAAATAAGCTTGGTGAACCATTTTCTGCTGTCCTGTGTCAAATATTCCACTGATATATGATTTTTTTTTTTTTCAAATTCTAAAATGTACTATCTAGTGATGAGATGACCCTTCAACTCTGCAACCTGGTTGTTTACATTTTTTTACATAGTAAACTCTGGTTCCAAATCCCTCACTGTGTGGGTGGAGATGTACAATAAAGGGAGATTACACCATGGACTCCAGCAGTATGGAACTTTGGGAGACCTAGAAGGGAGGTCCGAGGAAGATCAGGACACTAATTTTTTGCATAGGGTTCTGTACCCAAATAAAGTATTGGGGGCTCAAACCCCAAATCTTTGAGGCTTAGTGTCCCAAAAGAACAAGACCCCAACCTTGAAAAGGCAAAGAGACTCCAACAACTGTTTTCAGAAATCTTCTTCTTTAGGTATCAAAATTCACCCTTCCACGTTGCCTTGGTTCTAGATCACACCGCTCGTGGCTGATTTGGGTCCAGAGAGGCAGGGGTACCCATCCCCAAACAATGGCATTACCTTCTGCACATTTTTTCTTCTTCCACTCTGTGTTTCTCACTCGTTCACGGAGCCAGCTATACATAGAGCAACTCCCAAGATAGTAAGCAGCATTCCTACCACGGCTCCTAAGGAGACAGGACATACAAAAATGGGAGGAATCATGAGCACTCACCACTAATCAGTTAGGCCTTGTCCTCTATTCAAATGCTACAGTGATGATGTGGTCTGACTGGCTAGATAGAGAGGATCAGAAACATGCTAGTTCCAGATGAATTTCAGCAGTGTTGTTAATAGCAGGTTCTAAGACACTTTTCCTCATGTCTGTGCAGAGATTTATTTTTTTAAACTATTAACTATATTATAAAACTACCACGGACAACATAGCTCTAGAGCATAGTTCTTAGGAAAATAGTCCTTGTTTGCTCGAGTCAGGGAAACCTTGTTAACACTGTACTAACAATAGCTGTGTTTAAAGACAAATGTAGTTATTAGCATGGGCCTATGGAGCTGGACTTCATCCCAGTCAGTTACAAACAGTCTCAAACGTGCAGTCATTTTATGAAGTTATCTAGTGTCAGACAGTGGACTGAGGGAGGGGGTGAGGAAGAAGAATCTTCATTGGTATTTTAGGTTTTTATAGAACATCTTTCTTGGCCTAGAGGGGTGTTCACCAGTTCTGTTCTGCTCACGTGTCTTTATTGTGTAAAGGCCTGAACCTGAGGTACGCGTACCCTTAACTTCCATTGACTTGAAGTGTACAGGATGGCTCTAAATCTACAGATTTCACCCTCTCTCAACAATGATCCTAGAAAGCTGAATAAGCTGTTATTGGAACAAAATGCCATCACGCTTTCAATTTGCTTGGTTTCTTCCCTCACCAGGACAACATTCTTACCTTCTGCAGCTTACCCACAGTGTAGCTCCTTAATGTAAAAATATTAAGTTACTACTAACAGAGTAGAGTTGTCCAAAACCTAGTTTCAAATCCCTCTGAGACAACAGCAACTGATGATCACACACAGACTAGTGCTATCTTATATCCATCCATGAGAAGGTAGGATGAACCAGATCATCACTCTGTACACATCTAGGGGAGGGGTCCTCAATAAATCCATCCCCAACTATGATAAGATGAACTATTTAACTAACCACACATCTTGCCCCTAGAATTACATGATCTAGCTAAAACAACAAGGAGTCTGGTGGCACCTTAAAGACTAACAGATTTATTTGGGCATCTAGCTAGACCTCACACCAAACAATGGTAATCTAGATGTTCAAGGTATGGTGCTGAATGCCAAGCTGTGTGCAGAGCACATATATAAAAGCATTGCACTGAAGTATGACTTACTTTTACCACCAATGTCTTCCCCAAGAATCTTCCCAGTTACGACTGTGACTATCAAAGCCAGAGAGTTACAGAGGGGCACCGCCAGGGACAGGTCTGAAATTGAACAGGGAATGTTGACATGGTTAGTTAAAAACAGTTTAAAAACTAAATCTTGTAAAAATCACTTTCTCATGACCAATGCAAAACTGCTCTATCCTGTTATGTGTAGGCTTGGAAGGCTTAGATTTTTGTTGGTAAACATTGATTTCACTGTACACACAAACCAACAAAATAAAAAATGGAGATCTCCTATCTCCTAGAACTGGACAGGACCTTGCAAGGTCATTGAGTCCAGCCCCCTGCCTTCACTAGCAGGACCAAGTACTGATTTTGCCCCAGATCCCTAAATGGCCCCCTCAAGGATTGAACTCACAACCCTGGGTTTAGCAGGCCAATGCTCAAACCACTGAGCTATCCCTCCCCCATTATTTACAAAAATTTACAGATGGGCAAAGTGAGAAAAATGCTGCTTGAGAACTTATTATATTTTAAGGAAATTTACTTTGTATATTTTAACATGTGATGTGACCATTTTTGTGTTTTAATGATTATACATATTTAATTTTTTGCATCTCAATAGCTGTCATTAAATAATGGCCATGCCCCTCCCCATAATTTCTTGCAACTTTGAAAATGTAAATTGATAAAAATACAAAAAATGTTTACTAATAAACGTTGATATGTCAAAATTAAAAAAAAATACATTCTGCCAAGCCTCGATATGTGTAATTGATTTCTTGGCTGGGCCACAGAACTTCTCAAGGATGAAATTGTCTATCCAGCCCCAGCTATCCCACTACACTGAAACGTAATAGCAAGGACTAACCTGTAGATGCCAATGTGAGATAGTAGATTATTGATCCACACTGATTAAACAGAAATGGCACCATGTACTACAAGGAAAACACAACATCTTCAGTCACTGCACATGAAACGACCATATACACAGCATGAATGTTATGTGAGGACATGAAGCTAGTTGTTAGAGTGGGGGAATAGGAGCCAGGACTCATTTGTTCTGTTCCTCACTCTAGAAGGAAGTGTGGTCTAGCAGTTAAATCACAGGGCTCTGTTTATGGTTGTGCCCCTGACTCCTTGTGTAAAGTGCTTCGAAATCCTCATGGGAAAAGTGGTACCATATGCAAGATAAATGGAATATCACAAAGGATAAAAAATCAACTTTCCAATAAAAACCATCAAGCCCAGAGCAGATATAATTAAATGGTCAAGAAAATTAATGTTAAAGCCAGATTAAGCCCCAGACATTCAACACAATCTCCATTCAGGAGGCCCCCTTGGCACTACCTGAAATGGTTTGGAGGGTTTGGAGGGGGTTCTAATACCTTATAATTGAGGCACAGGAATTTCATCTCTGCAAGCAGCTGCAGCACTCGGTTCCTTTGCTTCACCTTCTCCATTCCCTCTGTCCCGGTCTTCAAAAATGGGTTTGTTCCTCCCCACAGAATAGCCACTAGGACCAGTGCAGACACTTCCCCTGCAACACAATCACAAATCACCACAGTTCAGGGATTATCTGGGTCCTGTAATATGAGTTTCTCACTTTAGTTCTTCCATTATCCCAACTCCATGGCTGCATGTAGTGCAGGGTGGAACCTGCCATTTGCTCTGTGACTAATCTTGTGTTCTGAACATCAAGCCTGCGTCTGCCACTGTGACCATCACAAATTCCTTCACTTTTCCCCTCTCTCCTCCTGTGTTAAAAGCCCAATTGCGGAAAGGGCCCAGTACCCAGAACTCCTGTTCTACCCTCTCTCACCCTTACTGCTCTCTCTAACTCAATGCACTCCCACCTGTTTGGAACAGTCTCTCACTCCATGTGTGTCAAACTATCAAATCCTCCTTTAAATCTCACTTCTTCCACAAAGCCTCCTATGCAATGATCTTACCAACCAACTCTCACAAAAGAACTATTGTTCCCAGCATAGTGTTTGTCTGAGGTTTGGGTGACCAGAGAGCAAGTGCGAAAAATTGGGACAGGGGTGGGGGGTAATAGGAGCCTATATAAGAAAAAGACCCTAAAATCGGGACATCTGGTCACCCTATCTGAGGTCGACTATAAGCCCCTACACGTAGGGGCCTTTTCTTACGATGTCTTCTGTAATGTAGCAAGCACATTTAGTGCATAACAGTGTTATTAACATAGTGTTATTTAGTAAATAACAATAAACTTTAATGATGTTATGACCAGTTCCAGTACAATAAATGCAACCCAATCATCATATTTGCAAAGCACTAAAGAATGAGAGATGTTAAACAGTTCTGAGCTTTTATGGTGCATTCTGTATTTTAGAATAGTGCAAAACACTGAACAGTCCTGTTTGAATGCTGCCGACAGTGCAGTATTTTGCAATAAATGTTACTGTGTAATGTTCACGCAGGTTTATTACACACATTTAGTTGTGCTGCAGTTCTTTTTCTGTCCATATACTATTGAAGATTATTCCAGTCCATGAAAGCAGGTTAAATAAATTATCAGTGAGAAAGTTGGGCTCTACATTACTTTATGGGTCTTGTTAGCAGTGTGCTGTGGCCCAGTCAGTGCTGGCTTGAGATGTACTGGCACCAAACACAAATCAGTTTACATTTTTGGCACTCCCCCCATGCCACCAGCCTGGAACCGTGCGGCATTTGTGCTTTGGACCTAGGGTGACCAGATAGCAAGTGTAAAAAATCGGGACAGGCGGTCAGGGGTGGTGGAGGGGAAGAGGTAATAGGTGCCTATATATGAAAAAAAAAATCGGGACATCTGGTCATCCTATTTGGAGCACAACCTGCAGAGTGTGGTGAGCAAAAGGGAGTTGAGCAGCTTTAATAAATCTGGCTACATTATGTCCTGGGAAGTGATGTCCTGGGAGGCAGCTGCCACCCGCTCAATAAACAACTTTGTGTATACAAGGCCAGTGAAGCGACTGTCTTAGGCCCTCCTGTGGTCCCATTACAGATGGGAAACCTTGTCAACCCTATATGGTGGAGGGGAACTGCCTGCTTTCCCCTTCCTACGTGGAGCAGCCCCCCCCCCCCCCCCCGCACTTGGGAACCCGCTGACTATCCTCTTCCCCTGCACCCCTAACGCTGAGGACACCCTGAACCTCACCTGCCCCAGTGGGGAGCCCCCAACACTGGAAATCCCCTTCCCCTGGGCCCACACCACGGGGACCGTCTAGTACAGACAGCCCCCTGCGGGGCCCGCTCCCTTCTCCCAGCAAAGAAACCGCTGTGCCCCGCCCCTCCCCTCCCCTCCCCTCCCCCAGCTATAGAAGCCCCCCCTCGCCCGTGCCCCACCCTGGGGGGCCCTTCCCCTTGGGCCCCACCCGGGGGGGACCCTCTCCCCGGGCAGGGCGAACCCAGCACTGTCCTGGGGGGTGACCCCGGAAGCGGAAAACTCACCCCCAGAGGCCATGGCGGCGCCTGTTCACTTCCGGCCAGGCCGCGCCCCCTGACCCGGATGTGGTTCCTCCCCCTTCCCTTCACGCGGAGCGCTGCGCAGGCTGTTGCCGGGGCTGAGCAGTCGCCATGGTGAGTGCGGGGCCGGGAGGCCTCCTGGGCTCGGCGGGAATGGGGGGGCTCTTGGGCGGCGAGACGGCTCTGTGGGGAGTGAGGATTTCACCCTTTTCCCTTCCCGCGGTGTCATTGCCCCCCCCTGCCCCCGCCGGGCCCGGAGCCCCTCCCCGCGGTGTCATTGCCCCCCCCCCCTTCCCCCCGCCGGGCCCGGAGCCCCTCCCCGCGGTGTCATTGCCCCCCCCCCTTCCCCCCGCCGGGCCCGGAGCCCCTCCCCGCGGTGTCATTGCCCCCCCCCCTTCCCCCCGCCGGGCCCGGAGCCCCTCCCCGCGGTGTCATTGCCCCCCCTTCCCCCCGCCGGGCCCGGAGCCCCTCCCCGCGGTGTCATTGCCCCCTCCTCCCCCCGCCGGGCCCGGAGCCCCTCCCCGCGGTGTCATTGTCCCCTCCTCCCCCCGCCGGGCCCGGAGCCCCTCCCCGCGGTGTCATTGCCCCCCCCTTCCCCCCGCCGGGCCCGGAGCCCCTCCCCGCGGTGTCATTGCCCCCCCTTCCCCCCGCCGGGCCCGGAGCCCCTCCCCGCGGTGTCATTGCCCCCTCCTCCCCCCGCCGGGCCCGGAGCCCCTCCCCGCGGTGTCATTGCCCCCTCCTCCCCCCGCCGGGCCCGGAGCCCCTCCGCGCGGTGTCATTGCCCCCCCTTTCTTCTTCCGCCCCCGCCGGGCCCGGAGCCCCCTTCTTCCTGGCCTGGAGCCTGCCCCCCTAGCATCACGGCCCTTCCTTCTCTCTGGTCCAGAGCGCATCCCCCCGGGTCATGGCCCAGAGCTCCGCATTATCCCTCTCCCGCTGAGATCCCCTTTGCTGGAGGGGGGTGTCCCAGTGTAACGTGGCACCTGATGCCACTCCAGTGCAATGCGGGTCCCAGTGTGAGGAGCCACCTGGGCCCTGTGGCACACGGATCCCCACCCTCAAGGTGAGGCAATGCTTGGCACAGCCAGTGATGTGGGGATAAAGCCCCCTGATTGGGTGGGATCAGCAACCTCCTGAAGTTCTTTCTGGCTCTGCGTGTCTGTGTGTCTAATTCAATCCACAGTCCTCACCGTTTCAACCTGCTGGGCTCAGAAGTGTCAGGGCTTGTGAGATGACAGGTCCTCTTCCAGGGCTACTCAGTGAGACCTAGCAGCCTGGGAAAATAAACAGCCAGTAGTGCTGTGTGGTTTGGGGACTCTGGACTCCGCTAAAGTTGACTAACACGCTCACACCAGGGGTGAATTTAGCTCCATCTCTTTGGGGAGATGAGGTTTTCTTATGCAGGTTTCACAGTATAAAAAGGTAGAAACAGGAGCAAATGGACTAGCTCTAGTTGTGTTTGATGGAAACTCTGTACTTGTGTATTTGCATAAATCGTAAAGCTTGGAGGTTTGTCATTTTGCTTTAAAATACTGGATTTTTTTTTTTAAATGATCTATCTCCCTTTAGAAACCTATCCTGCTGCAAGGTCATGAGAGGTCCATTACTCAAATCAAATATAACCGTGAAGGAGACCTACTCTTTACAGTAGCCAAAGATCCTGTAAGTATTCCAGCGCCTTTGAGTTAAGTGTTTCATGTGTCTCAAACTTTTCTTTTGGGGGGGGGGGGCAGGAAGAGAACTTAAACAGGATTCTAAGAACATGAACATTCTTGCAGCCTGTTTAATATTATGGTGAGGTGTCACAAAACCACACCTGAGATGGGGTCAATTTTTAGTTTAACAAGTTGTTATAGTGACTCCCTTTTGCAAGAGGCTGGGATTTAGGAGTAGCCATGGGTTTCCATCTTTCTAACCTATCCCACAGAGAGTTCTCAGTCCTGCATTGTAGCTCTATCAGTGTTTGGCTTTTACAGAGACTTTGTATAAAAATTGGTAATTAAACTGTATTTTATCATCTGTATAGTCTGAAAATCCATTTTGTCCAGGGTGTTGGATGTACCTCTCTTCTCCTATACCCGGAAACAATTATTCCCATTCCTAGAAACCTTCCATGTTTCCTGTTCAGTTCGAGATCTAGTATAAAACCAACCTGCCTCCTCTTCAGGATTCCTCACAGAATTGTTTTTCTACATCTAGCACTTCTTTGTGTTCTCAGTGTCTCCTCTGTCTTACTTGAACAGCATCTATTTCTTCCTCCTCTCCCTGTGTTCCCCCTTAGGCTGTCCCAGGAGTGAGATTTTATTGCCTTTCTCCCCTCTGATTCTTTTCAAATCCTATTTCCAGACCCATGTAGAGCGCCATCTCTGCCTGGCTTTCAACATCTATTCTGTCTAGCTGCATTTATAAAGTACATGTTGACATACCATCTAGACATAGCAGCTCTTAACACAAAAGGTGCACCATACTCCTGGTGTATCCATGCTCATTCATTCTCTACATAATTTGACCTCTCCACCCTTTAACATTCCTGTCCTACTACCTCTAGTGATGTTGCCCATTAGCTATATTCTACCGCATGTGCTCCTGTTCGTATGTGCAGTGATATAGACTTGAGATACTCCAAGATGAGACCATATGGAAATAAATTGCATTCATTTATTTAGCAACTTGTTCTAAAGTGGCTGCTTGACTAAATGTTTTGCTTTCCCAGATTGTCAATGTCTGGTACTCAATCAATGGAGAGAGGCTTGGCACTTACACTGGCCACACTGGAGCTGTCTGGTGTGTGGATGCAGATTGTATCCTTTGGTGACTGAAACCTGTCTGTCTGCTTGTTTTATGATGATTCTTCTCGTGTGAAGTGGGATGTTTTTATTGTGGACACTAGGTGGCAGGCACTACAATGAGTGATTTTATTGCTGGTATCCTGGTCTTTTAATTACTCTCCACTGGCTTCTCCTTCTCTCCTCCCCCTCCCCCTCCACCCCCCCAATTTGAAATAGTACATAAACTGTAGGCCATTGTGTTCCACCCTCACTTATTCAGACAGCACTTTTTACTAACCTACTGTGCTCAGGTTCACAGGGCTCTGGAGTTCTTAGAAGATGCCTGAATTTCAAAGTGACCTTCTGTCACCAATGCAGATAGGTGATAAAATAGTTACATTAATGCAGGTTTCTTGCATTTAAGAGTTGAACTCCTTAATGCCCCAGAGCAGGAAATTCAAAGTTATGGTTCCCTCTGTGTATGTGCCTGGACATAGTATGTTGGAATGAAAGTTATTTCATCTGCATGATTTTTTTTTCTGATTCTAGATAAATACTGTAGCTACTGCATATCTTGTGTATTTATGTATCCTACGGCAAAATGTGGATATTGGCCTTTAGGGGTGATGGGGTGTGAGAATTTGTTGGCATTCCCTAACTGATGATGCAGGGGACACAAGACACGTGCTTACTGGCTCGGCAGACAACTCCTGCCGGCTCTGGGACTGCGAAACAGGTAGGACAAGAATATTGGGGTGAGAGGGAGTCTTTAACTATTCTCTAATGAGAGAGTTTTATCTATGAAATCTATTTGCCTTGAGATGTGTGGCAGGGAAATAAGGTAGGATTCTAATTCTACTTTAGGACCAGTGGTGAAGCTGGGTTTGGTCTCATTCTGACCCTTACCAACTAATGAATATTCTTTTGTAACTCCCTCACTATCCAGACTGGCAGGAAGTAACAGTGTCTGCCCTGAAAAGGCCAGGGATTGCTGGTGTAGGTTAGGATTGAGGTGCATTGGCAGAGTGGCGTGTGGGTAGCTTGTGCAGAATAATTTGCTTTATCTCTGGCCAGCATCCTAACTTTCATGAGTGCCTAATTCATCCAGAATTTTAAAGAAAACCATCTATGTGCACATATGGGTTTCCCGGTCTTGTAAATCATATTTCAGTGGATGAACTGGTGTCATCCTGTGGGTAGGAAAGGTGTCTGGCAGGAGGTCCACAGAAAGACAGCATGCTTCTTTGACCTATAGCATTGAGACTCACTTGTCACAGCTCAGAACAGAACTTGCTGGCCTAGCTAAATACTCAGTGGAAAGATGAGCAATGAGAATAGACAGAGATGTGCGTTAAGTGGTTGACAGATTGATCATAGCTGATGGCAAGACCCAGGCTGAGTTTCCGGTCTTTGCTTAGCGAAATGTATGTGATGAAATGGATGGTGTTCGCTAATCTTATGACTTGTAAAATCCGGGGAGGATTTTTCACAAGCACTTTGGAAAATTAAGAAATGCTTTGTACAGACTCTAGCCCCCTCTTGCTCTGAGCATTGCATACTGGCTAGCTCAGCGCTGCAATTCCCCCTGCAGAAGGGAGGGGTGACGGTAAGGGATGAGGATGTCCGGTGCAATCTAACAGGTTCTCTCCTGCATCTAGGAAAGCAGCTTGCACTGGTGAAGACAAACTCAGCTGTGCGAACCTGCGGCTTTGACTTTGGAGGAAACATCATCATGTTCTCCACAGATAAGCAGATGGGGTATCAGTGTTTTGTTAGCTTCTTCGACCTTCGTGACCCCAGCCAGATTGGTAAGGAATTCAGGCAAATACCTGCATGGAAGATGGGGGACTGTGGGAAAACTTGGATCACCTGCAAATCAGAGTCATTTGTCTAACTCTTCCCTTCCTCTCTGCAGAAAGCGATGAGCCTTACATGAAAATCCCATGCAATGAGTCTAAAATCACTAGCGCTGTGTGGGGCCCTCTCGGTGAATTCATCATCGCAGGGCACGAGAATGGAGAGCTGAACCAGTTCAGTGCCAAGGTTATTGTCATGAGGAGCAGTGTGCTCCTCTTTAATTGAGGACAGAGAGGGGGTGGGTGCCACAAGATACCTGTAGCGGCCACAGGGAGGAGTGTTGAGCCAGAAGTCAAACCAGACACTGCTTGGTGTAGCCAGAAGGCTACCAGCTGAAGTACACAGCTATGGAGGGCTGGTCTAAACTGCTGCTTAAGTTGATGTAACTCACATTGCTCAGGGGTGTGAAAAAGATGTAGTGCTCTAGTGTAGACGTGCCCGGAGTGTCTGTTTGGGCTGCAGTCCGGACATGGATGAGACCACCATTGCAGAGTGGTGGTTTAGAGCCATAGAGTTTAAGGCCAAAAAGGACCACCATATAATTCACTGGGGATGCTAGGTGTAACTGGGACCTCTGTGCATGAGGGATGGTTTGCACCTCTCAGCAATGGCTCGTAGCATTAATTCTGTCTTGTGTTTATGCCCCAGTCAGGGGAGGTCCTTGTGAATGTCAAGGAGCACACCAAGCAGATCAATGACATCCAGACCTCCAGGGACATGACCATGTTTATCACTGCCTCCAAGGACAACTCAGCCAAGGTGAGACCTCCCTTCCCTACCTCAGTGGACCCCACTGACTGATGGCCCTGAGAGCAAATGCAAAAGATATTGCTGCCTTGAATGTCTATTTCCTTGTCCCTAGAAACTTATGAGGAACTATGGAGCCAAGTTGTCTCTGTCTCAAAGTAGACATCTGCTTAGCGGGACAAGCCCAGTAAAGTGGGGGGGGCTTACCTTGGCCAGATGAACAGGCACAGATGATGCAGTGATTTCAAGTGTGCTGTCTCAGGCACCAGCTGCAGAGGGGCTTGTGTGCTCCAAGTTGTGTGCTCAGATGTGTTTGGGCCTTGGCACTCCTGTCACTAACTACTTCAGGGGCGATGGAGTCGCCTGTGGAGGCGAGGCAGAGCTCCAGGGCTTTAGGAGGGGGTTGGCTTTCCACTCTATGCTCCCAGCGTTGGGAGCCTGCTTGTAAATGGCTGTTCTTCCCATTCAGCATCAGAATAACCAACTTTGCCTCTTGCCTTCTAGCTGTTTGACTCCACGACACTCGAGCATCAGAAGTCGTTCCGGACCGAGCGGCCTGTCAACTCTGCAGCTCTTTCCCCCATCTTTGATCACGTAAGCTAACTGATACGAGTGGCATTAGTTTCACTGCGGTCATGTCTTAGATGACTTTTTTTCCCCTGGCCCCCACGTTGTTCCAGGGATTCTAGAACAGTTATCAAAGTTTGGGTGACAGGATATGACTTTAGAGTGTAGTGTGCAGGGAGGGGATTGGCGTGGATGCAAGGCATAGACAGGTTTTGGGTGGCTTTCCAGGGGGGTTGTGGGGGCCAGGGTTCAAATCCTAGGAATCTTGTAATTCGCTCCTATGACTGGGTCATCTCCATCCTTCAGGGATTAATGCAGGACTGTTCTCCACAGTGCACTCTTCATTCTAGTTCTAGGCATCCCTCATGAAGTGTGGAGGGTCTCTGGCTCATTCATGCATCATCTTCCCTCTGTATGCACCCCTGGTTTGGGTTTAATGGCGCCTTTAGTATTGCATCCCAAAGCCTCTTCCCTCTTCCCCCCTCTAAATCCTGGTGTTACATTCCCTTTATGTCGCCTCTGAGATGTTAGGTGAGATCAGGAAGTGCTGATCACGTGATTGTGGCAGACTGCTCCATTATACACCACCCTGTACAGGGGAGGTGTGAATTGAAAGAAGACACTTCTCAATTAAAATAGTTTACTCCAGTGTTGCTTCTGACAAAGGCAACGTGGAGGGGGGGAGGGGGATTATTTCAGTTTCCTGAGCGCTGAAATCTGCAGCAGCAGCAACCAGGCGGCTGGGAACCGCCCCCCATCTCAGTCTGTCAGGGGAGCAGAGAGCACTTATGAGCCTGGCCTGCCCTGTGTTGTTTATGCTGGCAACAGCTAAAAACATCTCTGATATCGCAGCACTGGCAGGCAGTACTAGCTAGAGGTCAGTTGGTGTTTCTGTAATATCCCTCCCCTGCCACCAACTCCTCCATCTGCAGGGAGTGAGAGTGTTAAGGGGAGAGAAGCATTGCAGGACTGGAGAGTGCAGTGTGAGAATGGAGACTGGGGGTTTTGAAGAAGCCTAAGGGATTTGGGCACCCAGCACTCACTGAATTCCCATGGGAGCTGTGTGCTGAATTCTCTTAGGCGCCTTTGAAAATCCTGACTGAACAGGGTTCCCACGCCTCTGGCTGGATCGGGAAGTGTGTGTATAAAACAGGTAACATGAGAACACACAGAACTGAGACACTGAACGTTGGACGGGTGACAACCTCGCTTCTAGTGCACAAAGAGCCCAGGAACTGACACCATCTCTTGCACTGTGGTACTGAGTGCTAAGCCTCCAGTTCATGGCTTATTAAATGCTCCCCTTTTAGCAAATGTGTCTTGGAGGCAAGATGGGAGCTCTCTAATAGTACTGCTCCAGCCACTGATACCAGCTGGGAGAGGAGAACATTTCCCACTAGTCTTTGCTCTGCTGCTATACTGAGCTTCTAGATCCTGGCTCTCGCCAAGCGAGAGTGACTGGAGCAGCATCTGAGAGTGTTTGGCTTCTTCCTATTTGCAGGTAGTATTGGGTGGTGGACAAGAAGCCATGGATGTGACCACAACCTCTACCAGGATTGGCAAATTCGAGGCAAGGTTGGTCCTTCTTGTTCCTTCAATGTGGAGGGAGATTTGGGTGTGTTCGTAGCAGCCTGAAGACACCTTTCCTGGTACTTTTTGGGTGAAATGCAGGCCAGACTTTGTTCTGACATAACTGGAGCTCTGAGCCTCTTGGAATAACCAAAACCATCTTCTTTGTTCCTAGGTTCTTCCACCTGGGTGTTGAAGAAGAGTTTGGGAGAATCAAGGGTCATTTTGGTCCAATAAACAGTGTTGCTTTCCATCCTGACGGAAAGAGGTAGGGATCTCGCTGGGGTTCCCTGGGCTTTTGAAAACCAGTGGTGGTGCTGACTGAAATGCTGGCTAGGGTCAGGCATGTGCTAGATGCATTTCCCCCCCTACAGTACAACTAGGCCTTGCCTGCTTCCCCTGTAGCACCCAGCTACACTCTGCCAATAGACCTTAGTTCTGACCTGCAGCACCCCCAGCTTGGTCACGTCATGGACTTCTCATGCTGACACACACCATCCCTGCTGTTCCAATACCAATCCCCCTCCTCTTGAGATGTAGAGAACCCAAGGCCAACTAGTACACCCTCCCTGCCCTGTAGGGGGACCGCCAGCCTCTTTGGAAGTATTGGCTCTTGGTTAAGATCTAGTGTAGGTGGTCCAGAGACATCTACACGGGACATCGCCAGTATCAGGTCGAGTAACCGAGACCGCCAACCAGGGAAATAACCCACTTCCTTCCCTGACGAACCAAGGGACGCACCCCACCCCACCCACTTATTCCCTACACCAATACTGACATGGACTCTTAATACATTCCATGGGTGGCATACCCGAGCCCACTTATTCACCGACGCTTTAAAAACTCCCGCACCCCAATCCGGATCTCTGCTGGTTATGTGATATGTTTGTAGCTGATACTTGCAATCCCCCATAACCCAAGCCCGACCCCAGATGTACAGGACCTTCCCTCTTAACTTTGATTTTAAACATTAACTTTAATTTATCTTAGTATGGGAGACAACCTGCCCTAGCAGAGGGGACAGATGCGTCCAATAGGTCTCTTCTATCTTTACCAGCTGATCCTATATATCCGGTAATAGCTTTCTGCAAATATCCATCCTAGGCCTAGACTCACTAGCTCTTGGCTCCCACATCCTCATAGAGATGAGACCCTCTGAGGTCTGCTAACCCAAAATCTTTACTGGGTTACATCCCCTGATTATACCGTTGTCCCATATCAAAATCCTTTACTAGATGAAGTGGGGGTTACTAGCCTGGGTTTTAGAAAGGGGTGTCATTGACCTCAAACTCTTGAGGTCCCAGTGTGGGGCAGTGGTTTCATCTGGCTTTCTCTCCCCATGCAGTTACAGCAGTGGCGGTGAAGATGGTTACGTTCGCATCCATTACTTCGACCCACAGTACTTCGAGTTCGAATTTGAAGCTTGAAGCAGCTCTTGTTTCTTCCCCCACCCTCTTTATTTTATTTTCCCCCCCCACTTTCACTTGTTTTTTTCAACCCCCCCCATTGGCTCCTCTCCTGGAGTTTTGTCCAGGCTTAAAGTTGGTCTGTTCCAATGGAGCATGGAGCTCTTGGGATTGAGTGCTGAGGGTGTGAGCCTAAAAGAGAAACCAGCCTGGAATGGCAGGATCAGCTGCTTTGTCTGAGGTAGTCTGAGTGGTGTGAGACCAGAGGGAAGAATGGGCCAGCTTGCTCCCGGCTGCTATGGACACTAACTTCCTGCCCTGCTGGAGATATTTATAAGTCTGTGAGAAAATAAACTCAAAAGGAAATGGTAAATAAAAATCTTTTATAACCAGATGAGTTAAAGCGTCTCAGTCCTTGCGGTGGCTGTGGGTAAACTCAGCTTGGTTCTCTCTGGTTACCCTGGATAAATCTCCTACCCACCCATCACTGTCCAGTGGCATCTCCCCTTCACTAATACCCAGAATCACTGACTCTGTGAACAAGCCAGAAAACAATTACTGGCTGCTATGTTTCCAGATGACACATGCACATGACCCCATTGCTTTGTGCAGGAAGGGAGCCTGAGCTGACTTTCCTCATGGAACAGTTGCTTCCCGCACTAGGAAGGTTTTGGTGCTGAATATCTTTTTTTTTTTTTTTTAAACTCTGCGACCCCGCATCAGCTGACCGAGGCTCTGAGCCTCAGTGCTGCGGGTTTTTTATTGCAGTGTGGACATGGCCCTGAATATTCCCCACTCAAAAGGAGGAGAAGTCATGAGTAGAGACCATTTTACTGTAACAAACCTAGTCTGTACTTTGTAACTGCTCAAAGCATTGTGCCACAAGGTTGGGTCCGTGCGTGCCCCACGTGTCCTCTGATCCTGGTGCGTTCGGCTCAGAGCCTGGCCTGCTGTCCAAATTTGTATTTGGCTTCAACAGGGCCCGTGTGACCAGCACAAAGCCCTACTCCCTAAGAGGCAGCGTCTGTCCTCGCTGCCTCTGGAGCAGTCTGAGCGATAGATGGGAGATGTGGCCAAGCCTGAGCCACCAGCCGTTCTGTTGCGGCCATAAATGTTCTGGTTCATCCTTCGTTTGCGGTCCCTGTGATTGTCAGTGGGTAAGCAGCATCTGGTTGTGAGTGGCACAGTGTGCGCCCTGCGCTCTCCTCTGGGGCGTCTTCACAGTTTGTCGCTAGTCGCTGGATTTCTGCCCAGGCCTCATCTAAGTACTGAGAGGATCGGATCCACCGGAGGAACAAACCTGCCAGACACATGCAGTTTGTGTTACTATGTGTAGCCCCCAGCTCCTACCCTCAGCCCCCAACAGCAGCTGTCCCCAGCCTGTGCTCCTACCCTCTTCCCTGCAGTGACTGAGGGGAGCAGTCAAGGTTCCTGCTGATTGAACGCAGGGTCCTTGCAGTGTTGTTTAGGAGACCCCTGTATTTCAGGAGCAGCTGGCTCAAGGCCAATGCCCGAGCAGCACTTACCTTGCCAGAGCTGCAGGCTCTGAGGCTCCACGGACGGCCAGATGACCAGGGCATTGTATGTGTACAGGGGATTCAGGTGTTTCTTCAACTCGCTGGGTTGGTTCAGCCAGGACCAGAGGGAGTGAGTTTTCTCCTTCACTTCACACAAGCACCTGCATGAGCATCCAGCAGCATTTGAGTCCGTTCCCTGGGGTTCTGCAGTGCACTGGCAGCCTACGGGGATGACCGCTCCTGCAGCGAGGGCAGTGCTATGGGCCTGGGTTGATGCTCCTGCCCACGGGCGAAGCAGGAGCTGGCAGGGCATTGTGAATTTGGAGCTAAAGTCCTTTCGTGGGAGTAGCAGAAAGCCGGTGCTGGAGCGGGGCTGGGGCCATGGGTGGCTGTACAGCCAGCAGTGAAGGCAGGGAGGGAATATGCTCATCCTGTCCCTTTAGGGGGACGGAGACACCAAAGCACCCACGGGGGAGGGGAATGGGCCGTCAATGGGAATTTGGTTTGGCTGTGCTTGGCCCCAACCAACTCGGGTAACGTGGGAGCTGCTCTGTCCCTGTGGGCTGCAGCAGGTGCTGGGCCTGCTTGGCAGCTCTGCAGATCATGCCAGTCCTAGTCAACTGCCAGGCGCCTAGCTGCGGGTAGCCAGGTTTGGAAGTTTTGGCCTATCCCCTCGCATAATGGTTCTCCATCTTTCCAGCATACTGTGCCCCTTTCAGGAGTCTGATCTGTCTTGTGTAGCGCATGGTTCAGCTCCCTTTAAAATTCCCTCCTTGCCAAATCAGACACAGAAATACAAGTCCCAGTTCACTGTTACTGAGAAATTGCTGGCTCATTTGTACCATTTCATTATAAAACGGTGGGTCTCAAACTTTTTTACTGGTGACCCCTTTCACGTCGCAAGCCTCTGAGTGCGACCCCCCTACTAAGTTAAACACACTGTTTAATATATTTAACACCAGTATAAATGCTGGAGGTGAGGAGGTTGACAGCTCGTGGCCCCCACCATGTAATAATCTTGTGACCCTCTGAGGGGTCCCCACCCCCAGTTTGAGAACCCTTGTTATAAAAAATATCAACGGGAATATAAATATTGTACTTGAGCCTGTTTTCCACTTGTGGGCATTGGCTGAAGCCTAATCCCCACCGCCCGGGGCTGAGGCATGTAGCTTACCTTTGTGGGGCTCCCTGTGGCGTGAGGCCCAGGGCAATTGCCCTCAATGCCACCGCCTAATGCTGGCCCTGCACTTGATACCCCCCTAAACCTGTCCTGTAACCCCCAGCTTGAGAAACACTGATCTAGATGAGTTGAGTACTCCCTAGAAGACCTTTGTGTACCCACAGGAGTATGCGTACCCCTGGCTGAGAACCACCACCGTAACAGGTGTGTAGTCTCCTAAGGCTGGTCTGAGCAGGACATGCAGGGAGGTGATAAGTGCTTGCTAGAGAGAAAGGCACACACTGTTTGCTTCGGTCTGGTGCCTTGCAAAGCCAGACAAACTATCCATGCGGGATGATTTGGCAGTAACTGGTGAGGTAAAAGTGGGCAGGGATCATAACCTTCCCCCACCTTACCCAGTGAAAACACTAATGTGAGATCACTTATCAGTTGGGTGGGGGCTGCCCCCTGAACCCCAGGGGATTGTAAACTAGATTTGGGAGGGGGCAGGCACAGTCCTGCTAGCTCATCTCCGAGGCCCAGGTCTTTTGATCAGTATTGTCCCTGCTCTCCGGATAACTGTCCCTTCACAGATCACTGGGCACTCACCTTTCCTTCTCGCTGTTGCACAGAAAGGTCCCGTAGCAAGATGCGTACGTGTGTTCAAACAGCACCAGCAGGAGGCGCTCGTTAAACTGCAGGGAGAAGGGGAACTGGCGCCCCAGCTGCCAGACACAGTCGAGGAAGAGGAGGAAGATGGGAGCCTCCTGCTTGAGCCGGGAGTGGGAGTAGGCGGAGTGGGCACAGCGGAAGTGAAACGGGTGTCCTGCCTGCAAAGCCAAGGGCAGAAGGAATCCATCAGTGAGGGGGTGGGGGAAGGCTGGAATGAGTGGGCACCAGGCACAGGGGGGGGTGAACTACACAAAGGAGTTGCCTGTTCCCAGAACAGCGGGGCCCTTGGGTGAGGACCAGGGATGGGGGGGAGCAGGCGTGGGTCTCGCAAGCTGGTGTTGCTCTGAGATTTGGGCTGGCTGCTCTACTCTCTATTGCGGCTCTCGGGTTCGTGGGCCGGAGGTGCTTTGGGATGGTGGTCTGGGGGTGGGTTTGCGGGGGGGTTACCTCTATCCACTCTCGCTCCAGCAGCCCCTGGAAGCCAGTCAGTGTCCTGCAGTCAGGGTCTAGGATCACCTGGGCCAGAGCGGTCACCAGCAGGGTGGTATCTGTCCCCTCGGCTCCATGCACCAGGACGCAGGCCTCTTCCCTGAAGGCAAACACAGCGCAGCAGTCACCAGAAAGAAAGTGCCCTGGGTCCCAGCAGGCCAGTGAGTGGTGGGGTCCCAACTTGCGACCAGTGAGAAAGTGACAGAGCCCCAGGGCTGAAGAGAGCCGCTGGGGCTGCCTGGGGCAGGAGGGGACAGGGCCGGTGTTTGAATCACAGCTCGGATGCCTTAGGCTGTCGCTGTGTGTGGATCAAGGCTCCCAGGATGCTGACAGCTGTGGTTATTCTGCAGCCAGCCGGGGAGCTTTATCTAATGCTCAGTAAGTACCTTCCATCATTAATCCTCCTGTACATTTTTTTTAAACACAGATGGGGAAACTGAGGCCCAGGAAGTGGCTGTGACTGCTGAGGCTGCATGGGGAGTCAGGGGCAAGACTGGGAACAGAAGGGTGTCCCTTGCTCCCAGTTGGGGTCCAGGGGCTAGGCCAGGTACCTCCCAGGAACCCCAGCTCACATACAGCCTGTTGATCTCTTTACAAAGACCTTTTCCAGGGGGAAAGAATTGGCAAGAGCCTGCAAGGGACAGCAGGGCTCAGAGCAGCAGGTGATACAACTCAGCACACTGTCCCCAAAGCAGCTGAGTGCCTGCCCCTTCCACCCCCTCCTCTCACCTCTCCATGCACTGGGCGGCCAGGCAGGCGGTGCTCAGGGCCCCCTTGACGTGGGCCAGCCATTTGGAGCTCTCCAGCTTGCTCAGCCAGCGGTCCATGCTGAGGGAAGTGTCGTTGCAGGCTTCTACCAGCTTAATGAAACTCTCCTGGAGCGGGCGGCCCCTGAGAGGGGAAGGAGGAGGAGGAAGCCATCAGGGTGTTGCTTGGAGAGGGGGGTATGTGTGTGTGTGTGTGTGTGAGATGGTTTCTAGGCTCCTTCAATAAGTCCGCACCACCTGAGGAGGAGGGGAAGTTGGAGCGTCTGTCCCAATGTTCCTGGAGGGGGGGCTGCAGAACTAGCACAGCTGGGCCAGTAACCACCAGTGTAATGAGTGGGCCAGGCCTTGGCATAGCACAGCTGCACGTATTATGGTGCCAATGGAGACAAAAGGGCAGGGGGTTAATGTCTAATGTAAATGTCGACGCTCCCTGTAAGAGTCATGTCAGAGATCCCCATGCACGGCAGGTGACGCCACCAGCCTCCATGCGGGGGGCTT
The DNA here is from genome assembly GCF_011386835.1 of Chrysemys picta bellii. NCBI lineage: Eukaryota > Metazoa > Chordata > Testudines > Emydidae > Chrysemys > Chrysemys picta. Next base: position 13,722,198 of record NC_088813.1, read on the forward strand.
AGAGAGAGCTGCTGCGCTTACCTCTCCAGTGGCCTGTGCAGCCTCTTCCAGTGGGGATAGGAGGATTTGGGCTCCGTGCCGCCCCCCATCACCCGAGCCTGCTTGGCTGCCTGAGCTGAGCGGGTGTCGATGATGAAGCCACGCTCCCCTCCATCCAGGACGGCGCTGAGCAGCAGTTCATCCTCTTGGCAGCGCTTCCTGTTGGGCCCTATCAGTGGCTGGCTGCTACGGAGCATCACCTGCAGGGCAGAGGAGTAAGGTCGTCTTTCCTCCCCTCGTGCACTGCTGCAAACAGACCTTAAGCTAAGCAGGCTTTGGCTTGTTTAGTATTTGGTTAGGAGACCTCTGAGGGCAAACCCAGCTGCTCTCAGAGTCCTGGCTCGGTTCCAGCTTAGATTCAGTGGTTCTCTTCTGGCTCTTTCATTTCCCCTTGCAGTTTGTTGGAGACAGTGTTCTTTGTTACTTCCTGTACCGAACAGCTGTGCAGTGTTGCTGTGAGCTGTTCAACAGCTGCAGTGCCTCACCCCAGAAGTGGCTCAATTTGTTGGTGAAGTGCTTTGGGATCCTCAGAGAGGTCGTATCTGATTATAGTGCTATTGGTGGCAGATACACAGGGGAAGCTCTGATCTGCAGAAGCTTTCCCGCTCTCATTCACCCTCTGAGAGGAGAGCAAGAAACTAAAAGGGAAACAGACTCACCGTCCCATTCTTTTTGTGATAGTAGCTGAGGACAGGGAATCGTCCCCCCTGGCGGAACCGGGCGGCCTTCTTCAAGACATTATCGTCCACTGTGGCTGGTACAATTACAGCTAGTGGGTAACTGGAGCAGATGGTGAAATCCCCGTTAACACAGCTCAGCCTCCAAGCACTTGTCTGGGAAGTACAGAAGTGTCAGGCTCTGATTCCTACAGCTTTCACCCCCGGGGGACAGAGTGGGTGGGGTGGGGGGCGTCTATCCCAGATGGATATTTTACGCTACCCTGGAGGGCCCACTTCTACAGCAGCTATCTGCACGGCTCAGCTAGTCCTTGCCCTCTCTGCTAAGACGGTCAGCGAGGGGGCCTGTGGTGGAGGGTGGGCTTTCTGATGTGGACTTCTGTCCCATTTGGGGCTGGAGTGACACTCACCAATTCATCTCCCGTAGGCAGGGGTGAAAGTAACTTAAATGACTTACTGGTATGCAGGGTAGCCGGGGTCCTGGGCAAGGTTGGGGGGGTGGGGCGGCTCTGGGCCCCCAGAAGGGGCGGGGCCTTGGGCCAAAATCCCCCAGCCAGCCCTTCAGCGCTGCCTGGGCCGCACCGCCCGGAGCTCCAGGCGCTGGCGCGGTAGGCAACAGGAGCCCCGGGCCCTTTAAATCACCACCAGAGCCCCAGAGCTCCTGGCCACTGTGGGCCCTTTAAATCACCGCTGGAGCCCTGGGGCATCTGCCCCTTTTGCCCCCCCACCCCCTATCAGTGCCGGTATGGTTGGCACTTTCTTACCGATACGCCGTTCTGGACCGTGCCCTATGTGTTGTGTATGGAGTGGCTCAATCCCCCACCCCGTCTTGAAGGACATTTCTGGAGTGATCTCTCTCTCCCACCCCCTGCCACACTGATCTCTCATTGAAAAGGTTTCTGCCCCTCCATACCCACCTCTGAGGCGATTTGTTGGTAGTAATGTTGAAGGGGGTAAAGCTGCCATCCATCCTTGAGCTTCATGCTTTGGGGTCTGTAGAAGAATGGGTACATCATCATCACTGAATCCACAGAAGAGAGGGCCTAGAAGAAAGAACCAGGATGAACACACACATGGAATTGGTCTCTATTCATAGTATATGGACCAGCACCCACACGATACTGACTACGTGTTAGGGAAGGGCTAGTACAGCCCACAAGAGCCAGCCTGCATCCAGAATGCAGCTACTGCAAAGACAGCAGCTATCAGAGGGGATAACACCACTCCCACCGGGCCTCAGGGCTTCTTTGCACCCGAATCCAATTTTAAGTCTTAATGGCAGGAGAAATACGTAGCTGAGCTGGGCTGTGCGCCAGCCACAGAGCTAGTGCAGCCCACCGCTGACTTCATCTTTCATACATAGATTCTAAGGCCCAAAGGGACCAGTGTGATCATCTAGTCTGACCTGTATAACAAATGCCTAGAGCAGATCTTTTAGAAAAACATCCAATCTTGATTTTAAAAGTGTCAGCGATGGGGAATCCACCACAACCCTGGGTAAACTGGCCCAAGCTTAATTACCCCCCACTGTTAAAATGTACGCCTTATTTCCGATCTGTTTGTCTAGCTTCAACTTCCAGCCATTGGATACTGTGAGACCGTTCTCTGTGACACTGAAGAGCCTATTTTTAAATATGTGTCGATCTTTATAGACTGTGATCAAGTCACCCCTTAACCTTCTTTTTGCTAAGTTACATAGATTGAGCTCCTACCATTCTAAGGCAGGTTTCTAATCCTTTTACCATTCTTGTGGCCCTGCTCTGAACCCTCTCAAATTTATCAATATCCTTCTTGAATTGTGGGCATCAGAACTGGACACAGGATTCCAGCAGCGGCTGTACTGGTGCCAAACATAGAGGCAAAATAACTTCTCGGTTCCTACTTGAGAGTCCCCTATTTATGGCTCCCAGGATCACATTATCTCTTTTGGCCACAGAGTTATCCTGGGAGGATTATCCACCACAGCCCCCACCCCCACTTGCTGACGATTCCCCATTTACAATTACATTTGAGACCTATCAGTTAGCCAAGTTTTATTCCATGTAATGTGTGCCATGTACATTTTACATCGTTCTAGTCTTTTAATCAAAAAGTCTTTGTGGTACCAAACCAAACGCTTTAGAGAAGTCTAAGTATATTACGTCAACACTATTATCTTTATCAGACAAACTGGCAATCTCATTAAAAAATATATCACGTTTATTTGACCGGATCTATTTTCCATAAACCCATATTAATTTGCATTAATTACATTATCATTCTTTAATTCTTTATTAATCAACTCCCCATATCAGCAGCTCCATTATCTTGCCAAGCATCAATGTCAGGCTGACAGGCCTATAATTACCCAGGTCATCCCATTTACTTTTTTTAAAAACTGGCATTACATTAGCTTTCTTCCAGTTTTCTGGAACTTCCCCAGTGCCCCAAGACGTATTGAAAATCAACAGTAATGGTAGGGTTACCATACGTCCAGTTTTTCCCGGACATGTCTGGCTTTTTGGTTATCAAACCCCTGTCCGGGGGGAATTTCCAAAAAGCCGAACATGTCCAGGAAAAATACTCCCTGGCTTACCTTAGAGCGGACGCCAGGGGCTGCTGTGCTCCCTGATTCCTGGGCTCTGTAAGAGCCGAGCTGCCCGAGCACTACCGGCTTCGGGCAGCCCCCATGCCTCTGGACCCTGTGTCCCCGGCTGGGCACTTCCCCTCCCAGGGTCTGGGGGCGCAGGGTCCGGAGGCAAGGGGGCTGCCCGAAGCCCAAGAGCTACCGGCTTCACGGTTTGCCGGGCAGCCTCCAGACCCTGCGCCCCCGGCTGGGCGCTTCCCCTCCCGGGCTCCAGCTGCGCTGGGGAAGCGCTGGCCGGGGGCACAGGGTCTGGGGGCTGTCCAGCAAACCATGAAGCCGGTAGCACTCGGGCAGCCCTTTTCGCGTGGCTGGGAGAGAGGAGGGGGAATGCAGGGCGCTCAGGGGAGGGGGCGGAGTTAGGGCGGGGACTTTGGGGAAGGGCCGGGGAAGGGGGGTGGGGCCCCGTGGAGTGTCCTCTTTTTTTATTTTTTAAATATGGTAACCCTAAGTAATGGTCCAATGAGCTCCTCAGTCAGCTCTTTTCAAACTCTGGGATGCAAGTTATCTAGACCTGCTGATTTTAAAATGTTTAATATCCTCCAGCGACACTAGTGGAATGGAAAGAGTGTTAGTGCATCACCATTTGACAAGACTGTTTTCCCCCCGAATACAGAACTCCTCCTTATTGTCTTTAACTGTGCTGGCCATAGATTTCTCCTTATGTCCCTTTGATTCCCCTTATCGGTTTTCTACAATTCCTAACTTCTGATTTATATTCATTACTATCAACTTTCTCTTTCTTCCATATGGAAGCGCATCCCCTGGAAACTACAGGCTCCAGCATGCAATGCAGTCAGGCCACCTGAATCAAAATGGCACATTGCATGCTGGGAACTGTACTCTCTTTGGGCCACACCTTCACATTAAAGGTGAGGGTGTCTTGATCCTGCATCCATTCAGGTCAATGGCAAAACTTCCACTGAGTTGGCTGGGAGCAGGACTGGGTTGCAAGCCAAGGCCTTTGAGATCCTGGTCAAGTTTTCGCAGGGTGCCCCTAGGTCATCACAATGTGCTAGTGAGATGGACCCAGCAGGTGCGTTTGAAAGCCCCTAAGGAGATCAGAATGCAAACAAAGGCCAGAGGGAAGTCAATAATTACCCACGTTAATGATGAACTCAAAGCAAACACCACAGCGGCACTGCGCTTCCTCTTGCCAAATGTCAAAACCTTCCACGCTGGGCAGAGGATCTTTCCAGGAGCTGCATGTGACTGCCTTCCAATCCCAGCCCAGCCCCCAGCTACACTCTGGGTGGCCAAAAGGCCATGCCCGTCCCTTCTGCAGAGAACGAATCTCGAGCCACCAGTTGGCACTGACTGACCTCAGTGGAGCTGGCGATGTTGAGACATTCCTCCATACCCGGGATCTCCAGCTGCAGCACCTTCAGGTCTTTGCACTTGAGTGTGATTGTGCCCAAGGAACTTGCAATCCTGCGGGGAGATGCCAGACAGGAGCTGGGAGTCAGACCCTATGTCCTTGTCTCTTGGATCAACCACAATCCAAACCCCCAAAGTAGAGTCCAGCTGCTGCATGTGTGAGCGTGGGTGCGTGTGAGCATAGGTACGTGTATGTAAAAAGAGACGTGATAGACAAGAGGCAGGTGAGAACTTGAGTGTGCATGAGAACATACGTGTGTAAGAATATGTCTAGTGACTTTCGTCTGTGCTGGGCAGTTGTTTGCATTGTTTGCCTTCACGGCTGCCCTGGAGGATGGGTGAACGTGTGATTGTGGAAGCGTGGCTGTGTCTGTGCACGTGGAGGTGCAAATGTGGGAGCCTGTGCTTGGGAGGGTCTGAACGGGATGACGGTAAGGAGCGTGTGTTAGAGCGTGTTTTATTCCACCTGTCCCCAGGGTGTAAAGGACGGGGGTTTCCAGTCCTTCTGGAGCAGCTCAGGCGCGTTGTCCGTCACCAGAGGAAAGCTGGCTCATCCCTGACGAGTAAGATGGAAGCACCGTTCACTTGGCTGCCCGGCCCCACCTTCTCCCCTGTCTTTCCCCGACTCCTGACAGAAGCAGTGAGGCCAGTGTCCTCCCCACCTCTCTGCGGAGAGGATACTAAAGCAAGCGTTGCAGACGCAGGTCCCTGGTGCCCCAGCCCAGCGCAGCTGTCTGAGCGGGAAGCTGGTCACTAGTTAGTGCAAAGCCAGGCGTTTTAGGTGGGTTAGAGCCAATACAGGGGTAAAAGCCAAACCTGGTCTCTTGGTGGGAGCTGTTAGTCCTGGAGGTTTGGTACCAGCCTAGGTTCTGAACACTGAGTCACAGAAAAGAAGAGAGGTTATTGCACAGGGCTTGAGCTGCACCATCTGGCTAGCCCCAAGGGCAGAGGAGAGAATGGAAAAAGAGGCGAAAGCCTGTTCTGTCCCCTAACCAGCTGCTCGCCCCATGCTGGACGCAGCGCTCGACTGGGACACGCAGCAACCACAGCTGAAGGCAGAGTTCAGTGTCTCGTCCCAGCCCCTGCTCTATGCTGGGGGCAGAGTTGGTGAGATCCACTCTGTTGTTCTCTGGGTCACCAGGGCGGACGGGCACCAAGGGAGGATAAGTGAATGGTGAACAATGTGGGTGGGGCCTGTAGACAAGAGACAGACCCCTGGTTCAACACACGCCCCTTCCCCCCAGATCTGGGGGCGTGAGCCGCGGGACTTCCACTGACGCCAATGGGCCCATCCCAGCTCTGACCACTCACAGACTCTCTCTCTCTCACTCAGAAGGTGAGACTGTGTCAGACACACACGCTTCCCCGGTGGGACATCGTGAAGGGGGCAGGGGAGACTCACCTTTTCTCAACAGCGTCCACGTTCCGGATGAGAAGCCAAAGCTCCACCGTGCCCTGCTCCCCATGGCCCCCGGGCTGGGACGACAGCAGCAGGTGATGGCTGGTGATGCACAGCGTCCCCTTGATCGGCGGGAGCCCGGGGCATGAGAGCTGCACGTTCTCCACCTTCGCTGTCTTGATCAGCTCTGCAAACTCCATGGCGACGGCAGCGGTGCCGAGCTGAACCCTGGCAAGGAGTGCGGGGCACAGAGAGCCCCAAAGAATTGTCACGTGTCCTTCCCAAAGGGCTGATGGGCAACAGTGACCAACAAAGTCCTCGGCCAGCACCTAAAACGGACATAAAAGGAGACGGAGACTCAGCGCCAATGGGGGACAGGCCGTGGGAGGTGCAGAGCATCCTCTCTTTGCCATTTCCTTCCCACCCCCTCCTACAGGTTCATGCTTCCCTCTTCCCACTGTACTGTCTTAGGCCAATATAGGGTCATCCCCTGCAGTCTAGTCTCCATTGCTTTATTCGATCCCTTTTTAAACAACCCACATTTAACGCTGCTTAGGGCCCATGGAACTTTCCATCTGCAAAGCACGGGTGGAGCATTACCTAATTCAGCCCTAGGTCCCATCCTGGGAGTGGGTCAGTGTCATTAGCTCCACTTTACAGATGGAGGCACGGAGAGGCGACGTGACTTACTCAAGGGCTCAGAGGGAGTCAGTGGCAGCCGCGGTTAGCACTTGGGGAGGAGTTCCCAGCACCCAGGCCTCTGCTCAGGCTGACGAACCACCCCTCTATCTCTCCTTGCGTATGTCTACATGGATGGTGGTGCAGCCCTATGCGTCATCCCCAGGGTTATCATTTAAAGGTTATTATTGAAATCTGATATGTTTAGCTGCAGGTGAAAATCCAGCCCCCACCTTGCAAGAAGCTATTGTTATTATTTAGGATTTGTAGTGCGGCAGCGTGGAGGAGCCTCAATGCGCTAGGAGCTGTACAAACCCAGACCTGCCCCAAAGAGCTTCCAATCTATAATTCATCCTTGGAGGCTGAGGGGTTAGCTCCCTCCCTCTATTCCCAGGCACGCTGGGCTCCAGAATAGACCCCTTTCTAAAACCAGAAACGTCTTCAGAGCTGCTCCGCTTGGCCAGGCTCGGTACAGGGACATTAGACAGAACCTGCTCAAACCCCCTTCGCCCCTAAGTAAGGGGTGGAAGCAGGGATGCCTTCCCCATCTTGAGGAACAGGCTTCTCTTTTGGAATAAGCAGCAGCAGGAACCAAGTGATTAATACCCCCCAACATCTGACCCCCAGCAACGGCCACTGCCCTTACCTGTTTCTGGAATGGCAACCCTCAGGCTGCAGTCAGAGAGCTGGGTCATCAGAGGGGGCAGATCCTGTTCAAGGGGAGCTTGATCCGAAACCTCTAGTGCTGGGATCACTGCCGCAAAGGAATTCTTTGGCTGGAAAAGCCATGCCCCAGCGAACAGGGGCGCCCGGGTGCTGGCAGCAGGGAATGCGCCACAGAGATGGGCACAGCGGCTTCTGCAGCAGGCATGCAATACCTTGCGGCAGCTGCTGCTTCTGAGAAGCTGGTGATAAGCATGTTCTGATGCAGGGGTTGTGAAACACAGCAACAGGAACTGAGCAGGCTGCCGTGTGGGTGAGGCCGAGAAGCAGAGAGGGAGGATGTCGGGTTTAAGGTGGCCTGGCTCCAGTTTTTGATATAGTTTCTCCCTGGTGTGAGGCTTGGGCAGATGAAATGAGCCCAGGTTGGGTCTCGCAGGCCCTGCAGGGACCCAAGAGCTTTGCCTTTCAATCACTGCAGGGGGCTTTTCCCAGGCTCAGGGTCGTGATGGACAGGTAGGGGGAAAAGAATCCAGATGGGGTCCCCTCCCTCCCGGGGGAGGATGGGGCAGCAGAGGAAGTAAAGTTCTGGGGATACCAGGGTGACAGAGGGCCTCAATTTGGGGGAGGCGGGGGAGACAAGGGGAACCTGCCCGTTGGAGGCACAGGGCTCCTAGCTTCGGGCACCTTGGGAGGGCTGAAGAATTGAATCTGTGGAAAGGGGACAAAGTCTCGATCCCTCAGCCGGGGAGGGAGTTGGGGAGATCGAGGGCATTCCGGTCAGAGGGTGCTAGAGACAGGCGGGGGGGGGGGGGGGAGGGTATACAGCTGGCTGATAGAAATATGCCCAGTGAGTCGTGACTAGTAAACAATTCCCCCCCAGACACTGTAGGCTTCTTTACCTATCCTCAGTGCCACCTTTTCTGTTACCCAGGGCCCCTGCCCAGACCCAGCTCTGCAGTCTCTGTTACCCAGAATCCCTCTGGCCCACTGCCTGCAACTAGTGACACAATCTCTATTACCCAGAATCCCCCAGGCCCACTGCCTGGAACCAGTGCCACAATCTCTATTACCCAGAATCCCCCAGGCCCACTGCCTGGAACCAGTGCCACAATCTCTATTACCCAGAAGCCTCAAGGGCCCCTGCCCAGACCGAGCCCCACATTCCCTGTTCCCCATTTACCCCTTGTTTCCTTCTCTGCCCCGGCTAAGCATTTTTTTACCTGTCACCCTGTGCTGAATGGTCCTTGTTCTTCTGTATGGGGTGTGTGTAGGGGTGGGAAATGCTGTATTCTGCCTCTGCACTGCAATCTCCTTAGGTTGTCCATTCTCTCCAGGGCCCACGGGTTCCACCTTAAATGCAGCACAGCTGTGGAGAAGCAAAAAAGCCACTGGTTAAAGTGACCTGGCCAGAAGCCCTGAGCACGGCTGGGAGGCGGGTGACCAATGAGAGCTCTCAAAGGGCGGGATTTATTAGCAGAATTGTAGGTCTAGGAGGCCCTATAGCTGAGATCCTGGGGAGAGACGCCTCCCAGGGGGCACAGACTAGAGCAAACCCACACACCCCAGCTTGGCCTTCCCTCTGAAGGTATCACAAAAGGGTGCATGGCCGACTCAGCATGGCCAAACGTGACCCGCAGGGGAGATACTGTGAGATGCCACGTGCCCATTCAGATCTCACATGGGATATCAGCCATGTGGCTACGGGTGCAGAACAGCGTCATGCTGCCTGCAGGGGTCCTTTGCTGTTCTTCCCTGGCATGGCCGAGGGGTTTCTCAGGGACTCTGAACAGAACCCCCCGCTGCAGTGAACTCCAGTGTTTCTTGGGGACTCCACACCAGCCCCTCCATGCCAGGCCTCTCCTTCCTCTAACCTCGCCTCTCCTGCACGATCTGCACCGTATGATCTGCCCTGGGCACTGCAGAAGTGCCTGGGGGTGGGGCAGGAAAAGCCATGAACAGAGCTGAGCTTTTTCTTTTTCTTTCTTTCTTTTTTCTTTTTTTTTTTTTTTTTATGGCTCTGTAGCAGCCCTGAATCTCAAGTGACCTTTCAGCCTCCCTTGATCTCGGAGCTGGGTGGAGAAGCAGTTTTATTTCTGTCCCGATAATAGACCGGGAAGGGAAGGCGCGTCGTGGGATAAATTACTTTTTGCTCCTACAGTCCTTTATGTCCCCATTGAAACTTCCTTTCAAAGAACAGGGTGTCTCCTCCCAGCTGGAGACAATAATCTATTTTTTTTTTTTAAAAAACACCTCCCCAGGCCTCCAGGCAATTAAAGTTCCTGCTCGTTTATAATCATCCCCGAGTTCCAAGGCTTTATTGTTCATTCCAGAAATAAATACCGGTAGTTCTCCTGCTCACACGCACACACGCAGAGCGAGCCAGCTCTGCCACAGGCAAACGCTCCTCTCTCTTGCACCTGGCAAGCACAACCATGTCCTTCAGCCACCTGAAGTTCAAGGAGCTCGGGGAAGAGGAGTCGAACTCAGACAAGGAGAACCTGGACAGCGTGAAGGCCCTGACGGCCAAGCTGAAGCTGCAGACTAGGAGGCCTTCCTACTTGGAATGGAAGGCCCGCGTGCAGAGCCAGTCCTGGAGGAACGGGGTCACGGAGGGAGCCATCAGCTCGCTGAATGAAGAGCAGGGCGGAGAGGTGTTTCTGGAGGCGACTCAAGCCGACGTGCCGTCCAGGAGCATCTGTGGGTTTGCCACCATGGACGATGCCCTGGAGTGGCTCAGAAAGGAGCTGGTGAGTAGCTTTGTTGGGAGCACGGCCTCTGTGGGAGAAGAGCAAGGGACAGAGAAGGCAAGAGATCTTAAACCATTATCCCAGGCCCCGCAGCAGTAGGGCTCCTGGCCTGCGGAGCTCAGCTTGACATCCCCAGGGCTAACGGGAAATGGGACAAAGAGAACTCCTGGGGAAAGGGGAGGGAGTATGAGGATGCTGGGGAGGAGGAGAAAGCCCCTGCCATGGGCTGGATGCTCGGCAGTTCAATTTGTACCTGGCTTGGGTGTCACATCCATGGCCCGGGGGGGGTCAATTTTAAAGGTGGCACGAGGCTGGTTTGTTCTCCATCACCCTGCTCACTTCAGCCCTCTGCACCTCGAGCAGGGCTCATTCCCTGGGTTTGTACCCCCGGAATCCCAGCTGGTGTTTGGCATTGTCTTGTCCAGGTACAAAGGAGCCGTTTTGATGCCAACATGCCCATTTTGGTGCCTACCTTTCTCCCTAACTCTGGTGTTTATAGGCCTTGATTGACATGGTCTTTGAGCATTTGTGTGTGTGTGTGTGTGAGCTGTCTCTCTCTGCAGGGGGACTCCCTGCCAGGAAGGGCTGGTTGCTTTACCCTCACAGTGGGTCGGTGTGGATTCATGGCAACATGATTCCTCCCTGAATCATTCTGGTGCATCCGCAAGCATCACATCTTGCAGCTGTGGCTGGCCTAGTGCATTCCGGGACTCCTGGAGCACCTGTTCCCTAGTACCCTGTTATAGGCGTGAGGGCTTCACGGATTTCCAAGTGTGTGGCACTGCTTTGGGGGCTGGAGTTTGGGGGCCAGCTGAACTGGGGCAGCTGCAAGGGTCAGGGCTTCCTCTCCGTGCTAGGGGGAAGCCGCTGTAGCCAGCACCAGCTCATCTGGACCCAAAGGAAACACCTCCCTCCTGGGGTTTCAACGAACCATTACAGTCAATGCTTGTGAAAGGTCAGGGGAGCTCGGATGTGCGGACGTGGGGGGGCTGCACATGTTCTGCCAGCTCAAGGTGTTCCAGGCACCATTTGTTGCAACACTTCTTTGCTTAGTGTAGACATGGCCTGCGTGCGTGTGTGTGTGTGTCTGCATCAGTGCAACTGTGTGTTTGTATGTTTCTCCCCAGCTCGGTCCACGAGTCTGTAAGTGCTCGCACATGTCTGTCTTTCTGATTGCACATTTCAGTGTGTTTGTGCCTCTGCGTTTGTGTGTCTGTGTCTGCACATCTCTGTGTGTCTCTGTCTCTGTCCAGATATCTCCGTGGGTGTCTGTCTCTGTCTATGCATCTCTGTATATTTGTGCATCCATCTGTATGTCTCTCTCTGTCCATGCGTGTCTTTGTATCTCTATCTCTATCCGTGTGTCTTTCTGTCCATCTGTTGCTGGGTGTCTGCGTGTCTGTGTGTGTTTGCATGTCTCGGTGTTTGTCTCTGCAGTGTGTCTCCATATCTCTGTCAGGGTGTCTCTGTGTGTTCACATGTCTCGGAGTTTCCTTTGGCAGTGTGTCTCCATGTGTCCATGTCTCTATCTCTGTCCATGAGTCTGTGTGACCGCATGTCTTGAGGTTGTCGCTGGCGGTATGTGTCTCTGTCTGTCCGTGTGTCTCTGTGTGTTTGCATGTCTCGGGTGGTGTGTGTCTGTCTGTCTGTCTGTCTCTGTATGACCGCATGTCTCAGGGTTGTCTCTGGTGGAGTGTGTCTCTGTCTGTATGTCTCTGTGTGTTTGCATGTCTCGAGGTTGTCTCTGGTGGTGTGTGTCTCTATCTGTCTGTGTGTCTCTGGTGGTGTGTGTCTCTGTCCGTAACCTCTGTGTGTTCCCATGTCTCAGGGTTGTCTCTGGCAGTGTGTGTCTCTGTCTGTCCGTGTGTCTCTGTGTGTTCCCCTGTCTCGGGGTTGTCTCTGGCGGTGTGTGTCTCTGTCTGTCCGTGTGTCTCTGGTGGTGTGTGTCTCTGTCCGTGTGTCTCTGTGTGTTCCCATGTCTCGGGGTTGTCTCTAGCGGTATGTGTCTCTGTCTGTCCGTGTGTCTCTGTGTGTTCCCATGTCTCGGGGTTGTCTCTGGCGGTATGTGTCTCTGTCTGTCCGTGTGTCTCTGTGTGTTCCCATGTCTCGGGGTTGTCTCTGGCAGTGTGTGTCTCTGTCTGTCTGTGTGTCTCTGGTGGTGTGTGTCTCTGTCCGTGTGTCTCTGTGTGTTCCCATGTCTCGGGGTTGTCTCTGGCGGTATGTGTCTCTGTCTGTCCGTGTGTCTCTGTGTGTTCCCATGTCTCGGGGTTGTCTCTGGCGGTGTGTGTCTCTGTCTGTCCGTGTGTCTCTGGTGGTGTGTGTCTCTGTCCGTGTGTCTCTGTGTGTTCCCATGTCTCGGGGTTGTCTCTGGTGGTGTGTGTCTCTGTCCGTGTGTCTCTGTGTGTTCCCATGTCTCGGGGTTGTCTCTGGCGGTGTGTCTCCATGTGTCCCTATCTGCGTGTCTCCATAGGACTGTCTACACAGCAAACCGCGACCTGCAGCAGCGCCTCTCAGAGCCCCGGTCACACAGCTCAGGCTACCGCGCTACAAAGAGCTGTGCAGATAGTGCAGCCTGGGCTGGAGCTTGGGCTCTTAAGCCGCCCCCCCCCACCCCCCCAGGCTTCAAAGCCTGAGCTTCAGCCCATGCCACAACGTCTACACGGCTACTCCTAGCATGGCGGCCCGACCCTTGCAAGCCTGGACCCGGACTCTGAGACGCGTTGCCGCAGGCTGCCCCTCGACATACCTCCTGTGTCCGTACCCCTGTCTGTGCGTCTCCGCATGTCCGTGGCCCTGCCTTAGGGATGCTCTCTGGCTGAGTGACGGGGTGACCCGTGCTCCGGCTGGGCCCCTAAAGGCTCCCCTTTCCCTCCTCTGCACAGCAGGAGATGCAGGCTGTGGATCACCAGCTGGCGCGGCAGCTGATGCGGCTGCGGGGGCAGATTCACCAGCTGAAGGTGGAGCAGGTGTGCCACCAGCACAAGGAGATGCTGGACAATGCCACCTTTGGCCTGGAGGGCTGTGAGGAGGACACAGACCTGCTCTGCAACATTCCGCCCAAGGCCGCCTTCTTGCTCTCCACGCCACTCAAGCACATTGGCGTCACGCGCATGAACATCAACTCCCGGCGCTTCTCCCTCTGCTGAGGGCCCTGGCCTCCTGCCCAGGGCTGTTTGGGCAGGGCACCTCTTCACGGCAGGGAGCATTAGCAGGGACCCCTCGCCGCGCCCCAGACCTGGCCCATGTGCATGCGCGTACCTAGAAGCTCAGGCTGAAGGCTCAGGTCCTGAGCTGGTGGGTCGGGTTATATACAGGCCAGCGTAGTGTTCAGCCCAGTTACGGTGGCCGAGGGAAGTGGTGAGTGTACAGCGTATTCCCCCCTCCCTGATGATTGGTGTTGCAGGTCTGTGGGCTAGCAGGGCTGCCACCTCCCATCTGATGCCGCAGCCTGCCACCTGACCCTCTCCTGCCATTCACAGCCGCCTCTGGTGAGTCCCTGCAGCGTCCCGCGCTGGATACCGCAGCCAGCTAGAAACCAAACCTGACCGAACCGAGGCTGGGCTAACGCGCTGCATGGATTGCCTGGCACCAGAGGTGCAGAGACCTGCCAAGTCTGCAGTGCTGAGTCCCCCAGGCCCAGGTGGAGCTCAGCGCGGCCCCTTGAGGAACCGGAGCCTGTGACTGGTTTCAGTCCCCGCAGCAGCCATGCTACCCCTTCTGGGCCTGCCTTGCAAAGACAGGTGGGTGGGGTCCGTGGAGCCCACATACCCCACCCCTCCAACGCCAGTAGCGTATCTCTGGCCAGGGGCCAGTCCCTCCTCAGCCAGCTCTGTCCTAGCTTAGGAAGCAGCGTCTGTAACGCACAGCGCTATGCACGTACGTTAACCCCGGAGTCACACTTCCCTAGCGCTGCGGGGCCAGAGGTGCACAGGCTGCAGTGGCAGGTGCCGGCAGAGAGGGGGCAGGGTTTGGTGAGCAGCTCGGTGAATTCTCCGCAGCCTATGAGCCTCATGGCTCAGCTGGGTGGGGGAGAGGGGGCGGTCTAAGGCGTCTGTGATGCACGTCACGCTGCTGGGTCCCATTCGCTGCTGCAGAAAACCCAAGAAAAAGTTTCCGTGCAGAAATAAAAGACAGCGTCTGCAAAGGTGTCCTTGTTTCCTTCTGTCTCTCACACACAGTTCGGCCTGGCTCTATCCCCAGACACATGTCTGATCAGGGACACGCACACAGTCAGTTCCCTTCGACCTGCAGACGCATATATGATCTGGGACACTGACAAACGGGGCCTCCTCGCTCAGACCCACCCACCCACCCACCCACCCACAGAAACACACAGGCCAGGTGGAAACACACAATGAGGGAGAACTGCCTTGACTCAGCCTCTGACCAGCCGTCTCTTCCGATTCGGGCTGCTCGGTCTATCCATCCTTGACCATGCTGGCAAGTGGTTTTGCGCTCTCGCCTGTCCCCCTTCAACGGCGCTGTTTTGGGCAGCCTTCTAACGAGCGGTGAGAACATTGGGTTTGTCGCTCTCACTTCCGCTGGGTGTTGTTGTTTCCACTCGGTTTAGCTGAGGCCTCAGATGAGGTAGGCGCCCACTTCACAGTGAACCTATGAGCAGCCCTGCCTAGCCAGGTGCCTTTTCTCCTCTATGTGCAAATAGGCATGTTGGTTGTGCTCCATGTTTCACCTTCTTGCTGTCTCCTCGTGCGATCATCCCTGAAGACACTGGCAGTTTTCCCCTGGAACTTTTTACAGGAATATCTGGAATCTCCGGGAGGGTCATTTTCAGGGGAACATTCGTTTTTACAATCACAATGGATAAAAAATTTGCACTCATCCAAGGATCTCAGAGCACTTTACAAATTCTATTCAAACCAGCTGAGATTGGTCAGTATCATTCTGCCTATTTTAGATATAGGGAGAATGAGGCACAGAGATAGGGCATGACTTGCTCCAAAGACACGCAGCAAACCAGTGGCAGAGCTGGGAAGAGAATCTAGGAGCTGGTCCTCTTCTCAAACCATTAAACTACCCCCTCTTCCCAGAGCCAGGAATTGAAACCAGGAGTCTTGTCTCCAAGTGCCCCGCTCAAAACATAACAGCACATTATCTCTGTTAGAACCAAGAGCTCGGAGTTACACGGAAGGATCTCATTAAGTGATCATTATACTCACAATATTCAACAGAAATAAAGGAAGATTTCCTGAACTGAATAATAATGAGAGCCAGTTGACATTTTTAATACAATAAGGGTTTTTTTTAATTAAAATGTTGGGTTGTTCTTTTTAAATCTTTTGCAAAAAAAATTGTTAATGTTAGTGACATTTTTAGTTTTATGTGAAAGCCTAGTTTTGACAGTTTTTCTCAAAATTGTTATCAGTAAATCAAAAATGTTGATCACCATTTTGCTAACCTTTCCAGTAATGTTTTCCATTTAAAAAAAAATCAGGACAATTTCAGAAAAAGTGGGTCCATTTCAAACCTTTCCAAAACTAAACAGAAAAACACACGGAAAACTTGACATTTTTGCAAAACTACTGTTTAATTTTTTGGCCAGCAATAAATAATAATAATGAATTGGCATCAGCTGTTTTTAAAGCACCTTTTGTTCTAAAAGCTCCTAAAGCCCTTTGCAAACCATATCCAAGAGACGAGCACTCCAAGCACCACTGAATTGCAGCCATCTTTGGGGTGAGGCCAGGACTTCAGGCAGTGGTTTGAAAAAACACAGCGACATTATACAATACTTTAGGACAGGAAGTCAAGATCTTGTCACACTTGCAGGGGAAATTAGGGCTGCAGAATGTAATTATATCAGCTGGAATCTGGCCAGAACTCAATGTTAGCATCTCTGCTGGGTAAGAGAGCTTAATTGTAGAGGTTTAAGCATTTGCTCTTGTCCTGGGTCTTGTGAACATCTTCGATTTCCCTCCATCGCTTTGCACTATGCTCTCCAGGGATTCTCTCCAGGGACAGTCGCAACCCAGGATATCCTGAGATCCTCATGCACAGGGCAGTCAATTCCAACACACCACATTAGCTGCAGTTGAATTACCAGCATGAGGAACGCAAGCTGCCAGAGCCTGCGCTGTGATGAGGCTCGAGATGGCTCATTAGTGCTGTTACAAGTGTAGTTGGAAATGTCTCTGTGCTGGGCTTGGGCTATCTGCCCTGCACCCAGGCAACAAGCCCCTCTTCAAACTGCTCTGCCACAGATTCAGCTTCCTGTCTTCCCCTCCCCCTGCCCAGCGCAGGCTGTTCATACCTGTGGCTTCACATTTGATCTAACAAGCCAAGACAATAGCTTTGCGGTTCCTCTGCTGTCTCCAGCAACCCAACACGCAGGTCTGGTGGAGAGGGGCTGAAAGTGAAGCTTTATGACTTCGCTCCTCTTTGTCTGGATGGGAGAGAAAGAATCAAAGCCCTTGTTTTCTTCCAGAGACTCTCTTCACTCCAGCTTGGTTAATGGTGTTGCTGGATGCCGGGGTTTACGTCACCGGGGCTTGCGGCAAGGCAGTGCGGTCCAGTGGCTGGGGCATTGGCCTGTGACTTTGCCGAGCCGTGTTCGCGTCATGCCTGGGACCCTCTGCAGGTCACTTCCCCTCTGGTCCCACCCTCGGCTCTTTGTCTATTTAGCGTGTAAGCACGTCAGGGCAGGGACTGTCACTTGCTAGGTGTATGTACAGCACCAAGCACAATGGGACCACTGGGGCTACTGTGAAAAAAAAGATCATTGTGAGGAGTAGAGCCGCTGGTCTGAAATAAGAGGAACAAAGGCTCCACCTAAGGTTTAACTCCACCAGCCTAGCAAGTGTTAAGGCTGCCCGGCCTTATCTACGCTGGCCTTTCAGAAGGCATTAGCAAACACAACACTCCTTTAAATAGATAAACCCTTTCAGCTGCGCTCTCTCTCTCTCTCTCTGCCTGGCCTAGTCACCACTAAGAAATGGGCTTCAATTCTCCCGGAGTATTTCCCAGGGCCCTCGGGGCTTCAGTCCCTAGGTCAGGATTGTGACGCGCTCAGATATGATGGGGATGGGGACCACGTAGACCCCAGGGGCGGCGAGTTGTATGGCCCGGTGGTGCCCAGGCTCCAGCAAATTCAGGGCCCAGGGGGTCCAGCTCCACTGATGTTCGGGGCCGGGTCTCTCCCCCCGGCCCCGCCTGCTGCCCCCGTGCGCCCCCTCCCCCGAGTGTCCCTGCCCGCCCTGGGCCACGGGCGGCTGCCCCCTGCAGCTCCACGCTGCGTTCCCTCCTCGCCGGCCGCTGCCAGCTACAAGGGTCGGTGCCGGGGGCAGGCTGAGGTGGCTGCTGTGCCTGTGGAGGGAGGAGGCGCATGGCAGCCCCCCCCACCCCCCCCGGCAGGCGACTCTGAGGGGGGGCCCTATCCTGGCTGGACCTCCAGAGCAGCAGCCTGGGGAGGCTTGGGTGAGTGTTGTGCCCAGGGAGAGCCCCCCCCTACCCTGGACATCGCTGCTGCTGGTGGGGAGAGGGATGGGGGGAGTCCTCCTCCCTGGCCCCCAACGCCGGGACAGCCTGCCTGCTGCACCCCAAACTCTTCATCCCTGGCCCAGCCCCATGCACCGCACCCCCTCTCACACCCCAACCCTCTCTCCCAGCACAGAGCCCGCACCCAGCACCCAAACCCCTCCTGCACCCAGACTCCCTCCCAGAGCCTGCACCCCAACCCCCCTCCTGCACCCCAATCCCCGCCCTAGCCCAGAGCCTGCACCCAGCACCCAAACCCCTCCTGCACCCAGACTCCCTCCCAGAGCCTGCACCCCTCCTGCACCCAGACTCCCTCCCAGAGCCTGCACCCCAACCCCCCTCCTGCACCCCAATCCCCACCTTAGCCCAGAGCCTGCACCCAGCACCCAAACCCCTCCTGCACCCAGACTCCCTCCCAGAGCTGCACCCCTCCTGCACCCAGACTTCCTCCCAGGGCTGCACACCTCCCGCACCAAAACTTCCTCCCAGAGCCCACATCCACCACCCAACCCCCCTCCTGCACACAGCACCCCAAACCCCCTCCCGTACCCCCTCCTGCACCCCCAACCCCCTGTTCCAGCCCAGAGCCCACACCCAGCATCCAAACTCTCTCCCAGAGCCTGCACCCCAATCCCCATCCTAGCCCAGAGCCTGCACCCAAACTCTGTCCCAGAGGTCATACCCCTCTCGCACCCAAACTCCCTCCCAGAGCCTGCACCCCAAACCACCTTGCGCACCCAAACTCCCTCCCAGAGCCTTAGGCAGGTGTGGGGGGTCGGAACTTGGACCTGTTCTGGGCACCACCAAAAATTATACAAACCTGCCACCCCTGAACCACCGATAGGTTGCCAGTTGCTGCACAGACTGACCATCTGCTAGTCATCCTGGTGACCAGGACCTGGTTTTCAGGGAGAGGGGCGGGAGGGGCTAAAAGGGTTTTTTTTTCTTTCTCCTCAGTTTGCCCTGCTGCGATGTGCAACATTGGAGCTCGTCACCCAATGAGAACACAAGTCAAAGTCCTCCCCCCCTCCCCTCTTCTCTCCTCCCCTCCCCCCCACATTTTCTTAACACCCTTTCCCCAGAAGACCAGTGTAGAACAGCAGCAGGGCCCTGGAACTGCTGGCCCCTCTCAGGGCTTCCCTGGGGTCCCTGGAGACACCTGTGCAAATGTCAGGCATGTGACATCCAAGCAAAGTGGGTTACGGTGCCACGCTGTACCAGCCGCTTTCATCTCTGGAGCCACTAGTCCAGGGCTGTCAGGAAACCCCTGAGTTTCTCATTAGCTCGGTTCATTTTGTGGTTATAGCAAGTGCTGAGAACAGACTTCTCAAGTTTGCTTATGATACATCAGAAGGCAGGAAATCAGGAAAAACACACACCAAGCGAGAACAAGCGCTCTTGCAATTCCCTGATGTGAAGGACTGTTTGGCTGCCCTCTGGGAGGTGAGAGCCTACCTCTGGATGAGGCAGATGGAAATGATAATGTGACGGGGAAGGGAGTTGTTGCTCTCTGGCCATGGAAATCTAAGAGCTGCTGGTGTCCACCTCACTACAAACAGGTAAGGGAAGGGCAGGGGCCGTGAGCAGCCCTGGAATGGTGTCCTGGGGTGGGAGTCAGGGATTGCCACCATGTGGGGTGGCATGAGGGGTCTGCGCTGGCTCTTTCAGAGCCCGGTTGGGGAGTAATGGTTTCTTTGGGGGAAGGATGACCCCCAAATGATACCCACTTACCTCCTTGGAGGGAATGAAGTGAGCACTGCAGTGAGTCCATCAAGGATCTATCACCATGGCATCTGGGCAATACATTTCGGGGTGGAGAGAGGAAGACTCTATCTCCTTGGCCTCTCTTATTGGTCTCTCTCGGGGCACACTGTGTTGGTTTGGGGATGTTTGGACAGACAGACCCACGTTTTAGTCTGAGTAGGTCATGGACAGGCTCCTGAGTTGCGCCCTCCAAAACAAAACTTCTCCAAAGTGCCCCGTCTCCCCACATACTAGGAATGGCTAATTCAGAGGGGTTCCCCTCAGAGAGCATACCAGGCATCTGGTGACCCCGTTGCTCCAAAAACCTTCACTTCCAGGGCAAAGCTAGAAGATATGTCCTGAGCCAGCAGCCTTGAAACCGGACTGAAAATATGCCGGAGGGTCTGTTTGCTGCTGGGTTGTTTTGTCCCTCGGAGCAGCTCTCTGAGATACCATAAGTCTCAAGAAGCAGGGAAAATCCATCTCTGCAGTAAGAGTCACTGAATTACTTCTGGATGGTATTGTTCAACTTCAGTGGCTCTGATATGAACTTCTTTGGTGCAGACGCCATGGCAGGGCTGGCTTCTTGCCTCGCGTGGCTGCAGAAAGAGCTCTGTGTCCCATTCCCCTCTAAGACGCATCCTTCAATACCTAATGAGAGCAGTATGACTCTTCGCTCTGCTAAAGCCACCCCAGGAGCCACATGGAACCAGAGAGGGGCCCAAGAGGCAAAGGGCAGGGTGCTTGGAAGCCAGGTTTTGTTCCCTCTCTGCAAGAAATGGGAAGGATCAGACATGGGTAGTTTGACTGCTCTGAGCCTAAGGCTGTTTGGACCATTGTCCTCCCTCCTTCCATCTTGCATTCCTCCCCTTGAACCAGAGCAGCTGGGATATGTGTGTGCTGGAGCTGGTCTGGTGGCCACATGAAACACAAGGGTCTCTCCTGTGGGCTGGTCAGCAGTGATTGGGCTGGGAGTTCGCTCTTGTGGTGAGTGGTGACATTGTTGGATACCGCGTGTTCTGTCTAAATTTAGCCCCGGTGGTCCCCCTTAAAACAAGACTCTATTGCATCCTGCTCCAGCCAGGCATGTGGGGTCAGTGCTGTAAACTGAGGGGCTGGCACCTGAGTGACGAACCCTGGAATATTTTCAGAGATGAGGGTTCCACTGTTCTTTTCACAATAGCTATCCCCAGCACACCCATCCACCCGCCCACACTCCTCCCAAACTGCGTGGCATAAAACCATGAGAGGAAAATATGCATGCACACACACAAACATGCTCAAACACATACACAAAGCCAGACACAGATGAACAGACACACAAACAGAAGCACCCAAACACCCAGTCAGTCAGACACAAACACAGACAGAGAGAGCCTAGACATATGCACACAGACACCAGCACACAGAGAGACAAACTGACAAACAGGTACCAACATACATAGGCAGACCGACACATTCAGTCACACAGACAACAACCCAGAGACACAGACATACACTCACTGACATAGAGAGACACACAGACACAAGCTCACACAAAAACACAGAGGCAAATAAGTGCAGACACACACACACGCAGACCAACACAAATGTTCAGTCACATAGACAAACATAATCACCAAAGAGCGACAAAAACAACTTCAGAGCCAAAATCCTCTTTGGCCTCAGATGATACCGATTTTCGGTGGAAATTGTTTTGTGGCTTGGGCATGAATACCTCCTACCTTGCCCAGGATACTTGTAGGAAGAAAAAAACACAACCCTGGCATCTTTTGCCTTTTGCTAATGCATCATATTTGAAATGTTTGATGTTATCTCCAGGCAATGGTATTTGGGACAGTTTGAGGTTTTTCTTCCACGAGGGTGGAAATTTCTTTTTAATTTATTTGTTTCCTTCTTGTTAATGGGAGATGCACGACACTAAACTTCCCTGTCACGTCAGCAGGCCATAGGATGCCATTTAAAATACAACGAGGCAGCACCTCATACAGTTCGCCTTACCCCTCTTTGGAAGTGGTCTTGCCGAAAGCAATCAGGCTTTTTTAGGAAGCAAAGGCCTGAAAGCATTTTTCCTTGGGCTGGTCTACACTACAACCACTGCATCGGCGCAGCTGCATTGGAGCGCTTTGATGAGCGGCTCTAAGCCGACGGGAGAGAGAGCTTCTCCTGTTTGCTTAGTTACTCCATCTCCCGACATAGCGCTGCCTACACAGGGGTTACGATCTGTAACTTGGTCACTCAAGGGTCTGGATTTTTCACACCCGTGAGAGGGTTTATCTCCAGTGTTAAATAGGTGATAATGAAAAAGAAACAAACCCCCAGAGAAAAAAGAACAGGAGTACTTGTGGCACCTTAGAGACTAACACATTTATAAACTTTCCATTGAAGTGTATGAGCTTCTCGTGTTAGTATGTCGCATAGTTTGTTATGGCTGCGAATACGTGCACCTTGAACTGCTGGACACGGTCCCAGAATATGAGAAAGCTTATGCTCAAATAAATTTGTTACTCTCTAAGGTGCCACAAGTACTCCTGTTCTTTTTGCGGATACAGACTAGCACGGCTGCTACTCTGAAACCCCAGAGAGTTTTAAACATCTGTGGAGTCAGGCGCTGCGTAGACTGGAGCTTTATCTAGAGCAGGGCTTCTCAACCTTTTTCTTTCTGAGCGCCCCCCTCCCCCCAAACATGGCCCACCTGTACCACAACAGCTGTTTTTCTGCATAACCAGTAGATTAAAAGCCAGGGCCAGCGGTAGGGGATAGCAAGCAGGGCAATTGCCGGGGGCCCCACACCACAGGGGCCCCGTGAAGCTGAGTTGCTCGGGCTTTGGCCTCATCCCGGGGAGGAGGGGCTCGGGCTTCCGCTTTCTGCCTGGGGCCCCAGTGAGTCTAACACGGGCCCCGCTCTCTGGTTTATTTTGGCAGACCTCCTGAAACCTGCTCGCGGTCTCCCAGGGGGCCCCGGACCCCTGGTTGAGAACCACTGATCTCGAGCTCGAGACGGATTGTTCCCTCTAGCTCCCCCCCCCATCCAAACCCAGAACTCCCTCAGACCTGTGCTGCCTCTGACAGAAGTCAGGGCAGTCACCCTAGACTGTGACCTACATTCAGCCTGGGTTGAGATAAGCATTTGTAGTTCCTGTGGGGTCATGCCAGCGGGGCAGAGCCATGTTACAACGGCTGATGCAAGCTAGTCCTCCAGTGCTGGCCCACAGTTACCTAGAAATGCCTCCATGGCGTTCCGTTTTCACCTCTTTGGTATTTGTGAGATCACACCGGGGAGTTCTCCAGCCATTGCTGGAGACTTGCAGGGTAGACAAGACCTGAAATTCTAATATTACAATCCCCCGAGCCAAATAAAAACTATTTGGAAAGGGAGAGTGAGGAAGCTTTCAGGCCTTTCGCTCTGAAGCAAAGAAAGGGAACAA
Organism: Chrysemys picta bellii; assembly: GCF_011386835.1. Lineage (NCBI taxonomy): Eukaryota > Metazoa > Chordata > Testudines > Emydidae > Chrysemys > Chrysemys picta. The sequence continues at coordinate 13,745,063 of NC_088813.1, forward strand.
CGATCCCCAATATTTTTCCACTTTCTAGGTCTCCATTAAGAACCATCCCTTCTAAGTGCTGTTAGCATCTCTGAAACTTCCAAGCCAAGCGACAAAGATTTTGCCAGCCCATCTTTGCTCTAACTGCTCTCCACCTCATTTGGACAGGAGCATCCGCTTAGTTTCTGATAACACAGGTTTCTGTTTTAACCATACCTAGTTAATGTACCGCTCAGCAGCCAACAAGATCAAATGTAATGTTTAAAATCGATACAATAGGGACCATTGACAACACACTTCTCTGTTCATGAACAAGGGTGTGTGGGCACATACGTTCACATAACTTCACAAAGATCTACACGCACACACACATCCTGCAATAAGAGCCACGTGGGCGACCTCTGTGCCTCCTACGAGCCCCTTGACTTCCATGGGGCTCTGCACAGGTACAAGGTTTCTGGTGTATGAACGCCGTTGCAGGATCAGGACTGTGGACACAATCTCTCTCACACACACACACACACACACACACACACACACACACACACACACATTCAGTCACCCAGATGTATAGGTCACATCCTCACAACAAAACCTACATTGCGGATGTGTTAAGGATACAACAGAAAGCAACGAACCCCTGGAAATTCACAGTTAGCTGAGCAATGCATTCTGTGCTTCGCAACACAAGGACACACATGGGGCCCACTCCAATACCCGCGGAAGGCACTGAGAAATCTCCCATTGACTCCAACACAGCAGGACCCAGCCCAGGGTGATGGTTCACAGGCCAGAATCGATAAAGTAAGAAGATGGGCTAACACAGGCCCTCGGTGTGGGCACTAAATGGACTCTGTGCTGATTCATTCTAATGCTGCACAGGGATATAGTCTAACGATTCAGAAGCATTTGCAGAAGTACCTGCGGAGACCTCACTCTCATGATCACGAGCAGTACTGGAGTGACTCAGTGAGAGCCACCGTTTCACTGATGCTTCCCAGCCCTCCGATGTGTCCTCATTCAATTGCCTTAATCGGCTACTTGCCTTTATGGGAAGAAAATCGAAGGGAAAAGGAGTTCAGGGGAGCTGGCCGGTTCTCAAGGAGATAATATTAAACACACAACTGCAAACTATCCCGCTGCAAAGGAAAGAGCGCAAGAATAGTAAGAGGCCAATATGGCTCCATCGGGAGCTCTCTAATGACCTGAAAATCAAAAAGGAATCCTACAAAAATTGGAAACACGGACAAATTGCTAAGGAGTTACAAAAGAACAGAATGAGCATACAGGGACAAAATCAGAAAGGCTAAGGCACAAAATGACTTTTACCTAGCAAGGGACATAAAAGGCAATAGGAAGAGGTTTTATAAATACATCGGGAGCAAGAGAAAGATGAAGAAAAGCATTGGCCTGCTAAACCTAGCAAAGGACATAAAAGGCAATAGGAAGAGGTTTTATAAATACATCGGGAGCAAGAGAAAGATGAAGAAAAGCATTGGCCTGCTAAACCTAGCAAAGGACATAAAAGGCAATAGGAAGAGGTTTTATAAATACATCGGGAGCAAGAGAAAGATGAAGAAAAGTGTAGGTCCTTTATTTAGCAGGGAAGGAGATCAAATAACTTGGCTGAGGTGTTAAATGCCTATTTTGCTTCAGTCTTCACTAAAAAGTGTGATGGTGACTCAACACAATTAATATTAATAACAAGGGGGCACAAGCCAAAATAGGAAACAAACAGGTTAAAGAATATTTAGGTCAGTTAGATGTATTCAAGTCGGCAGGGCCTGATGAAATTCATCCTATGGTATTTAACAAACTAGCTGAAGCAAGCTTGGAACCATTTGCCATTATCTTTGTGAACTCCTGGAGGACGGGTGAAGTCCCAGAGGACTGGAGAAGGACAAACATAGAACCTAGCTTTCAAAAGGACAACATTGAGGATCTAAAGTAGACAAAATAAACATAAGGTGGCTGCACAACTGGTTGCAAGACCATACTCAAAGAGTAGTTATCAATGGTCCATAGTCAAACTGGGAGGACATATCTAGTGGGGTCCCATATGGGTGAGTCCTAGGTCCAGTACTAGTCAATGTTTTTATTAATGATTTGGATAATGGAGTAGGGAGTATCATTATTAAATCTGCATATGACACCAAGCTCGGAGGGGTTGCAAGCACTTTGGAGGACAGGATTAGCATTCAAAACGACCTTGACAAATTGGAGAATTGGCCTGAAATCAACAAGATTAAATTCAATAGTAACAAGTTGCAAAGTACTTCACTTAGGAACAGGGCCGGCTCCAGGGTTTTTGCCGCCCCAAGCGGTGGAAATAAATAAATAAATAAAAGCCGCGATCGGCGGCAGCTCCACCGCGCCGCTTTCTTCTTCGGCGGCAATTTGGCGGCAGGTCCTTCCCTCCAAGACGGACCGAGGGACCTGCCACCAAATTGCCGCCGAAGAGCCCGACTTGCCGCCCCTTCCCCTTGGCCGCCCCAAGCACCTGCTTGCTGAGCTGGTGCCTGGAGCCGGCCCTGCTTAGGAAGGAAAAATCAGCTACAAAATGGGGAATAACAGGCTAGGCGGTAGTACTGCTGAAAAGGATCTGGGAGTTATAGTGAACCACAAACTGAATATGAATCAACAATGTGATGCGGTTGTGAAAAAGGGTAATATCATTCTGGGTGTGAATTAACGGAAGAGTTGTATGTAAGACATGGGAGGTAATTGTCCCGCTCCGCTTAGCAGTGGGGAGGTCTCATCTGGAGTACTGTGTGAAATTCACAGTGCCACACCATGAGAAAGATGGGGACAAACTGGAGAGATTCTGGAAGAGAGCAACAAAAATGACAAAAGGTTAAGAAAATCTGACTTAGAAGGAAAGGGTAAAAAAAAAGGGCATGTTTAGTCTTGAGAAAAGAAGACTGAGGGGGGATCTACTAACAGTCTTCAGATAAATTTTACAAAGAGGACTGTGACCAATTGTTCTGAAGGTAGGACAAGAAGTTATGGGCTTAATTGGCAGCAAGGGAGATTTAGGTTAGATATTAGGAAAAATTTTCTAACTATAGGGGTAGTTAAGCTCTGGAATAGGCTTCCAAGAGAGGTTGTGAAAACTCCATCATTGGAGATTTTTAAGACCAGGTTGGACAAACACCTGTCAGGGACGGTCTAGGTCAGGAATCAGCAACCTTTGGCACGTGGCCCGTCAGGGGAATCGGCTGGTGGGCCGGGCTGGTTTGTTTACCTGCAGCGTCCGCAGGTTCGGCCGATCGCAGCTCCCACTGGCTGCGGTTCGCCGTTCCAGGCCAATGGGGGCTGCGGAAAGTGGCAGCAAGCACATCCCTCAGCCCACGCCGCTTCCCACAGCCCCCATTGGCCTGGAATGGCAAACCGTGGCCACTGGGAGCTGCGATCGGCGGAACCTGCGGACGCTGCAGGTAAACAAACCGTGCCGGCCCGCCAGCGGATTTCCCTGACGGGCCGTGTGCCAAAGGTTGCCGATCCCTGGTCTAGGTCTACTAGGTCCTGCCTCAGCACATGGGGGGCTGGACTAGACGACTTCTCGAGGTCCCTTCCAGCCCGACATTTCGATGATTTTGTGATTTATACAAAAGCAGGCTTTGCTCGGTGGCAAGTTTGATCATTTCTTCCCACAAAGCAAATGTGGAGAATTTAAAAATGGACAAAACCCTTTGAAATGAACCAAAAGAGAGGAAAAAATATGAGTAATGTTTATTTCTGTCTCCGTTATTGATTTAGTAGAACTTAGCTGACAGCTTGGAAAATCTCCTGCTTTCCCATGGATTCAGGGGGGAGTTGAATGCTCTCCATCATCAGTGGGCTGATCTCCAGTGAAATCAATGGAAAGACTCCAGTTAATTTCAATAGGCCTTGGATAGGGCCCCCAGCTGACAAGACAGCAGCTTCCCAGTTTTTTATTAATTATTCTTTTCCATTCTATTTAACCCTTTATAGCTTGTTACCCTTCTCTGCAGCATAATTACACTGGAGCTGTAAAACTGGAGTTTTCATAGTCATAGAGTTTCAGGCCAGGAGGCACTAGTACACTGTCTTCTCTGTATTCTTGTATATCATGGACCTTTAAACACCGGCCAGCCACTCCGCCACCAGAATCAGACCCAAGGGGTGCCAAAGGCAGAGAACAGGAGAGACCAAGATGAACCAGTCCCCAAGGCTTCTGCCACGGCAGGAAATTGATTAAGTGAGCTATACCCAGATAATCCTGGCAAACGACTCGCGCCCCATGCTGTAGAGGAAGATGAAAAAAAACCCAAGGTCCCTGCCAATCTGACCTAGGGGGAAATTCCTTCTTGACCTTGAATATGATGATCAATTAGGCCCTGAGCATGTGAGCAAAACCCTCCAGCTAAGCGCCCGAGAGAGAGAATTCTTAGTGCCAGCTCAATCCATTTCAGCCAGTGTCCCTTCTCGTTGGGGGAGATTTTTAGGAGCACAAAAGACAAGTAGGCATCTGGGTCCTATTGAAAGTTGCTGAGCGTTGGGTGCTTAACTGCTGTTTGTGTCTTTGAAAAGCCACCTCTTTGTGCCTGCCTGCTGCCTGCTTAAACAGACATTCGCACAGGGCTGCACCAGGGAGGGGGAAAGAACAATTACAAATGAGCTAGGTGCACCAGCTGCACCACTTTGTTTTAGAACAGATGCACTCGCTGATAACAGATCAAGCTTAACATTTTCAAAAGCAGCCTCTGATTGTGAGTACCCCAGCCGGAGACACCTGGGTCTTGGGGTTGAGTACACATAGCTCCCATTGACGTCATTCCAGTTGTGGGTGCTGAATATCTGGCCCCAGGTGTCTCCAGTTGGGTTCCCAAGAAAGGAAGCTTCCAACGTAAGTGGCCACTTTGGACAAATTGAGCCAAATACACAGGGACCCAGAGCATAGCCTGGGAAAAACCAGTTCACAGGCCAGAGCCTCAGCTGGTGTCAGTTGCAACGTGGCCAACTCTCACAATTTTATCTCGACTCGCGTGATACTTAGTGTTCTTAAAGTCCCAGGTTGGGAAATCCTGATATGGCATGAGGATCTCAGGTTTCATTGAAAACAAACAAACAAAAAAGATAAGTTTCTAGTTCTCATGTTTGCAGAAAAAATCCCTAAAGGCTCAGAAACCCAAAAGGCAAAGAGAAAAACCTCATGATTTTAAGCCCATCTCATGCTATTTAGCGGCCCGATTCATGATTTTGTAACGCTCACGGTTCACAATATTGAAATTGGCTGTCTGTGGCGCTACTCCAGCTCCATCTGCTCCAGCCTGAAATACTTTGCCAACTTAAATAATGCCAACGTGAAGTTAAAGGGAAACTCTCAATGTCAAAAGCCACATTTCAGTCTAAACGTTCCTCCGTGCCCCTGCCCCCCCGCTGCTATTACAAGTGAAGTCTAAGATTAGCAGAGATGAAATATGCCAGAGAGAAAATAATTCTTTGGGTCTGATTTTTCATCCCGGTTGATGCAGCTAGAAGGAACTATGCTGGTGTGAAGCCAGTTTGACTGAGTGGAGAATCAAGCTTCTGGCTTGTTCCCTTTGTGCGTTTCACACCATACCAAAGGGCAGGGGGGCTCAGGGGCTGGTGTATTACCTGCTACTGCTGTGAACTCATTCTTACACACTAGGGCTGTGTCTACACTGCCACTTTCAGCGCTAAAACTTTTGTCGTTCAGGGGGTGTGAAAAAACACCCCCCTGAGCAACAAAAGTTTTCCGGCCCGTCTTCACTGGCAACATTAAAGCACTGCCATGAGGGCAGGGGACTGAACTCGATGACCTCTCGAGGTCCCTTCCCGTCCTAGAATCTATGAATCTATGGAAACATGGCTTGTGTAGTCACAGCACCAGCGCTGGGAGAGAGCTCTCCCACCACTCTAAAAAAAACCCACCTCGGGGAGGGGAATAGCTACCAGCGCTGGGAGGAAATCAAGGAGCCGGAGCCAGTGCTAACCGATAGGTGCTCAGAGGAGGAATGGAAAACAAATGGTGAGTTGATGAGCCAGTGAGATACAGGCTGGCTGTTCCAGGGGGCAAGAGGAGAGGGTCTCATATCGCTAGAGACAAGGTTATATGCCAGGTGCAGATGGTCACGCAAGGTGCAAGCACTGAGAGAGAAAGGCTGCTCTCGTGGTTAGGGCACTAACCTAGGACTAGGGAGAGACAGATTTGATTCCCTGCTCTGTCACAGATGCCCTGTGTGACCTCTGGCAAGTCACTTAGTCTCTCTAGGCCACAGTTTCCTATCCCCAGAGAACGTTACCAGGCCATTGCAGACATGGGAGAGCTGTGTGCCACTGGGCTCTCCCCTCGCAGCACCCATTACACGATCACCTGAAATGAACGAAGCCGACAGTTTCTATTAAAGGAGCCACCTCTCCTCTTAGCTTCCGCGGTTGTCCAGCACCTATAAATGTGAAGCCTCAGAGACAGGCAAGGCCCCTCAGCACGAATTCCAAACCACTAGGGCCCAGCGCCCGTGAGTTCTGAGCTCTCTCACCCTTCACAGATTTCAAAGGGAGCTGGTGATGCTCGGCACCGTGCGGAGCAGACCGATGGCGAGGGAGGCAGAGGAGGGAGATGCCCTAAGCCAGGCTTTTCCGTGGCTGTGGGCTGACCTTTCCAGACTGACTCACTGAGCGGCATTCCCCTCCTCCTCCTCCCCCCCATCCCCCTGATTTATGCTGTGCTCAGCGTTTGTGGGAGGGCCACGCTTTCCAGGTGACTTGTGCGGTTAACGCGAAAAGGGCGCTTTCCTCTGGCAAGGCCCGCGTTTGCCAGCCCGCCCCTGACACCCCCGCCTGCTGTTTTGCACATACCACATGTTTGTATGTACGTGCCACCCACACTCCTGGATGTGCCGTTACGGGAGCTCTTCAGGGTTCGTCGTTTCAAACGCCCAGGTTAGTCTGTTTGCTGGGGTGATTCTGCCCGTTTGGCTGATTCTTGATTACGAGGAACCAGTCGTGCGTGTTGAAAGCGTTGAGAATGGGGGGTGCTCGGCACCTCTGAAAATCACGTCTCAGGGTCTCAAGTTGGGCTCCTAAAGTTGTGGCCCTGGCTGGAAACTGGTCCCAAAGGGCAGAAGGACTTGGAGTACAGCCTGGCACCAAACAACGCCCCTGCCAGTGTCTCAGCTAGTAACTCTCGTCTGTCCTTAGCGGACGGGGAAGCTGGAAATGGGAGCAAATGAAGCAGCGGGGTCGCCCCAGCAGAGGAAATGTGAAGCACACACCGGGCCTGTGTATTGTCTGTGCTCTGCATGGACGCCGATGAGAGTAGCACACGAGGATCATGGCCCTGAGAGAGGGGATGAAGATGCAAATTCCCAAGATTGGGCACTCTAGCTGGTTCTGCTGGCTGGGGCAGCTTGTCTTGTCCTGTCTTCCCAGGTCTTGTTCCTGGCGTCAGGGAGCTCTCTGGGCAATGGGCTTGTCAAGGGCTGAATGGCTGGAGTTCATAAACTGCTCTCTGCATCGGGGCTGATCCTTTGAATGGCAGACAGTTACCTGGGGCTAATCTGCAGCTGCGCTTGGAGCTGTGATTTCTGAGCGATCTCCGGGGCTATGCAGGGTTAAGAGAGGTCAGCACCTGGAGGGGGACCGAAGATGACCCTGTGCTTTAGGAGGTGGAGTCTGTTCACCTTTGAGCCAGTGTCTTTGTGTGGTGTTAAGGGCCCTGTCGTGCTGTATTTAGGCATAACACCAAGGACCTGCTTGCTTATGGTCATTAAAGACTCAATCGTGTTGTTTGCACGATCAGGGGCGTTTCTTCCAATGTCCTGGCCAGATTCCAACGTGGATAATTATGTTCGGCCTCCCTCAATTCCCTTCGCAGTCCCAGCTCCATCGCTTCCTGTCCTAAACTCTTGTGCAACGTTGCTGTGGTCTGATAAATGGCGGCTGCGTTCCATCCCAGAGCTGGCTGCGTTTCTGCAGTGGCAGGCAAAGCAGTGAATACACAGTTAATATCACAAGCTGTGAAGTCTGTAAAGCACTATGCCTGGCTTGGGATGGTAAATGCAGTTGAAATGTAACAGGATATTATCACTGATTAACTTCCCTCCACTCCTCTGACAGATGGAGCCAATTACTGTGTGTGTGAGAGTAGGGGGCACCCATGTCCCCCTCTGTGCTCGATGCACAGAGTCTGTGAAGCCACCTGCTATAGCGGTTGTCTCTTTAGCTCACGCTGTAAAGACTCACGCTTTTAGCTTTGGAGGTCCTGGGTTTATTTCCCCAACCACGATGGCAGCTGTCACTCGTGTACAGACTCTCCCAGCCCTTTACGCATCCTGCCGGAGGGCTGGTCGCAGTCATGCTCTGGAGCGCGTGAGAGACTGCTCCTCCGGGGGACACGTATTGTGGTGTCGAAGTGGCGTGTGCCTTCAAGGGCTGAACTTCCCAGAAAGAGAGGCTGGGTGGGGCACTGGGAAGCTCTTCTTGATATGCACAGGAGAGCTCTTGCAAGAACCTTAAGCGCTGAGTGACAACTGAAGACCACACATCAACCTAGAAAGGGAGGGGAGGCCCAGAGGCATATTTCCTCCTTAAATGCCCCCTGGGTGGGGATGGCCCCATGCTATGCCTCAGCCCCACAACCGAGCCCTGTGCCTCTGGAGGAGCCAACACCTCGTTCTTCCCTGCCCTCTGGGGGGCTATTGAAGCCTCCTTTAGAACCAGGGAGGAGACTGGATTCCAGCCGGACCTGTTACTTGTGGCGAGACTGTCGCCTGCATTCCAGGGACGTGCCCGTTTGCATTTGGTTTGCGCTGGGATGTTCAGGTCCCTCTGGGTGAGGAATGAAGACCCGGACCCTCCCTTTTCACAGCCTCTGGCTCTCGTCCCCCTCTTCCTGCAGGGACCATGGGCTGTTGCTGCAGTTCTGACTATGACGAAGACTGGATCGAGAACATTGACATCTGTGAGCGCTGCAATTACCCCATAGACCCGGCTAGTAAACCCCAGGTGAGGCGGATGGGGGAGAGCTCGCCTCTCATCACAGCATCGGGGTGCGGGAGGGCTTTTCATAGGGATGGTGCCCTTTTGGACTGACACGGGTGGAGGAAATGGCCATACTTGAGGCTAAGACTTGCAGCAGCTCTGCAGTGCCGAGCGTTTGGGATCCAATATGCAAGGGTCTCGTGTAGCTAAGGAAAAGCCTGTGAACCCAAAGCACAGAGAAACTCCTCACTCAGGCAGATGGAAGGGGAAGCCCTTGGTAACGCCCTGCTGGGGAGGAAGTGAATCTGAGAGGACGGTGTGAGGGGGAGACTGGAAGAAGCTGGGTGCGGGGGTGGGAGTTCCTTCTAAAAGAGAAAATCAGAGAAATCCCCTTCACTCTGGTCTCTTTTCTTCCCTCCAGAGGCTGATACACAATGGCTCCGAGGTGCGTGATCCTTTGGTGTCCTATGAAATTCCTTCGCCGCCCTGCTCTCCTATGCAAGGTTGGTACCCGCAGACCAGAGCGCTAGGGGAAAAGGGGTCTCCGGGGCTGGGGAAGCAGCCCAGGCTCTGAGTCACCAGCAAATTCTGTGCAAATGAGTCAGTCCCAGCTAGTGGAACGATAGCACATTGGTGGGAAAGGAAAAGGGCATGTTAGTGACGTGACTCCCAAAGGTGAAGTGTTTCCAATAACTCACCTGTGGCCATTCATAGAGACACCTTGGGCCGGAACCTCTCTAGCCCTGCACCTTGTGCCATCGCTCACCTCCGTGCAAAAGGAGGGTAGAATTTTTACTCCCACTTTGCACGAGTGTAATAGACAATGTAAGGCATAGCGCAGGGGAGAGTCGAGCCCGTCATCTTCCTCTTCCTCTCATTCTCTTTGCTTTTCTTCCCCTCTCAGTCCTCCCTCTAGCTTGTGTGGATCTAAACTGAGCACTGATCAATGGCCCGTGGGGCACAGAGGCCTCTCTTGAGCACACAGCCCCAGTGCAAGTTTTACCCCCTCCTGGAGCAGGTTGAAAATGTTCCAGTGGAAGCGTCCGCCGTCGGCAAACGCTGATTTGTACAAAATCAAACCCTTTCGCGGGAACGGGTCCGTTTCATCGACGTTTTTGGTGGGAAATGATCACATTCATAATAGAATAAAATGTAACAGTGAAAAGGATCAATGCCAAAATGGAACGCTTCCCTGAGGCTGAAATGAAAGATTTGTGGAATATTTTGTTTCGTGGAAAATTCTGGCCTTTTCAACTTTTCCTCCTGATTCAGGGCAGAACCCGATTTTGAATTCTCGCCATTTACCACGGGACAGAAATTCTGAATTCCCCCCAGTTCTGCCCCCAACCATGGGCTTCTTTCACTCTGACCCAGAGGGGCCACCTCTCGGGTTCCAGCTTTTACAACCATTCTGCTTTCAACTCTCTGCGGAGACTTCCAATTAGCGCTCATTGGACGCTGGGTTGAGCCCTGTCAAACTCATTTCATGTAAGCCACCATACAGCCATCAGCTGGCAATAGCTAACTGACAGGAGCTGGGGCCTGGAGGTGAAAGGCTCCGCAGGTCCACTGTCAGGCCCTTGATGCACCTCGCCTCTGTCCAGCCACCTCTAAAGAGCTCTCTTGCTTTTCTTTCCAGATAAACTAGTGGTAGCTTTGTATGACTATGAACCAACTCACGATGGCGACCTGGGGCTCCAGAAGGGGGAGACGCTCCGAATTCTGGAGGAGTAAGTCTGCTGCCTTTTCCCCACTCACATTAAGCCATGCATTGGAGAGCCACTTGGAGCATGCTCTCTCCGGCCAGCCTTGCAGGCTCATGGGCCGGTCCGTGCTGCCGGACAAGCAGCTGCCAGGGAGGGGTCCTGCTGCCGCCGATTGCCTGCAGTTTCCTGGTGGGACCCCAGAACTGGAGGCAGGCAGGGCCCTCGGTGCCTTGCACTCCTGCCTCAGGGAGGGAGAAGGGGATGTGGCTGCATTTAGCAATAAGCTACAAGTGAGAGGGAAGCACCCATTGGACACTAAGGTAAGAAGTGGGGGGAGGGACAACCCTCAAATGAGCCAGCATCACCAGGCAGTCTGCCACCTTCCCAGCCAGCTGGGAGCATCTTCCCCATGCCAGTCTGGGGCCCCACTGGCCTCTTTCAACCAAGACCTCTGTGTCCGCGGAACCGCCCCTCCCCAGCAGGACTGGGGGGCTGACGTTGCCCTTTCTTCTGGTCTCGTTTCAGGAGTGGGGAGTGGTGGAAGGCCCAGTCGCTCACCACTGGCCAGGAAGGGTACATTCCCTATAACTTCGTCGCCAGGGTGAACAGCCTGGAGCCGGAACCGTGAGTGGATGTGTCATCTGGGTTCAGTATTCTCCCCCCAGCCCAGGCCCCCCCAGAGGGAAGTCTCAGCCCTGGCCATATTTGCCCTGAGCCTGGCTGCAGGGCTAGGAAACATGGCCCCGGTCCTAGGGCGGGAGGGGACTGGGCTACGTGAGCCCCAATGGATCCCTGATTCCTGTCCTCCTAGGATGCATCTCTGGTTGGGGCTCTGCTGGCGTGGGGGTGGGCAGTGGGGTAGGGGAGCACGAGACTGCGTGGCACTAACTCTGTCTTGGTCCATGCAGCTGGTTCTTCAAAAACCTCAGCAGGAAGGATGCTGAGCGCCAGCTCCTGGCCTCCGGGAACACGCATGGCTCTTTCCTGATCCGGGAGAGTGAATCCACCAAAGGTAACCTGCGGCCAGTGAGCGGAGGGCCAGGGGGGGTGCCCGTGTCTGGCACCTCTGAGCCTGCCTCCTGCCTGGTGCTCTGAATGCACAGTGTTAACGCCGCCTGCTACACTATGGGCAATCCAATCCTTTAGTAGCCTGATTGTACCACTAGGGCTACCGTCAGCGTGAGCTTCCCCATAGCAGTGCCCTGACTGGGGCCTCTGGCAGTGGGTTTCCTCCCAGCAAACCAGCAACTGTACCACACTTCTTCCTATATGGGTGTGTGTGCGTGTTTGCACAACTGGGCTGTGTATGGGGATGCTCCCCTCCTCCTGGCGTTCAGCTGCTCAGGTTATAAAGCAGAGGGGCAGGTACTTGCCATTCTGCACTGTCTTACCCTGGCTCTGGGGATGGTACAAACAGCCCAGAGCGCAAGACTGTCTTGTGCCAGTTGTGGTGCTGTGGTGACGGCCGTGGGAGCAGGATTTGGCATGTTGGCGCACCTCTGCCGGTGCCTGGCACGGTCCAGCTTTGCTCCGGGAGACCCCTGGGGGAGGGAGGGCAGGGGAGCAGGAACTGTGGGGCAGGAGTCTTCAAGGCGAGAAAAGGAGACCAAGCCCGCAGTGGCCTCATTCCTTGTTTCTTGTTGGCCTCGCTAGGTTCCTTCTCCCTGTCAGTGAGGGACTTTGACCAAAACCAAGGCGAGATGGTGAAGCACTACAAGATCCGGAACATGGACAATGGGGGGTACTACATCTCCCCTCGCATCACCTTCAGCAGCCTGCACGAGCTGGTGGAGCATTACACACGTAAGGCCCCGGGCACTGCCAGGAGAGGGCACAGCAACCCAAGGGAGGGTGGGCACCGAAACGTCCACTTATCACTGCGGGAACCGCTGCGGTTCCACCTCCCATGGACACGTACAACAGCTCTCGCACCCCGTGCCCCACAGCGCCACCTGCAGGGAGAGGCTGGGATGGGAGGAGCAGTGGGCTGCCCCAGAGTCAGGGCCTAAACCCCATACCCCACAGCGTCCTCCTGGGACAGGGGGAACTGTGCAGTCTCTCTGAGGCTGAGTTGTGTTTCGTCTCCTCTCGTGAAGGCGAATGAGCTTTCACTCTGGACAACTGGATCCGCAAAAGCTGGTAGCGAGTCCCTGAGCACTTGTAGTGCCTGGCCCTGGCTGCACTCCCTCGCCCCGTCCTGTGTGCGTCCCCTTTGCTCTTCATGCAGCCTCATGTTTACCCCTTGATTTGCCTCCCCTGCTCCCCGCCCTGCAGGCAATATAGATGGGTTGTGCACCCGCTTGGGCAAGCCCTGTCAGAACCAGAAGCCGCAGAAACCCTGGTGGCAGGACGAATGGGAGGTCCCTCGGGAGACTCTCAAGCTGGTGGAAAAGCTGGGAGCAGGGCAGTTCGGAGAGGTCTGGATGGGTGAGTAAAGCAGCAGCCATGACACCGGCCCTGAGGTGGGTGACGCTGACAGGCAGGCCAGTCGCTGGGTGCGGGGTGGCACTGGTGGGCTCGGTTCCCAGGCATGGCCAGGGGAATGTCTGGTTATGTGCAGAATCCCGCTCCAGCTGGTATTTAGGAACGGCCCTGACAGGGTCCCAAAAGCTGCCTGCAGGCGTCTTCAGCCAAGGGCGGGAGGAAGGGTCACAGGGTGCGGTGAGAGGACAGCAGGACCCCCAGCCTCCAAACAATGAGGTCACATTGTGAATAAACATGGATCTCAGCTACATTTAGGGGATGGGTTTAATACTGTGACTGACTAGTGTGCATGAGCACCGCCGTCCTTTTCCGGATGGAAACAAAACTCATTGGTTGTGAGTCATAGGCCCTATACTGCCAGTAGGGAATGGAGAGTCTCCTGCAGCTCGAGCAGGCCTGTGCTTTTGGTGCAGAGGGATCAGGGTTCCACCCTTGCTGGTGCCCAAGGGGTGCAGAATAGTGACCGCTGGGGCATTCCTTAGTGGCCCTGGATTTATTACAATATATTTAGCAATACCAAGGAGAGGCCCGGAAGGGAGGCCCTCTGCTTGGCTCTCTGCCCCCTTGCCTTCCGCTGTCACTCTCGCCTGCATCCGACCTGCACTGTGGTTGCAGTTCCTCGGGGCACTGATTGCTGACTCAGCTTCTCTCCTTGTATCTGCGTCCTGGGAGGAAGTTCTCCCCAGGGCTGTGGCCAGCAGGAGAAGGGAGAGGAGGTTGGGGGTAGGACTCATTCCAGGACCATCTTCGGGCACTTTGTCTTCTGGGAGGGTGCACGGCAGGAACTGAACGAAGACCCTGGGGAGGGGCAGGCTTGGGACCCCACCCAGGGCAGTGATGATGGGTGCTGGACGGTTATCTGGACTCTGCCAGGCAGGGCCCGGGCTGTGGTTGGAAGGAGCGGCTAAGTTTAGTGGAAGTGTGGACTCCTGCCCTACACAGTGTAGGATGGTGTGGGGAAGAGAGGCCTGGTAAGAGGATACTCCTAGGTCGCTGGTCCTACTCCAGCCCAGGTGTGTAGGGATCCAACGTCATTCCCGTTGGATGGCTCTTTGCTGCCCCATGTGAGATGAGTTGGGCAGGGTCTCAGGCCAGTTGCTAGCGGGGCAAATGTCTATGTTGCAAAAGCCCCCCCGGCCCCTGGCTAATGGCTCCCAGGTGCCTCATGCTGTCATTTACATGGTGCAGTGGGATTGGAACAGTGGGGCTGGACCCCCACGCTGCACCGGCCTGCGGGATAGGTTGAGGCCCATGGGCAGGGGACCAGGGTGGGTGGGAAGCCGTCTCTTCCCCGCCCCCCTCTGGGGCTGTGCCTGTCCTGTGGGTAAATAGAGGCTGCCAGTGCCTCCCAGGGACAAAGCCAGCACCGATTCACAAGCCCAGCTCCCAAGCTCAGCGCAGCCTCTTCCCGCTCCCGCCAGGGCGATGGGCTGGCCCAGGGTGAAACGAGTTAGAAACAGACCTCGGGGCTCAGCAGTACCAGGGGACGGAGACTTGCCCAGAGACTGGGTCCCAGGCCCAGCCCAGGTGTCTGTTCCCCTTTCCTTTGGCTTCTCACTCACAGACGGGGCTGCACTGGACAGAGGCCCAGCGGCATCCCAAACAGGATGTGGGATGCAAAGGGAGGCGGGGACAAGGCCTGCTGAGGGACGTGTCTCACCCGGCCCTGCCCATCACCAGGCCTTTGGTGCCACGGAGGCAGGGCCGGCTCTAGGCATCAGCAAAGCAAGCAGTTGCTTGGGGCGGCGGATTTGCAAAGGGCGCAAGAATCCAGCATGAGAGCTGAGAACCAACAGGCGGCCCTGGGAGCTGTAGTTCCTTTGTTAGCTCCCTGCCTATAGAGCCAGCCCTGGAGCAGGGAAAGAACTACATTTCCCAGCATTCCCCTGGCCGCTATCAACAGAAAAGGGTGGGGGAAGGAGTATGGAACTGAAATCTGCAGTTTGCTGTGAATGGTAGGGACAGAGCCAGCTCTAGGTTTTTTGCTGCCCCCCCACCTCAGCCCTGGGCTCCCCCCGCACCCCTGTATTGCCCCAGCCCTGGACTCTCCCTCGGCCACACCCCCTGCTGCCCCAGCTCTGGCCCCCACCTGCACTCCCCTGCTGTCCCAGTCCTGGGCTCTTCCCCCCCACCTGCACCCTCCTGCTGCCCCAGTTCTGGCCCCCACCTGCACCCTCCTGCTGCCCCAGCCCTGGGCTCTCCCCTGCCCACACCCCCTGCTGCCCCAGCTCTGGCCCCCACTTGCACTCCCCTGCTGCCCCAGCCCTGGGCTCTCCCCCCACCTGCACCTCCTGCCGCCCCAGCCCTGGGCTCTTCCCCCCCCGCATCCCCAGCCACCCCAGCTCTGGCCCCCATCTGCACCTCCTGCTACGCCAGCCCTGGGCTCTCCCCCCACCCACATCTCCTGCTGCCCCAGTCCTGGGCTCTCCCCCCTGCACCCCCTGCTGCCCCAGCCTTGGGCTCTCCTCCAAAGAAGGAATTGGGAGGACTAAATGGACGGTCCACCTCTCTATCTGAAGCCTAGCAAGGGAGGTATGTGGATCCCACTAGAATTTAAAATGAAAAGTAAGGGAGGGGAGGCTCTGGACCTGGGCAGCTTTAGATACAGTACCAGGCACGTAGGAGGATTTCCACTTCTGAGCCATGGAAGCAGAAATTGACTTTTCCTTTCCAGATATAGCTAATATTCAGAAAGGGAATCTAGCACCTGCCTTCCAGATTTGAACACCTCAAAATTCAGGAGTGCTCAAAGCTCAATTTGGGCGGCTGTTACTTCATTTCCCCCCAATCAAATATACTGATCCACTGTAACTTGCTGTAGAAAAAGTAGAATAAATTGAGCAAGAAATGCTTCCCAGTGGTTGTTAGGACTGGAATTGCTATTTTCAACAGCCATTGCTTTTTTTTTTTTTTTTTAAAGTTTTAGTTTTATTTGTTTAAAAGGAAGACCGTGATAGTGCATTCCCCGTAGAAACAAAGAATGGAACAAAAGAATAATAAAGGCACCTCAACTTTTTCTCTGCTGAATGACCCGCCCTGGGAGCAAGTTACCAGTGACCCAGGGCTGGGGCGGCAGGAGGGTGCAGTTGGGGTGGTGGTGGCGGGGGGAGAGCCCAGGGCTGGGGTGGGGGGCAGCCAAAAATTTTTTTGCTTGGGGCAGCAAAAAACCTAGAGCCGGCCCTGCACGGAGGGAGGTGGCCACAGTTCCCTCCTTGTGGCTGGGTTCCCCCCACATGTTCTACTTGCCCTCCCTGCTGCTTTACTTTCGTCTCGCCCCTAACCCTGGCTGCCAAGAAGAGGAAGGGAGGGGTGGTGCCATTTTCAGTGGCCAGCAAGGCAGGCCAGCCCTGCTTCCTTCTTCTCTCACCCCGGGTGTCCTGGCCCAGCGCCTGCAACCCCCACCCCAGTGCACAGCTGCAAATCTCGGCTCTTGCGAGGCTGCACTGGCGAAAAGAGCCCGTCGGCCTCGGTGCTCCTGTGGCGTGCAGGGTGGCTGGCACTCCAGGTGGTGTGTGCCGGGGGCATGACCCCAGGAGTCAGTCTGGCTAACACTCCAGGGCTCTCCCTTTGTCTTCCCATCGTCAATCCCAGTGGAAAGCCACGGCAGTCGTGCTCCAGGGACTTCAGCTTTCAAGGGAAATGCAACGTGGTCCGGGGATTTCTAGCCAGACAGTGGAGCTTCCTGGCTGAGGGCATTTCTCATCCAGCGCCCAAGGGCTGCCAAGCAAATAATCCAGGACAGCACACGGCAGCACAGAGCCACATGGGAGCTGGACCTCAAAGCACCTGAGTTCCGGCTTCAGTCCGGAACTCACGCCCTCCGAATGGGCCCCCTGGATCTGTTCAGCACTCCCCAGCTTCTTTCCCCTCCTCTTCAGGGACCTTCCCCTGAGGTCTTTTGTATTGCCTTGGTGAAAAGGAGGTGGAAATAGCCCTTGGCTGGCGTAGAGATGGATAAGGGTCCTAACCTCGCCCCTGGCAGAGGGGGGGCGGATCAGGGCGTGGCTGGAGTACACTGCACGACAGCTATTACCTGCTTCCCAGGGACCAAAGGGAAGGAAAACATAAGCTAGAGCAGTCCAGAGGCTGCTCTAATTTACACCAGAAGCCAGGCAGACCCCTGCACTGCCCAGAATATGGGGAGCGCAAAGATTTCCTAATGCCACTTCTATCCCACCTTCCACTCCTGCCCCAATCAAGTAACTGACAATCGGGCTCAATGTCCCCACAGCCTCTTCCCCCTCCACTCCCGCCCTGGCCTCATGCGCTGGTGCCCAGAACCCCTGGTGGAGACAGGCCTGGGTCCCTCCCAGTGCTCGGACAGAGACCCCAGCTTCCTTTGGGTTTGAGCTGCCAGTCCCAGGCAGGGTGTGGAGAGCGGGTGCGTACGGGGCCTGGCTCTATGTTCTGGGCATGTGGAGCCCCGCCTGGCATAGGAGCTGTTGGCAGTTTTGTGCCGCGCTGATAAGAATCGCGCGCACCAGAAAGGCCCTTGTTGTGGCTGTCGTTCTGGTATCCGGGCCCAGCTGCTGCTCCGAGGGCTTGTGTCTCTGAGCTGCGCTGTGACAAAAAGAGCAAATCATGAAACCGCCCGATGGTGCAGCAGCTGGAGGGAGAGCAGGAGGGCGCAGTCTCCTGTCTCACCCTGGCACCTTGCGGCTGGGGCTTCCTTCAGACACCTAGTGCCTGAGCTTGTCTGTCCCTCCCCGTGCCAGCGAGGAACACCCTGGGAGGCTCTAAGCTCCCCGCTGTGGCTGCTGTCCTCTCCCCTGGCCGGAAGGGAGGGGTTGCCATGGTGCAGGGTGGCAGGGGGTCCTGTCACAGCACCATAACCCATGGACTGAACCTGCCATTGCAATGGGCACAAGCTCCTCTCTCTCCCCACTCTGACCGTTGGTTCAGACAGTGGCATGGGCCCTGCTGGGCTGCCCTGCCCCTGTGTGCTCCATCGCCCAGGAGGGGTTTGCAGGATGGGGGTGAGGACTGAGGGCCCCGGCGGAGATGGGCAGAGATGGCTGTTGGGAACGGGGGAGGGAGAGAGGGGGGGTCAGCACCCCACTCGCTATCGTGGTCTAGGAGCTTGTGGCTCTGACGGGCAGGGTGTCAAAGGTCAGACCCCAGTGGGTTCCTCTCTCTCGTTGACCAAGAACCACAAATAACCCCCCTGCCCCCGGGTCAAAATGTGACTAGAGATTCCCCCCCAAGGGAGTAAGTGCAGATCGTGAAGCTGCGTCTCCCACACATGGTGCCCTATGGGCGCCGGCTGCAACAGTCGCTTTGTACGTGCCGTCTCCTCTCTCTGGGCATAGACTGAGGGGCTGCCTGGTCTTTGCGTCTCCAACGCGCCCCACTCACTGCTCTATGGGACCCCAGCTGTGTGAGCTCCCTTGGGGGAGGGCAAGTCAATGGAGTCACACCAGAGATGGCTTGGCCCCAAGTCCCTGCTGTGGTGAGCTCCCTCCCAGCAGTGCCGGCTGGGCCCCAAGCTGACAGTGTAGTGGTAGGAGGATCGTGCTAGCCACTCACTGCGGTAACACGGGCCTCCTCTCCCTCCTTGCCCCCTGCCCCGTCTCTCTGCAGGTTACTATAACGGTCACACCAAAGTGGCCATTAAGAATCTGAAGCAGGGCAGCATGTCCCCCAGCGCCTTCCTGGCAGAAGCCAACCTCATGAAGAGCCTGCAACACCCCAAGCTGGTGCGGCTCTACGCCGTGGTGACTCAGGAGCCAATCTACATCATCACGGAGTACATGGAGAAAGGTGAGCCCGACGGCAGCTACCCTGCCATCCCGAGCCGCGCACTCCCCAGGAGACTTGCGGGGTGGGGAGCCAGGCCCAGCCCGGCCTGCTGAGGAGCTGCCGTCAGTTTGGGGAGATCCACCAGCCGGTACCCCTGCAGCGCCCTGCTGCCCTCCTGCTTTGTGCAGAGATCTTCAGCTGTGGAGCATCTGAAGCAAGAACCGGCAGGGCGCCCAGAGCAGAGAACGAGGCCTGGGGGGAGGCGGGTAAAGCCCTACGGGCTCATCCAGAGGCTTCCATCCCTTCCTTCAGGCTTGTGCTCAGCTTGGCGGTGCCTATGGCTCTTGCTCGATTCCCAGTGCCCCCCCCCCGACGGTGCTCTACTGAGAGACTGAGTAGGGCAGAAGTGTGGTCCAGCTGTTAGAGCAGCGACTCAGGAGCCAGGACGCCTGGGTTCTTTTCCCAGCCCTGCCACTTACTCACTGTGTGACCTTGGGTGAATCACTCCAATGCCCCGTGCCTCAGTTTCCCCAACCTTAGCATGGGGATGATGGCAGCCAGCTGGTGGTTACAGGGTTTGGCACTTATCCACTGGTTGTTTGCAGAGCACTGCGTGGCGGAAGCGGTCCCAAGAGGGGCACTGTTACTGCAAAGCCTCTTAAATGCCCTGTCCTGCTTTTCCCCCTTTCCCCTAGAACTGGGCCTCAGGGACAGCTCCATCTGAACTCCCCAGTGCCTTGGAGAGCTGACCCGGAGCCTGGCGTTCCCTTGCCTCATTACTAATGAGACAGGAAATCACCCTGGGCTCGTGGCGCTGCGGCTATTCTAGTCCCTCCGGCGGGCGCTGCCTATTGTCTCACGCAGTCTTTCATTTCCTTTGCCTGCTCTGAGAGCCAAGAGCAGCGGGTTCGGGTCACGACCTCCATTATCCAGAGGGTGTGACAGTGAACCTGGACAAACTAATCCTGGCAGAGGAGGAGGGAGGTCAGCTGGATGGGATAGGGAGAGACAAGACCTACAGACAGCTCTCCCTTTCCTGCCTGCCTCCACTCCGTGCCAGGCTGTGAGCTTCCTGGCAAGAACTAAAATGATTAGGGGTTTGAAACGGGTCCCATATGAGGAGAGATTAAAGAGGCAAGGACTTTTCAGCTTAGAAAAGAGGAGACAGGGGGATATGATAGAGGTCTATAAATCATGAGTGGTGAGGAGAAAGTGAATAAGGAACAGTTATTTACTTGTTCCCATAATATAAGAACTAGGGGCCACCAAATGAAATGAATGGGCAGCAGGTTTAAAACAAATAAAAGGAAGTTCTTCTTCACACAGCACACAGTCAACCTGTGGAACTCCATGCCTGAGGATGTTGTGAAGGCTAGGACTATAACAGGGTTTAAAAGAGAACTGGATAAATTCATGGAGGTTAAGTCCATTAATGGCTATTAGCCAGGATGGGTAAGGAATGGTGTCCCTAGCCTCTGTCTGTCAGAGGGTGGAGAGGGATGGCAGGAGAGAGATCACTCGATCATTACCTGTTAGGTTCACTCCCTCTGGGACACCTGGCATTGACCACTGTTGGCAGACAGGACACTGGGCTGGATGGACCTTTGGTCTGACCCAGTCTGGCCGTTCTTATGTTCTTAAAAGTGTCGTAGAAGGCAGGAGTCCAGTTCAGAGGGCTGCTAAACAAGAGTCACAAGGGGCAAATCCCGAGGGTGCAGCATGGCCCTTCTCTGTCTCGCCGGCTCCATGGCAGAGTCATGTTCCTTTCCTCTGAGCGTTGGCGGCTCTGCCAGAGGAAACGCGCCTGCCTGTTATGTTTGGCTGTTGAGCAGAAAGGCCGATGGGACCCAAGCTGCCCAGCCAACTCCAGGGTTGTTCAGGTCTATTTTTAGACCTGGGACATGTTGCTCAAGAAGTTTGCAAGGAGTTGATTTCTCAGTATGATCCTCCCATGGGACGATGGGGGCTTATAGGGGTTCTTGGGGAATGTTTCTCAGAGGGGCCCAGGTCTGTCGTTCCGGGGGCAGTTCACACTGCATGGTGCCTGTGTGTGTGAATTGATTGTCGAGCAGTTGGGGCGGGGGGAGTTATACAGGGCAAGCTCCTGGCTTCAGAGGGAAATCACATGATGGCAAACCAGCAAAGGGAGCAATAACCTCCTTCCCCACCCTGTGAACCCAACCCAGCCTGGTCCCGCACTGGCTCATTGTTCGTCCAACTGGGCCAGGTGGGGTTTTAGCAAATCAGTCCCTGCTCCTGTCTGAACAACCCAGGCCAAATGAAGGCCTTGGATCTGCTCGCACCTTTGAGAAGCCCTGCCCTGATGGACGGAGACTATCCGGGGCTGGGTCTGAGGGCGGCCGAACTGGTTTCCTGAGGGCAGGGTTGGCATTGACTGGGGCTGGTCCTGTTGCAGGGAGCCTGGTGGATTTTCTCAAGACCCCCGAAGGAATCGGACTCACCATTAACAAATTGCTGGATATGGCAGCGCAGGTGAGGAGGAGGAGCGCCGGGAGATGGGAGCCGGATAGGGCTGATGCCAGGCTGGGGACGAGCTGGCAGAGTCTGTCTCCAGGGGCACGGGGGGTTAATGTTCCCTAGGGCTTTGTGCTCAAGTGATGGGAGCAGGTCTCGGCCTGAGACCCTGGGAATGGATGGGCCCATCCAACCAGAACCCTGCATTTTGACACACTTCATCATGACTGAGAGGCTGAGGGCTGGACAGTGGGGGGGGGCTGTGTGTCGGGATGGAGGGGCATCGGCAGAGCTGTGGGGTGGGGGCAGGGCAGGAATAGCAGCGGGCTGCCGGTCAGAACCGAGGGGCACGGGCAGCACTGGGGTGGAAGGAGTTTGTCCAGCCCCTGCCTGTCCTGCACCTGGCGCTAGCCCCAGCAGCCATCACTCCCTCATGTTTACAGTCAGTAATTCCCCCATCCCCCATATCCAACGGAGTAGGAATTTCCCCTCTGTGTCTTTCCTTCTCCTCTGCACCCCACGCCCGACTCTGGCCACCACACACACCCCCGGCCCTGACATCTGCAGGAGATGCTTGACTAGCTGAGGGGAGAGCAACCAGTGGGGAGTGGAACTGAGATTGCAGGAGCAGAGCCTCAGTCTCCCCTGTGCCCCTGCCATGTGTAACGGCCCCCTCTGTGCCCCCCCCTCCCCAGATCGCAGAGGGAATGGCCTTCATCGAGGAGAAGAATTACATCCACCGGGACCTGCGAGCTGCCAACATCCTGGTATCAGACACCCTCTGCTGTAAGATCGCTGACTTCGGGCTGGCTCGGCTCATCGAGGACAACGAGTACACGGCCCGGGAGGGTGCGTCCGCCACCTTCCCCGCTCCACCCTGCCAGCTGGGGTGCCCCTCTCTGGGAAGCAGGGTGGTGGGGTTCCCCGGGCTGGTGTGGGCCCTGACAACAGAGGGACAGAGATCCCAAGGCTGGAATGGGACCTTGCAGCAGGGCAGCGGTGTTGTGTTTGATGTGCCCAGTGAGAGGTTGCAGGGACAATTGCCCCAGCTTCTCTCTCAGTCTGATCCTCCAGTTCCAGTTTAGGGGGGTCTCCTGCCCCCAGGAAACCCCTGGCTGCTGCTGATTTCCCCCTCCTGCAGCACCGCTCCTCTGCTGGCTGATCAGAGGAGCAGGGCGGATTTCACACCTCCCTGATCGCCCTGGTTCTGCCCTGGGGGACCAGGATGGAGAGGAGGATCTGGACAAGCTGGAGGGGTGGAGGAATCCCCTCAGCTCCCCCTAAACAGGAGCATTCACAGGTGGCCAGGTTTGAAACAGGCTCCTGCAGCCGTGAGTTCCAACCCCTCCAGAGGTGACTAATATCTACCATCAACAGCAATCGGATTTCATGCCATTTACCCTGGGTGGGTCATCGGGGGGAATCTAGAAATCCTCTTCTCTGCATGGATATTAAAGACCCCAGGGCACTTCTTGAGAGTCAGGGTTTTGCTCCACATGCCTACCCTGCACCTCACGGACGGCTGCATTTCAGTGAGACTGTGCGGCTCTGCTGTGGAAAGTGTTTGAGGGATTCACGAGGTCACAAGGTTACCGGCCAAGGCACTGATCACTGCTCGTGAATGCCTTGCACAGAGGGTGAGCTGTAGTGAACCTCTTCCTCCGCCGCCCGCCCATGTAGCATTGGAAACTCTAGCTCGTGGCAGGATGCCGGCCTGACGCGTCTCTCTGCGTCTCTCTCCTCCTGCAGGGGGTAGAGCAGCAGCAGGCTCAATATAGACACCCACAGCCTCGCAGAAACATCCCAGCCCAGTGAGGAAGTGGGAGCCCACCACAAGCAACCTGTCGCCCCGTGTATCTGAGCTCTTTGCAGCTCTTGGTGAACCCGAGCTGCACAGGATACTGCAGTGCAGACCTGAGCTGGGCCTGGGGGGTGGGTCCTGCAGAGGCGAGCTGGGACCTGGCGCTGCCTCAGCCGGATGCGCCGAGCATCATGCGCCAGAGAACATCTGGCCGTTTCTGGTAGAAACAGGCTGGTGTCTCGCAGAGCCGGGAGCGGGGCTGAGACCTCGCACTGGCCAGGATGGGCAGGAGGTTCTGCTCAAATGTACTGGTATAACTGAAGTGCGAGGGAAAGGGGTTCAGGGGTGCAGAGACAGCCCCCCACTCATGGTAGGCTGGGGGGGAGGGAGCTCTGGGGGAGAGCGTAAAACCTGAGGGCAAGGGCCAGTGTGGAATGGGGTGCAAGGAACGCTGTGGGGCGTGGGGGAGAGGGGTTAGACGTCTAGAGGCAGCCCCTCCCAGTGTGAGAGCAGGACCTTTACAGGTTATGGGGTCATGACTGTTTTCTTCAGTAAGGGACCTAGACATATGGAGAGAACAGCCTGGCTGCCCCCTGCTCCCCAGGCCAGCGAGAGCAGCAGGGCGAAACATTTATAACCTCTCTAGAGCAGAGGGGCTGCTCCTCCGGACACTGATTGCCCTGTAACTCACATCAGTCCTGTAGGATTAGAGCCCTCTCTGGTGGCTCATGCAGGAACAGCCAGCACTAAAAGGCCGGTGTTGGCATCTGTTCTAGGGTTGGGCGGGGACCCCACTGGTTCCATCGCTCAGGTCAGTTTCAGTAACTCTGGGGCCATGATGAGATGTGCAGATGATACCCAGGTCTGCACATCAGCGGTCTGTGATGTGCGTCTAGGGCATCTTTCTCAGTGCCAAAGCAGGTTTTTATACCCTGGGTCCTTGTGTGATTCACTGGCTCAGGCGTGACTCTCGTTCCACCTCCTCCTTCCTTTCTCCGAGGATAGGCACAGTTTCGTGCTGGCTCAGGGCCACACCATTTTGTGCAGGGAAGAAGAGCATGTCTTTCGGTTTGTTTCACTTGGTTACAAAGTCAGTCTCCACAAGTTTCCTGTGGCCTCTAGGGATCTCAGTTTCTCCTTCCAGCTTGTGACCATCACGGGTTCTGGGTTGGCTCTGACAGTCGTGAGTGTGTGGATCACAAACCATGGCATGAGCCCAGTGTAGAAAGCTGGGAGGATGGAGTGAGTCAGCCAGCCTGATGCAACAGTGCAGGGATCTATAACTAATTACCTTGTAGTTAGCTGTCCTTAGCATGCATCATACTGTCCCCGTATGTTCTGCTTTAGGGTCGTGAGCATGCTTGTTCTCTCTCTTTCTCCCCTTATCCCCCGGGACTCGGAGTCACTGTTTAAAACCCTGTGCAAGGTTTTAGCTCTGCAGTGCTGGGAGCTGTGCAAGCTAAAAACCCGCCATAACACCTTGACAAGGGCACTGCTCACACGTCCCCTAGATTAAAGCTTTTCTTTACTGATGGCTGGAATGGGGGCTTCTGTAGAAATGGATAAAACTGCCCATAACCCTGCAGTTTGGGCAAACGAGAACAGCGCTTCCAAATAATAAAACCTCCGACAGTGCCAGTGTAGAATCTAGTTAGGGGCCTTTTGTGGGGGTCTTTAATTCCTGTGAATATTGTCAGAGATTTTCCCAGGGTGGCTGGGGATGTTGGGTCTGGGGATTCTGTGTTTCCTGCCCCAGCAGGCTGAGCGGGGATGGGAATTAAAACCACAAGCAACCAGTCTCCCATCTGCTGCCCCGAGCATGGGCTGCCCAGGGCATCGGGAGGCTCCCAAAAGCCATTGATTGTGCTGATACATCTCTGAGATGGGCACTGATGGGGAAGGAAGGGGATGAGTTTAAGTGATGGGCGAAGGTGTAAGTGATGAGGGCAGGTGGGGAACTCCCTGGTCAGCCTTAACCTCTTTTTTTAAATCCCCTTGCGTATTTCAGGAGCTAAGTTCCCCATTAAGTGGACAGCACCAGAAGCCATTAATTATGGGACGTTCACCATCAAGTCTGATGTTTGGTCATTTGGAATCCTCCTGACTGAGATTGTCACCTATGGACGGATCCCTTATCCAGGTCAGGACTTCAGCACACCCAGGCCCATCAGCAGAAAGTGTGTGTGTGTGTGTGTGTGTGTGTGTGTGTGTGTGTGTGTGTGTGTGTGTGTGTGTGTGTGTGTGTGTGTGTGTGTGTGTGTGTGTGTGTGTGTGTGTGTGTGTGTGTGTGTGTGTGACCATTTTGACCTATTTCTAATATATATTTCATCAGCCACATAAAGTTGGAAAAATAGTAGGACCCCTGACTGTCAAGGGGTGGCTCCATCTCCTATGCCCCAGCACCCCCCAGGAGGGGGTGTTGCAGGGCACAGTGAAGACGTGCCCAGCTACTCCAGTCCCAGACTGGATCAGCCAGAGGTGCAGCAGGGAATAGCGCAGGATCACAGGCTGTGGGGAAGGGCATAGCTACGCCTCTCCCAGCACTGGGGCATGTAAATTGAACTCTGACTCGGCCGGTTCCTAATTCGGGGCTGTGTGTTGTGACCACAGGGATGACTAACCCAGAAGTGATACAGAACTTGGAGCGCGGTTACCGAATGCCTCAGCCCGACAACTGCCCAGAGGAGCTGTATGCACTGATGATGCACTGCTGGAAGGAGAGCCCAGAGGAGCGCCCCACCTTCGAGTACATGAAGAGCGTTCTTGAGGACTTTTTCACTGCCACAGAGGGCCAGTACCAGCAGCAGCCGTGACAAGACCCTGAGCCAGGGTTGGCGGCGTCCTCACTTTGGGATGTGCGGGGGGTGGGAGGGGAATGGTCCCTGTACATTAGCTCCTCAGAGACTCACAGCTCAGGCCCGGGCCTTTGGATCACAGCCTAACCCTGGCAGAAACTCGTCTCTCCCCCTCACGCCAGTGACGGTTTTTACTTGTTTCTGGAGCACACATTCATGCAGCTGATTCTTCTTGATTCTCTGAGCACAGGTAACGTGTGTTTTATGAGTGCTGACAAAAGAGCTGCATGACCCCAGAGGGCTGCGAGGTTTCTACCTGAGTTGCATGTGCAGGTACACACATGCTAGAGCACCCACACAAACACCGGGGGCACACCTGTATGCCCACAGCACTGTACATGGGCTCACTCAATGCACAGATACTCAATATATATGTGTGTGTGCACACGGGCCATAAACACACAAATATTCAGCTATGCAGACACACACAAAGGCTTAGGCGTGTAAACACACCCACATGGTAGAGACACACACGGACATGCAGTGTGCATAGTGCAGAGAGCTGCACTGTGAACAGTCAGACCCATATCTCTGGCAACTAAAATCATCCTTTTGCCCCAGTGTGATGCAGAAGCCAAGTTCTCTTGCAGCCCCAGCTATGGGTTAGGCTCAGAACCCACCACAAATTGCACTAGAACCAAAGAACCCCTTATCAGCACTGATCTTCCAGCATGAGAGGCTCAGAGAGCTGCAAGGTGGAGCACCTCATGTCTCTTCCATCCCTACCCATGGGTTCCCAATGCAGGATTTCCCCAGTGCGTTTTCTTTCCCCAGTGAAGATGGATGGTGTATCAGTGCCAAGGGATTCTGCCAGCCTTGTGACAGAACAGTTCACGCACAGGGCTGTGATCAAGGCACACAAATCGCTGCACTCACCACAGCTGCTCCAAGGGGACGCAGGGCCCCCTTGTGCATTGTATCAGAGGCAGAAACCTCTTCACACCAGAGCCAGACTGTCTCTGGGACACCACTGCCCACGTCTATGTGTCCCAGTGCCCATGAAGCAGCCACTCTCTGCCCTGCTCGCTTGCTCATTTTCACTCTGAAACCACACGGCTGGACTCTGACCAGTGGCTGTCGCACACAATGGGTCCCGGAACCCTTTAGAAAGTTTGGTAAAGCAGGCAACCAGTTCAAACATTTTAGCAAAGGGAGAGAGGAATGACCAGGCAGGAGGAAAAGGAGAGGATTTCAGCTCAGACTGCAAAGGACCTGGTGAGTCCAAGAGGTGTGGAGAGATACAGAAGGCTGTTTCAACTGGCAGGAGCTGCAGAGGCAAAAGCACTTCTGGTTTCTCTGCACTGTTGAACGAGACGTTAGTGTCCTGGAACGTCGACAGAGACAGGTTCAAACCACAATATTTAGATCCAGAAGTGGTCTCAGAATTTGACTCGGCAGGTGTTGGCTGTAGTCTGGACCAATCCCTACAATCGGGGGTTCTGCCTAGTCTCACAAAAGGCTTGTTTGAGAGACACCCTCCCAACTCCCTGTTTTAGGAACAAGCCACCCTGAATAACCAGCCCGTGCAGGGCTCTTTTATTTCCCATTGTACCTTAAAGCCCTGTCTTGTGTTGCTCTTTGATTTTCAGTAAATAAAGACCTTTGAAATGGAGCCTCCTTCCTCCATTCCGGGGTGGGCGGGAGGGGAGCTGCTCATCCTAACTTGACATTGTGTGTATGCAGAGCTGAAGGTGGGCTACTGGCTCTCCTTCTCAGAACCTCACAGGGGAACCCAACAGGGAACTTGCAGGATTGGGCCCTAAGCCAGGCCCAATAGGAGGCCAGGGCACTTGGTGAGGAGGGGGGTCCGAGGCAGCATTTCTCAGAGGGAAGGGGTGCACTTGGTACCAGCTGCAGCTTGGCAGGGGGTCAGGAGGGACGTACTTACCGCCTGACAGGGTCAATGGGAACACTCAGGCAGTACCCAGTAAGGGGGTGCTGGTATCACAGTTTCAGGATAGCTGTACCAGTATTCCCCATGCATGGTCCACGTTAGCTTCCGGCTCCCAATCGTCATGTCTCTTGGGCAGAGACCCGTGTCTCACGCCTTCCTAACCAGGGATTTTAAGGCTACACAGTCCCCTGGTTTACCATGTCAAATTCCCAGCAAGCCAGTCTGCCTAAAAGGACAGCGCCTGTGCTTTGCTTTCTCTCTATGCCGAGGGCATTGCCCAGAGGTGTAAGTTACCACCCAGTTCCGGCTAAGCAAGCACATTTGTTCTTAAGGTAAAAGCATTCCAGCGAAAGCACATTAAAACAATAAAAGAACCTACATGCATGCTAGAAAGCTTACCAGAGGTCACCCCCCAAATCCAGCCTAGGGCTCTGGTAGGTGTCAGTCCTTCAAAATCCGCAACTGGGTTTTTCCTGTGGTTACAAATTCATATCCAACAAAGAACCAGAACCAGAACCAGAACCCAGGCTGGGAAGACCAGCTGTTAATGTATATCGCTCATGCCATTGATCTTGGCCTTCTGTAACAGGTAATCAGCAGACACTCACCTCCTTAGGGCATAAAAGGCTGGGTTTTTGCATAACCAGAGTTGGGGAATTTGCATTCACCTTTCCCTAGGTATTCCCAGGAAATCCACTTAACATTTATTGTCCCAACTGTCCACACTTGTCTGGCCCATTTTCAATATAGTCTTTTGAACTCCCAGGTTTCACATCCCCCCAGAGAGGTTACATACAGTCCCAGCCCAAGATGAAACATAAACTTAATAGAACTAAGTCTTGCAAGGATATAGCAGGAACTTGTCACAACTGGCATGCGGGGGAGCTAGGGTGACACCTGTCAGGGAGTCCCTAGGTGCGGGATCTGGCGCTGTGACATGACTAGGGCCCTACCAAATTCATGGCCATGAAAAACGTGTCATGGACTGGGAAATCTGGTGTTTTGTGTACTTTTACACTATATACTATACTACAGGGGGAAAGTATACAAAGTTTCTCAAACTGGGGTCTTGACCCAAAAGGAACTGCAAAGCTATTGTAGGGGCATTGCGATATTGCCACTCTTACTTCTGCACTGCCTTCAGAGCTGGGCAGCTAGAGAGTATGGTGTACTGCCACCCTTACTTCTGTGCTGCTGCTGGTGGCAGCGCTGCCTTCAGAGCTGGGCATCCAGACAGCTGCTCTCTAGCCACCCAGTCTGAAGGCAGCGCAGAAATAAAGGTGACAATACTGCGACCCTCCTCCCCACAATAGCCTTGCGACCCCCTCTTGGGTTGAGAACCCCACTTTGAGGAATGCTGACATAAGGGCTTTATATGTTCATATGTTGCTGTTTTTAAGTATATATTCAGGCTTTGTTACAACACAGTGAAATTTAAGATTTAAATATCTGAAACCATGAAATTCAAGATTTTTAAAATGCTATGACCATTAAATTTACAAAAATGGACTATGAATTTGGTAGGGCCTTAGGCATGACCAAACAGCTGCCCCTCATGCATGTCAATGTGTCCTAGGGTGATGGCAAGTGTGAAAAATGGGATAATTTTTTCGGGGTGGGGGGAGGAGAGGGGTCGTTGCTCTATATAAGACAAAGCCCCAATATGGGGACGTCTGGTCACCATAATGTGCCCCCCGCAGCTGGGGCAGACACACAGTGCCCCCCCTCCCAGGTCCCCTGTAGCCATGCTAGCCCCAGTGCATTCTGGAACTTCTGCTACCCCCATCCCATTGTAGCCCTGTCCTACAGGGCTCCAGCCAGGCCCGTGGGCGCGTCCAGTGCATTGTGGGCCGGCACTAGCAAGGGATCAAATGGCAATGTGGGTACAGCCATGTGGCACGTGATGTCGTGGCAGCAAGGGTCAAGTGGTTTAGCCCTAGCTGCCCAGAATGGTTCAGTCCTGTCAGCCCTCCTGGGAATGGTACCTGCCTGCGTTATTTCCCCCACCCCCCATTTTCTGAGAAATGGTACTTTCCCTTTACCTCCCCCCCAATGGTAAACTTCGGTCTGACCAGACCCCTATTCTTCGGAATGGTACAGTCCTGCCAACCCGTTCCTCCTTTTCTCCCCCTTCTCTGGGAATGGTACAGTCCAGGAACACTTGCGCTCTACCTATTGTGCTAATCCTACCGCCCCGCCCTACCTGACTTCTCATTGGCTGCTCCGAGGGAAGTGGGGACAAGCCACTCCCCGATAGGTCTGCTGCCCCGCGGGGGCGGGAGGAACTGCTCGCGGGGTGCTTGGCCCCCGGGGCGCGTTCGGTTGCGCTGCGGGAGGGTTTGGTGCGGTCGGGCGGCAGGAAAATGGCGCTGACACAGGGGACCAAGCGGAAAGTCTGTTACTACTATGATGGTGAGAGCCCCGGGCCGGTCCTCGCGGGGGGTGAGGGGGGAGCAGGAGGCTTTGGGCGGGGGAGGGAGACATAGGATGGGGGCGCTGGGGAAGGGCCTGCGGGGGGGGCGCTGGGGAAGGGGGCGCTGGCCTTCGGGGGGGTGAGGAAGAGGAGGAGGGGGTGCTGGGGAAGGGCCTGTGGAGGGGGGGCGCGGAGGAAGGGTCTGTGGAGGGGGGCACTGGGGAAGGGCCTGCGGGGGGGTGAGGAAGAGGAGGAGGAGGAGGGGGGCACTGGGGAAGGGCCTGTGGAGGGGGGGGCGAGGAGGAGGAGGGGGGCACTGGGGAAGGGCCTGTGGAGGGGGGGGCGAGGAGGAGGAGGGGGGCACTGGGGAAGGGCCTGTGGAGGGGGGGGCGAGGAGGAGGAGGGGGTCGCTGGGGAAGGGCCTGTGGAGGGGGGGCGAGGAGGAGGAGGAGGGGGGCGCTGGGGAAGGGCCTGTGGAGGGGGGGCGAGGAGGAGGAGGGGGGCGCTGGGGAAGGGCCTGTGGAGGGGGGGCGAGGAGGAGGAGGGGGGCGCTGGGGAAGGGCCTGTGGAGGGGGGGCGAGGAGGAGGAGGGGGGCACTGGGGAAGGGCCTGCGGGGGGGTGAGGAAGAGGAGGAGGAGGAGGGGGGCACTGGGGAAGGGCCTGTGGAGGGGGGGGCGAGGAGGGGGGCGCTGGGGAAGGGGGTGCTGGCCTTCGGGGGGGTGAGGAAGAGGAGGAGGGGGTGCTGGGGAAGGGCCTGTGGAGGGGGGGCGCGGAGGAAGGGTCTGTGGAGGGGGGCACTGGGGAAGGGCCTGCGGGGGGGTGAGGAAGAGGAGGAGGAGGAGGGGGGCACTGGGGAAGGGCCTGTGGAGGGGGGGGCGAGGAGGAGGAGGGGGTCGCTGGGGAAGGGCCTGTGGAGGGGGGGCGAGGAGGAGGAGGAGGGGGGCGCTGGGGAAGGGCCTGTGGAGGGGGGGCGAGGAGGAGGAGGGGGGCGCTGGGGAAGGGCCTGTGGAGGGGGGGCGAGGAGGAGGAGGGGGGCGCTGGGGAAGGGCCTGTGGAGGGGGGGCGAGGAGGAGGAGGGGGGCGCTGGGGAAGGGCCTGTGGAGGGGGGGCGAGGAGGAGGAGGGGGGCGCTGGGGAAGGGCCTGTGGAGGGGGGGCGAGGAGGAGGAGGGGGGCGCTGGGGAAATGCCTGTGGAGGGGGGGCGAGGAGGAGGAGGGGGGCGTTGGGGAAGGGCCTGTGGAGGGGGGGCGAGGAGGAGGAGGGGGCGTTGGGGAAGGGCCTGTGGAGGGGGGGTGAGGAGGAGGAGGAGGGGGGCGTTGGGGAAGGGCCTGTGGAGGGGGGGTGAGGAGGAGGAGGAGGGGGGCGTTGGGGAAGGGCCTGTGGAGGGGGGGGGCGAGGAGGAGGAGGGGGGCGTTGGGGAAGGGCCTGTGGAGGGGGGGGCGAGGAGGAGGAGGGGGGCGCTGGGGAAGGGCCTGTGGAGGGGGGGGCGAGGAGGGGGGCGCTGGGGAAGGGCCTGTGGAGGGGGGGGCGAGGAGGAGGAGGGGGGCGCTGGGGAAGGGCCTGTGGAGGGGGGGGCGAGGAGGAGGAGGGGGGCGCTGGGGAAGGGCCTGTGGAGGGGGGGGCGAGGAGGAGGAGGGGGGCGCTGGGGAAGGGCCTGTGGAGGGGGGGGCGAGGAGGAGGAGGGGGGCGCTGGGGAAGGGCCTGTGGAGGGGGGGGCGAGGAGGAGGAGGGGGGCGCTGGGGAAGGGCCTGTGGAGGGGGGGGCGAGGAGGAGGAGGGGGGCGCTGGGGAAGGGCCTGTGGAGGGGGGGGCGAGGAGGAGGAGGGGGGCGCTGGGGAAGGGCCTGTGGAGGGGGGGCGAGGAGGAGGAGGGGGCGCTGGGGAAGGCGCTGTGGAGGGGGGGGCGAGGAGGAGGAGGGGGGCGCTGGGGAAGGCGCTGTGGAGGGGGGGGCGAGGAGGAGGAGGGGGGCGCTGGGGAAGGCGCTGTGGGGGGGGCGAGGAGGAGGAGGGGGGCGCTGGGGAAGGCGCTGTGGAGGGGGGGCGAGAGGGGGGGGGCGCTGGGGAAGGGCCTGTGGAGGGGGGGCGAGGAGGAGGAGGGGGGGCGCTGGGGAAGGGCCTGTGGAGGGGGGGCACTGGGGAAGGGGGTGCTGGCCTGCGGGGGGGGGAGGAGGGGGGCACTGAGGAAGGGCCTGTGGGGGGGGGTGAGGAGGAGGCACTGAGGAAGGGCCTGTGGGGGGGGTGAGGAGGAGGAGGGGGGCACTGGGGAAGGGCCTGTGGGGGGGCGTGAGGAGGAGGAGGGGGGCACTGGGGAAGGGCCTGTGGAGGGGGAGTGAGGAGGAGGGGGGCACTGGGGAAGGGCCTGTGGAGGGGGAGTGAGGAGGAGGGGGGCACTGGGGAAGGGCCTGTGGAGGGGGCGGCGAGGAGGAGGAGGGGGGCGCTGGGGAAGGGCCTGTGGAGGGGGTCGAGGAGGAGGAGGGGGGGCGCTGGGGAAGGGCCTGTGGAGGGGGGGCGAGGAGGAGGAGGGGGGCGCTGGGGAAGGGCCTGTGGAGGGGGGGCACTGGGGAAGGGGGCGCTGGCCTGCGGGGGGGGTGAGGAAGGGGAGGAGGGGGGCACTGGGGAAGGGTCTGTGGAGGGGGAGTGAGGAGGAGGGGGGCACTGGGGAAGCGCCTGTGGAGGGGGAGTGAGGAGGAGGGGGGCACTGGGGAAGGGCCTGTGGGGGGTGTGTGAGGAGGAGGGGGCACTGGGGAAGGGCCTGTGGAGGGGGGGCAAGGAAGAGGAGGAGGAGGGGGGTGCTGGGGAAGGGCCTGTGGGGGGGGTGAGGAAGAGGAGGAGGGGAGCACTGGGGAAGGGCCTGTGGAGGGGGGTGAGGAGGAGGAGGGGGCGCTGGGAAAGGGTCTGTGGAGAGGGGGCGCTGGCCTGTGGAGGGGGGGTGAGGAGGAGGGGGCGCTGGCCTGCGGGGGGTGGTGAAGGAGAGGGGCACTGGGGAAAGGTATGTGGAGGGAGGATGAGGAAGAGGAGGAGGGGGTGCTGGGGAAGGGCCTGCAGGAATGGGGGTGTGGATGATGAGGGGGGCGTTGGTAAAACACCTTTTGGGCTGTGTGAGGAAAAGCGGGTGCTGGGGAAGGGCCTGTGGGGGGTGAGGATGAGGATGGGGGGGTGCTGGGGGAGGGAGTGTGGCTGGGACACTGGGGAAGGGTCTCCTCCTTGATACTTTTGAAAACTTTCAGATCTATAGTGGTAATATCAAACGGACCTTTCTCTTTCTGTCTTCCTTCAGAACAGCTGCTTGCTTTTAGTTGGGGATGTTCTGTGGCCGGGGTATTATTTAATATCAGGCATATGCTTGGTTGGATTGTGGGTGTAGGTACTGGCTATGGGCGGCAGCGCTGTGTGTGTGTTTAATCATTCCATGACACTTCCCCAAATGTTGGGTGTTAGCTCCTGGTGCCCTGGCCAAATTGCAACCTGGGTAATTCTATTCTGCCTCTCCTTCTTCCCCCTGTAGTTCAGTGGGAGAAATCACAATCACATAACTGCTGTTTGCTGTTCCACACTTACTGCTGTGTTACTTGCCAGCAGGGGGTGTGCTTCAGTGATGGATGAAATGATCTCTTACAGGTTGTGATCTTCCTTCATAAAAGATGTTGTGGAAATATCATGTTTATCATAATTTTTTTAATCCTTGTAGCAGAATAACTATTAGTGGTCGTCTTGTGGGGTTAGGACAGGGTGTGCAAACTACGGCCTGTGGGATTGCCACCGCCGTGGGCCCTGCACCCCTACTGGAAGCAGCCAGCACCAGGTCCCTGGGGGAGGGAGGGAGGCAGAGGGCTCTGTGCACTGCTCTTGCCTGTGGGTACATCTCTCTTCCCCCTCCGCAGCTCCCATTGGCCAGGAATGGGGAACCACGGCCAATGGGTGCTTTGGGGGAGGTATCCACAGGCAAGGGCAGCACACGGAGCTGCCCGTCCCCCCTCTTTCTCCCCCTCCCCCGAACTCCCAGGCTGCAAGGACGCAGGCAGCGCACCACTGCCACCCCAGAGCCGCTCCTGGCTGGAGCCCACACCCCAAACCCCTCCTGCACCCCGCAACCCAACCCCCTGCCCTGAGCCCCCTCCTGCACTATGCACCTCTCCTGTGCCCCAACCCCCTGCCCTGAGCCCCTTCCTGCACACTACACTCCCTCCCGCACCCCAACCCCCTGCCCCAGCCCTACATTCATGGCCCTGCATATATTTTCCCAGATGTGGCCCTTGGGCCAAAAAGTTTTCCCACCCCCTTGGTTAGGAGGTGCTTGTAGTGATCATTCAGGCATTTTAGTATGATTAATTTAAGTGCTCTGCTCCATCAGGTATATATCAGTGACTTTTATCTCTTCAGTACAGTAACTTGCAATGTTAGGCCCTGGTTCTAAAATGAGATCCACCCCTGCATGCGCACTGTACCCCATTGATTTCAATGGAGTGCTAGACAGGGGTCGACCCCTGCAAAACTTGTTGCTGGATTGGGACCTTAAGTTAGGCCAGTTACCATGATATTGCAAGTCTGACTTTCATCCTTCTAATATCCACAGGTGATATGTGCACATTAGATATAAAATCAAAGTATTTGTGACCTATCAGTGCCACATTAATGCCCTGAGGTTTTTGGTGCATCCTTCAGGGTTCCTGGAAATACTGGTTTCTGGTGGTGGTAGTTGTGGGAATGTTGTACCTATGTCAGTGACTGTCAGATGGTGAATGAAGGCTCTGTTTGAGGGTCCACAGTGCCCCTCTGGTCTGGAGACACACAATTTTCACACGTGTACTCACGCATTGGTGATAAACTAGCGCTTTGTTGTCACGGATACAAAGGTGGTGTTTGTTTTTGTTTTTATTGGTTTTGTTTTTTACAGAGGATAACTAACATGCCGTTAGTTTTATTGCTGTAAAATCTGAAGTGGGGACAAGGCACTTGTAGTTTTTATAACAAGGTAGCTAGGCAAAGTCAGCACTCTAGCTCCTCCACCGCCTGCTTATGCTTGATCTAACAGTAAAATTATGGTGCTTTGTCTCTAGCGTGTTCTTACAGCGGGATAGGTAATGCCTGTTAGTGATGATAAAACTTTTTTTTTTTTTGTAATCAGTCTATACATAGACTGGATGCTAGTAGAGTCTAGCTTGTAATAGCATCTTAAGGTACATCTACACAGCCAAAAAAATAGGGCGGGGGGTACTCAATTTAGTAACAGTGAAGATCCAGCAGCTCAGGTTAGCAGCTCAAGTTCAGTACAGGCTCCCTTTAGGCTTTAACTTGAGCCCGTAACCCAACTTAAAAGCGGAGTTGCCATGTCTTTACTGCTATTTTAACCTGATTTTGCTAACCCAAGTTAAGAACACACCTTTTTTTGCAGTGTAGACATGCCCTTAGAGGCTGCAAAGATATTCCCACTGCTTATGAAAAGAGAGATGGTAAATAACTTTTTGGTTTAGTAAAATAAACCTCAAGATAGACTGGTCAGTTCAAATCACTTGTGAGTTGCCCACTGCATTTCATTGGAGGGTAGAAGACAAGTGACCATTCTCTCCTAGACTGCTGTTAGTTTGGTATTTAGAAGGTGCTGGCTGCCAGATGATTCCCTAGCTAGGCTCTTCAGCTTTCTCTGTGGTTCTTTCAGGTCTTGTTAATGCTTGGGATTAACCTAATTTTCAGCACTGGTATTGCTGCACCAGTGCAAAGTTCTGTGTTAGACAAGGAAAGCTGCAGTCTACCCCAGTTTCAAGCAGAGTTAAATTCCACCAGTGGAAATTGTGGTTTTATTCTTGTCTACACTAGGGGAAGCGTAGAAAAGGTTTCAGTCTCTGCAGGCTGCGGGGGCAGTGAAAATTACTCCTGAATGTTGAGATCTATGACGAAACATTACAGACTCTCAACTGAGTCACCCGCCAGACCAGATTGCCTCTCTTACCTCCTAGGATGGTTTGGGGTTGTGAAACTAGTTGACTTTTTTTTTTTTTTTTTGGTCAATGTTGAGTGTGAATCACGCATAGGATAAGCCTTGATGCACAGCCTGGTAAGGACGGATGAATTAAAATAATTGGGGCCATAAAATATTAGGATTTTGTTGATCTTCAAAGTGCATTGCAGGCATTAACTGTCTTAGCAGCACAATACACATACACGTCTGCCCCTGCGAGTGAGGAAACATTATTGCCATTTTACAGACGAGGAAGATGAGGCAGAGAGTCCAAGTGATTTGCTTGAGGCTATTAGACAAGATGTTGTCTGAGCTGGCATTAGAACTCGAGAGTTCCTGGCTCCAGACCAGAACTTCGGCTACACAGTGCTTCATTAAATACAGCAGAGTTACAATTGATCCTAACCATATGGAGGTGACCCTAGAAGGTTTCGAATTTTGGGAGATGGCGACACTAAGAGACAACTATGTGTAAAATGTCTGGCAATGCTGTTCTTGCCCCTCAGAAGCTGCTTGTACATGGTGGGATCTTTCCGTGTATGGTACAAACTCGATTAACCAACCCTCAATGATTTGCAACAGTGTCACGTTCCCCAACATCTGTTAATTGCCCTGAAAACTTCCTTGGTTTTCCAAGACATCAGTTATCCAGGCTCCCATGAAACTATGATAGAGTTGGTCCAAATCTGTGAAGGAAAAAAAAGGGGGGGGGAGTGGAGGAACATGACAAGCATACATATTGCTGTAGAAAAGAGAAAATGACAAAATAAAGGTCAGATGGGACGGAGCTCCAGGTGGCTCCTGTCATCTTCCTCTGCAGTGACGCTGCTCAGAGGAGAAAATGTTCTTTTCCACTGTAACCAAATGCTTATCGCTCTCAGGGGATGTTGGAAACTACTATTATGGCCAGGGCCATCCAATGAAACCCCACAGGATCCGAATGACCCACAACCTACTGCTGAACTACGGCCTTTACAGAAAAATGGAGATATATGTAAGTATAGGCCCAGACACAGAGAGAGAGAGAAGTAGGAAGCTTGTATGGAGGGGCTTGATCCACTTCCCGAGCTGTCACTGTATTGCAATGGCACAGGGTCTTGCAGACTCTCACGTGTTTTATTGGGAAACTTGTAGAGAAACAAGATGGAGGAAAAAGAGTTGGAAAATATTCCTGGGGAATAGGTCAGGGTGAAGGTAATTCAAAGAGATTGTTGCTTTTAAGATTTCCACTGGTCTTGTGTTTAGCAGGGTGTTCCTTGTTTTGTTCCAAAGTTCAGGTAATCTATATATAGGAAATGTTTTTCTCCCTATACCGTGACTGTTTCGTATGGCTAGGCATATAATAAAAAGCCCCAGTCTCCTATAATAACATTCCTCTTCCCCTTAGAACAGGGGTGGGCAAACTTTTTGGGCCGAGGGCCACATCTGGGTGGGGAAATTGTATGCAGGGCCAGGGCAGGGGGTTGGAGTGCGGAAGGGGGTGCGGTGTGCTGGAAGGGGCTCAGGACAAGGGATTGGGGCAGAGGAGGGGTGCGGGATGTATGAGGGGGTTCAGGGCAGGAGTGCAGGAGGGGTGCGGACTGTGGGAGGGGGCTCAGGGCAGGGAGTTGGGGTGCGAGGTGCAGGCAGAGGGCTTAGGGCAGGGATTTGTGGGGCAGAGTGCAGGCGGGGGATCGTGCTCTGGCCCGGCGCCACTTACCTAAAGCGGCTCCGGGGTGGCAGCGGTGCACACGCTGCACCACTCCAGGAAGCGCTGCGGCTCCTGGGGGGTACGGGTGGAGCGGAGGGTTCCATGTGCGCTGCCCTTGCTGCGCCTTCAGGTACCTCCTTCGAAGCTCCCATTGGCCGTGGTTCCCCGTTCCCAGCCAATGGGAGCTGCGGGGGGCAGTGCCTGGAGGCAAGGGCAACGCACGGAGCCCTCTGCCCCCATGCCCGGGGGCCGCAGGGCTCGCGGTGTCACGGGGCGATCCCGCGGGCCGGATCCAAAGCCATGAGCGACCGGATCTGACCCGCAGGCCGTAGTTTGCCCACCCCGCCTTAGAAAGTAGACTTATTTTTGCTTTAATAGCACTGGCTTTAGCTGTTGCTATTCTTGAGAGTAGGCAGGCATTGGAGTAGGAGAAGGAATATATGTCAAATAAACCTTGTTTTGTTCTCTCCTTGCAGCGCCCCCACAAAGCAAATGCAGAAGAAATGACCAAGTATCATAGTGATGACTACATTAAATTTCTGAGATCTATTCGCCCTGATAACATGTCTGAGTACAGCAAGCAGATGCAGAGATGTAAGCCATGCGTATGGTATTGTAGCTTCTAGCCTGAATAGCTGTAGTCCTGGGAACCCTGGTTAGCTCTTAGAGCTCATTGTCAAAAGAGCAGGGAGAATCTTATGAAACTTGTCTCTTTTTATTATTATTTTCATGTTAACCTAACCACTTAGATTATTTTTTTGCCAGAGTTCCACACTGTTTTCCTCCATTGTGGTTCTGTCCCTAACTCCTTTGATGTTGAGATTTGGTGGAAGCTCTTTCATCTTCTTTTCTAGCTTATAAACGGAACAGTGTGGACATACCTGTACAACAGATATTCTGCATAAGCAACTTGTAACCTAAGGTTCTGGAGTTGTTAATAATGGTGACGTTCTGGGGACCAACTTTCCCAGATATCGGTAGGATGGGTTTTTTGAAGCAGGAGTACTGTTGTTGGTCACAGCATGGTAGATATGCAGAGAGCCGGTCTTTATTTTAGAATCTGTAGATCTATGTAATATTTTCATAATCTGGGAATACTAGTGTCACTATTTCCTATTGTAATAGGAGGTATATTGTTGGTAACTGTCTTCCTTTTGGGGATATTTCTAGAGATCTGTGGAATTCATGTCCTTACCAGTATAAAATATTCTGGGATTTTTATCAGTCAGCATCAAGAAATCTGGCTGCTTAAATTGTGGCTTCACAATTCGTTCTATTCTGACTAAGATTTAGATCCTGCAAGCCCTGAATTCAAATTGACTTCAGCTGAAGTTCTGTGCACTGAAGGCTTTGGGGACCAGGCCCTCAATGCTGAAAGTGGTGTTAGTTTCAGTTCTGATGTCACACCTGACAGGCAACTTCATCTGTATTATGCAGGATGTTGGACTAAATGACTAAAGTTCTTTCTGGCCTTAGAATATCCTTAGAGGCATGGATTTTTTTTTCTCTCCATGTGGAAAAATCTTTTGCAGCTTTCATGTTATAAAATCTTAAATACCTTTTCAGACTTTCTGCAGCTCTGTGCTAACATTTTCCAGCAATTAATAGGTAATGAACTATAGTTTTCTGGCTGATTTGGACAAATAAAATGGCTAGGAGTTCACTAAAACAGTATATTGGTTGTGTGCACTCTCTTCATTCCTGAAATCTGTAGTATTGTTGGCCATGGGGCTTATTTTTATGAAGTGTATATGTAATCTCCTGTTAACTCTTGAAAGAGTTAGTCTAGAGAGTGAATTATATGCACTTTTAAACTATTGTGAGCCAAAATGCACACTGTATTTAGGCACCTGAGTGTAACGACTAAAGGAATGAGTAATATCTGTAATCTGTACCAAAGTACTTCCTGGGGTAAATAATATGCCTTAACATACTAAAGTACATATTTACACAAGCCTAACTGCTTACCACTGAGACTGGAATGGCTCATAAACACCCACACTGGTCTCCCTCTGGTCAGCTTGGCATTTTCTATACTGTACTTCAAGCAAGGGTTTTACTTTAAGGAAATTAAATGTGAAATTTTTTTAGTATGTATGGAGGTGAGACAAAAGCCAATTCACAATTCAGTCCAATGACCCCTCCTTGACAGGGGTTGCAAAATATATCCTCCACCACCTAGCCAGAGGACTAATCCTATGAGCCAGAAATAGAGATTAAAGATGGAGGTAATGGGGCCCACCACCCAAGTGCAAGGACAGTGCCTGGTGAGGAGCTTAGCCTCCTTTCTGCTCTTAGCTGTTGAGAAAGGAGTGGGTGCTGGGATTTCCACGGGGGTGCTATCATGGGGTCTCCCATCTTTGATATGAGTGGCCTAATGGGTAGGGCACTGGACTGGGATACCTGTGTTCTATTCCTGGCTCTGCCACTGGCTTGCTGGGTGACCGTAGGCAAGTCACTTTGCCACTCCATGCCTCAGTTTTCCCATCTATACAATGGAAATAATGATACTGACCCCCTTTGTAGAGTGCTTTGAGGTCTGTTGAGGAAAAATGCCATATAAGAGCTAGGTAGTATTATATTGGGCTCTGACTAGTGGGCATATCATACATATGATGCTCCTGACCCTGCTCTAGCTGTTGGAAATGAGAGAACTTTTTCTCTTCCCTGTCCAGAGCCACATATTGCTGTAAAAGGCTTGATATCCTGGCTGCTTTGAAGGGCTTGGTGGGAAGAGGTCTCCGTATGAATGAATAGCTCCACCATTTGCTTCTGCTTATACAGAGGGCCATATCTTTGCCAAGCAGAAGCAGTCACACTATTAAAAATTGTCCGTTTTGCTGCTGCCCACAAGGTTCTGAATGGTAGCAGTGATACTAAACGGTCTCTTTAATCTCAGTCTATCGATAGATATTCTGTCTGTCTGAAGACTCAAGAAGATTATATTGCAGCCATAAGGGCTAGAAATTTAATTTGTTGTAATGGGAAGCTTACATTCTGCAGCAACAGACCTCCCCACTTGCTGGGAATAGATTCCCACACATCTCTGATAAGGGAACTATTCAACTATTGCTAATTACCATGCCCCACTGGAACACTTGTACAAATTGGAACATTTCGTTTTGACTCTCCTGATTCTTACAGTCCATTAGAAACGAGTTCCATTTAAATCTGGAGACTGCTTAAACTTGCTCATTCAACTGTACTGTCTCCATGATTTTTCACTAGCCTTTTTGGAGGCGAAGAATTGAATGAAAGCAGCATTTCACATGCTGGGAAGATTCATGCGAGATGAGTCCTGCCTAAGTACAAAGGGAAAAGTTCCGCTCAACTTCATTACAACATACAGATTTTTGTAAAAACAGGTTTTGCAAAACATAGGCCCTATGAAACTTTTTAAAAATAATAAAAAGAACAGGAGTACTTGTGGCACCTTAGAGACTAACAAATTTATTAGAGCATAAGCTTTCGTGGACTACAGCCCACTTCTTCGGATGCTCTAATAAATTTGTTAGTCTCTAAGGTGCCACAAGTACTCCTGTTCTTTTTGCGGATACAGACTAACACGGCTGCTACTCTGAAACCTGTCTTTAAAAATCATGTAAGCATTTCTAACAGGAAATAAATGGTTTCCCTGCAGTGTTTCCAACCCAAACATGCTACAGGATTGAGAACCTAGAAGAAAAATTTGCCTTTTTTTTAATCCAAGCTATGAAATACGCAAAGTAAATGAACAGCATACCTCATGAGACTCAAACTGAACTTTTGAAATGTTCAGTCTTGATAATCTAAGGTGATGTTAGTGACATATTGAAGGAGACCTGTTTACAACATGTGTGTTTTTTTTAATTGATAGTGTCACGACTCACTTTCTAACACAATTAACTGACAATTGGGTTTTATTATAGCTTATTCCACTAGGTGGTGCAACTCTAGTGTAGATCCAGAGTGCATGTGAAATGCTGGTTTCATTCTTTAGTGTCTTCTCAAAGTGCAGCAGGGGACTTGCACTTATAGCAGCTCTCTGTACCAACGGAGAGCTTTTACAACCTTAAGTGCCGGTTCTGTCCTTTCCTGCAAGCTGTCACAGTAATGGCAGTGGGCTGAGCAAAGACTGAAGGGAAGGTTGCATCAACTGACTACTGATACAATGAAGTCTTTAGTGAAGGGATGATTGTCTACTTCTCATTGAACACTTTATTATATACATGTAAATTAAATAAATGATGCTAATATATTTGATGCTCTACTGAATCTGTTTATGTCCTTAAGTTAGATTTACTGCA
Source organism: Chrysemys picta bellii (assembly GCF_011386835.1). Classification (NCBI taxonomy): domain Eukaryota; kingdom Metazoa; phylum Chordata; order Testudines; family Emydidae; genus Chrysemys; species Chrysemys picta. The sequence continues at coordinate 13,787,309 of NC_088813.1, forward strand.
TAAACTTTGCCTCTGGTATGCAGGCTTGTCCTGCTAACACTTACTTATGTCTTTCTTTTTCAAGTCAATGTTGGGGAAGATTGCCCGGTGTTTGATGGGTTGTTTGAGTTTTGTCAGCTGTCTGCAGGAGGCTCTGTTGGTAAGCACAAGAATCCTAGATGCTTTCTCTTTTTAGGAGAATGTCCATAATGTCGCTCTGTCAGAAAAGAAACATGATGTTGGAGACATTTCTAGATTCCGTAAAAAATTGGTCTGACATGTTGTGATCATTCTCAAGCCCCGATGCATTGGAATGAGATTGGTCAGTGGTTGAGAATGCTTTGACTGTATGTAAGGTCTGGGTCTTCAACATTAGCCATATTCTCACTCATCCAAAGATCATTTAAGTGGTCATGTTGAGGAGTTTCTGTGTATGGAATGAAAGCATCGTGAATGACTTTGTTTCAGTAAAGCTAGCCCTCTGTTGTTGAAACCTTGGTTTATTTAAAGATATCTTGTTTTTTTTATAAAAACTTGCTCCAGGTCTGTGTGACCACAGCCTCAGAGCAGGTGTTTTGTTTTACAAAAAGAAATCCACTTGTCTCTCTCTTTTGATAAGAAGGAAAAACAAAAGCAGGAAGATTTCAACAAACTCTCTAAAACCTGTATCATTTAAAATAAAATGGCATCCTTATTCGTGAGTTTTTGGTACAGTGTAATGCAGCGTTGAGAGACTTTTACTGAACATGTGCTTAAAAGCTTTGTGGCTTACTACAGACTGATAGATATCCTTATTTTCTGAAATATAAAGCCTGACTACACTCAAACTCCAAAAAGATAAACATATGCTTGTCCAGCTGACAGACACATCTGAAGTACCTATTCCGGTCTCTTATCACTAAGGCTCTGATCCTACAAAAGGATTCATCTGTGCTGACCCTTAGACCCATGCAAAGTTGCACTGAGCATAAGAATGGCCATACTGGGCCAGATGGACCTTTGGTCTGACCCAGTATCCTGTCTTCAGACAGTAGCCAATGCCAGGTGCCGCAGAGGGAATGAACAGAACAGGGAATCACCAAATGATCCATCCTCTGTTGCCCATTCCCAGCTTCTGGCAAAACAATTCTAGGTTCTACCAAGATCTGAACCGCATGGAACCACACAGTGGAATTGTGTGCAGGCTCTAGGGTTTGTGGGAAGTCCCTTTGCCTAGTTATCTATACAAAGGACTAAACAAAGCTAACTGTGTACATGACATAAAACTATCCATGAAAGGTTCTCTTTAGGAAACTGATAAATAAAACTAACCTGTACTTTAACCGTGACTCGAGCTAGCAGGCTGTGGACCTGTTTTCAAATCAGGCTCCCCATTTATGTTCTGAACTAGAGGTGTGGCATGGGAGCAAGACTGTGCTGTAAAAATAGATGCTTAATCTGAGCCCTCCCAGCACCTTTACATTACACTGATCTCTCTTCTACAGAGATATTACACTAGTGTCACCCAGTAGTGTCACCCCAGAAGACCCCAGAGAGTCTTCTGCCTTACTGGTTTGTATGAGAAATTCAGTGTTTAAACCTTTGATATTTGTACTGTTATACATGCAGGCATATGGAATGACACTTGACCCCACAGGGCATGCTGCCTTTGTGTGTTCTCCAGAGTTTGTCAGGGCTCTAGTCTGTCTTTCTTGCTAACGTTCTGCAATTCTTCTCCCTGCAGCCAGCGCTGTGAAGCTGAACAAGCAACAGACAGATATTGCTGTGAATTGGGCAGGAGGCCTTCACCACGCTAAGAAATCGGAGGCTTCTGGCTTCTGTTATGTCAACGACATTGTCTTAGCCATCTTGGAGCTACTAAAGTACGTGCAGTACTTCTTATCCCTTTTGTTTGTCCGTTCTGCTGCATTTTCTTTGAGTCCTTTCCACTTTCTTCCTAATTTGCTCCTTTTTGTTACCTTGTTAGCTGTCTTTTCTCAGGAGGGCTTTATCAGACGTCTTTTTTTGGATGCGGTGCCCTCTCTTCAGCAGGGGTTGCTGTACTTATGGTATGATGCAGTAGATGAAAGGCCTCTTTGGTGCTTCTTCCTTGGCACAAAAAAGTGGCACTCCTGTAATTTGTGTCCTGATGGTTACCATCCTGGCGACTTTTGGCATGAGGCAGCTCTAAGTAGGAGGCTTGGACATAAAATGTGCGATTCACTGGTTGTCTGTATAAACGGAATTGATCAAAGGTCAGTTGCTGCAGCAATAGCCACTTCGATTTCCTCGGTGATTCTTTTCCGCTGCCAACCAGTTCAAGGCGCATGTCAGTGCTCTGCGTCTGTTTTGCTGAGAGACTCCAGAGCGAGACAGCAAATTGGTAACCATACAGCCTGGGGATTAGCACCAAGTTCTTTACTCTCCTCCCATTTGCTCTGCTGCTGAAGACTGTTTCCATTCTGAAGAAATGCAGCATTTTGACTCCCTTCTGATTCTAGGTACCACCAGAGGGTGCTGTATATTGACATTGATATTCACCATGGAGATGGCGTGGAGGAAGCCTTTTACACCACAGACCGTGTCATGACTGCATCCTTTCATAAGTATGGAGAATACTTCCCAGGAACAGGGGATCTGCGGGTGAGAATGGAGGCTTAGTAGAAACTTCCCCTGGAATTTGATTTGTTCCATCTATTCACTATCCAACTAATTTCACCAAAATGCTGTTTCTGTGTTCGCTGGTTTAGATGGACTCTCTCAAAATGGCAGCTTTTGTTTAATAAGAAATGTGTGTGACAATTAACTTTTGTAACTCACTCTTTGAGGGAGTGCTGAGTCTCTGTGGTGTTATATCTATTATACAGTAACAATGCCCAGACATCAGATGTCAGTTAGTCTGCAGCCTCATAGCGTGGGACTCTGAACATCGCATCTTGGTGGGCCGTATTTATTGGCAAACTGACTTCCATGCTCCCCTTCTGGCCCTATTGCTTTGATCTCACAAGTTATGCACGGTCTGGCCATGCCAGTCCTTGAACGGGAGACCTACAAAGGAGCACCTTGTGCTGCGGAAATGATACTGGTGATTCAGCAGGTGCCTTTCCTCCCTCTGAGTTGGTGCTGAGTCTCATGGCCCATGCTGGGACATGGTTATCGGGCGGTGCTGTCTTTCAAATGAGACACAACTGTGGTCCTGCCTGCTTCTCAAGAGGTAGGGATGTTAACCCTAGAGTCATGGTCTGATACCAGTTAGGGTAATGGCATTCTCCTGACCTAAATTCCCTCTTGAGTTTTAGTTGGGTGTAGAATTGTTATATGTAGACTGTCCTAAGTTATGGGGTGATACGTACTTGTAGCTAGCTGCCACATTCGATCCTAGAAGCGGCCACGCTACAGCAGTGAGTGAAATTCTGTTTTGTCAAGTGCTTTGGTATGGTACTGTGCGCTGTAGATAGAAGATATTGAATTGTTTTTAAAAATCAAAACTAAACTCTTGTAAGATTCCTCCAACTGTAAATACTGCAGGCTCAGCCTGGTATCGGACTGCAGCCTGATTTGCATTTTGCTCTGTACGTCCTTGCCAACAGTGTAGAGTCTGGAACTGGAAACTTGACGGCCAGTTTTCCGCTTTCCTTGATGTGGGAGAGAATAAAATCTGGCTTTTCTGCAGCACTACTGGATCTGCACAACATATAGTTTTTACTAGCAGAATGTACAACTGAGAACTCAGACACAGAGTGAGACAGTAGATGTCAGTAGGAATTGATCCTTCCCATGTATCCTGTCACAGCAAGATGTTCTTCGTGTCTGTTCCTGGGATTGAACTTTCTGGGGCAACCAGTAAAGTATTCTCAGTAGAGCATCCTTGCTTGTGGAACCTGTTTCCTCTAAAAAAATCTGCTATTGGCTTGTAACTGGGGCTGATACAAGGCCCACCTGTTTGGACTTTTTAATGACCCTTTCAACGAGGCCCAAGTTTCATGGAACTTGTGACTCCAATTTGACTCAGTTGAATGTTTGACTAGATGCTGAGGCAAGGGCTGTCATGTCAGTAGAATTCCAAGGTGCTGTTTTACTCCCTTTCTTGATTATAACCTCGCATTACTCTCCGTTAGCTATGTAATGTCTAGATTGATTAGTTGAATGCAAAGGCCAAATGTATCCACTTACCCCACGGCTAATCCTCTGTTGAAGTCACTGGAATCATGCCCGCTGATGTCCCCAAGTGCCTTGGTGGAATCTTAGACTTTCCTTTCTGCGTTGGCACATATATGTTGGCGTTTCTCTGGTGACCCTGTGGTCTTTCCTGTCTCTCACTGTAATAGGATATTGGTGCAGGCAAAGGCAAATATTATGCTGTCAACTATCCTCTCCGGGACGGAATTGACGATGAATCCTATGAGGCAATATTTAAGCCGGTAAGCCTCTTTTTCTGAGTGAGTCTTGGATGCTGCTTTGTCTTTTTCTAGTGGCACTCTGATGAGGGGAGATGCAGTCCTGTGCTGTAAGATTCCCTAGTGTTTATTCCTACTTGACAATTACAGCGGGTCACTTGTAGACTCTTATCTGTAAGAGCTTCAATGTCACCAATATGGGAGGGAGGCAACAGCCAGTGAAGCATCAGTGAATATCTCCAAGTCAGCTGCTGACATGGATTTCATTGTGTTGCTGTGACACCGTCCCAAGGGAGTGTGTAACAACGGATTTCTTGTCCAGGTGATCTCTAAAGTGATGGAGACGTTCCAGCCTAGTGCAGTTGCCTTACAATGTGGATCGGATTCTCTGTCAGGGGACAGATTGGGCTGTTTTAATCTGACCATCAAAGGTAAGAGGACACTGCTTCTAGCAAAGCAGTCGAACCAGGGCGGTGGCCTTGAGGAAAGCTCAGACATGTAAAATACAGTATCTGTGGTGGCACTTGTGTGATTGATGTAATCACTGTGTTGAAAAGCTTACTGTCCAGTTACCCAGTGAGGCTATGAACTTTCTCCCATTCCCTATGCTGCAGGTCATGCCAAGTGTGTGGAGTTCGTAAAGAGTTTTAACTTGCCTATGCTGATGCTAGGAGGGGGTGGCTACACAATCCGCAACGTGGCTAGATGCTGGACTTATGAGACTGCTGTGGCTTTGGACACGGAAATTCCAAATGGTAAGACTATATCATGTGTTGTATTGAGAGGATGGGTGTCTAGTAATAGAGCTTGGGGAAAATTTTAAATTGCTCTGAGTAGGTGTAGGAGTCCTGTGAAGTAGCCTGGACACTTCACTGGCTGCTGATTTTTATTGTGTTAGAGCTCTCTGAGCTACCGCTGTGGATGTGATGTATTCTAGTCCTCCAGTGCCTCCTTAGAAACCATTTTTCCCCTACAGCACACAATGGTTGGTGTGTCCTGCCATCTCACTGAAACTAAAAGGCCTGTTGTGGGCACCATGGGGTTAAAGCAGCGAATAGTCTTTGGCCCCACTGTCACAAAGTTTGTTTTTCTGAGCATCCCAGGAGAGCTCCAGTCACCCCAAAAGGAAATGTTCCATTTATTCTCATAACACCTTGAACCTCATGTGATGTTTGCTGTTTCGATACCAGACCAGTAACCAATCAAGGTTATTCTGTGTTCTAATCTTTGTGCAGAGCTTCCATATAATGACTATTTTGAATACTTTGGACCAGACTTTAAGCTCCACATCAGTCCTTCGAACATGACCAACCAGAACACCAATGAGTATCTTGAGAAGATTAAGTAAGTGTTGTCTGTTACTCCTAGCAAGATTGGTCCCTTACACTGGGGGCTTGTTTCTGTTAATGCCTTTTAGATCACCAGCATGTGGGGGTTTTGGTTTGTGTTTTTGCTGGTTGTAGGCAGCGGCTATTTGAGAATCTACGCATGCTCCCTCATGCCCCTGGTGTCCAGATGCAGCCAATTCCTGAGGATGCCGTGCAGGAGGACAGTGGAGATGAAGATGAAGAGGATCCTGACAAACGCATTTCAAGTAGGTGCCCGGCTGGGGGCATAAATTGCCTTGCGGGATCATGGCCCATGCTGCTGAACCTTCCCTTGGTGTAGCAGTGCTGTTGCTAGATAACTTCCTTAACGAAAGAATCTAGATTTAATATTCGAGCTCGAACTATTGCCAAAGCCTCCTGTGGGGAAATGACTGATGAAACACTGAAAGCTGCACTGTCCGTTTACAGGCTCCCGCTGTTCTAGCAAAAGTCGCCCTTTAGCTGTGAAAACACTAGCTTATATCCAGGCTGTCTTATGCCCTTTGGGTCTGGGAGTCAGATTTTCCCAGTGTGAAGTTAGTTAACCTGTTTGTGCTGGCAGCTCTAGACATCCTGCTGTAAACCTAACCCAAGGCGCATATACTTGTTACACTGAGAGATCTCCGGTTCTGACCTTAGCTGTTGCAAGTAGCTGGCTAAGCTGTGATTCTAGTAGGATTGTTGTATTGCTGCACAGTAGTAAAGATTTTTGGCACGGCAGAGCATTCCACATGTACCTTCCTAAATATGTTTATTGCCTTACGGACCCCTGGGAAAAAGACTCCAGTATGACTGAGGTAGCTTCTCCTTCTTTGCTCTCAGTGCGCTCTGCTGACAAGAGAATAGCCTGTGATGAAGAATTCTCAGACTCTGAAGATGAAGGGGAAGGTGGTCGCAAAAATGTTGCCAATTTTAAGAAGTCCAAGCGCGTAAAAGCAGAAGATGATAAGGAGGAGGAGGAGAAGAAAGGTGGGTGTAAAACTGGAACTAGCCGTATGTCGGACTGCTCCCTAGAGCAGGACTCTGTAATGTGAGGGATGAGTAAAGCTGCGTTTTTGTTGCAGAAGTTAATGTTTCTGCGGTTCATCTTATAGATTGCTGACGATTGATGTGTGAGAGATGTTGTTTGAACCACTCCACTAACAATGGGAACCTTGAAGGAGCTGCCAGAGTTAAACCCGGGTTGCCTGGCAGGCTAATAGAGAACAGGAGTTTAGTAACAACACCCCAGTGACGCATGGGACTGACACAGTGCTTAACATAGTCTGGAAAGAGCGTGTTGGCGTGGGGTCTCATAATCTGGGGCAGCTGCTTTGATAAGACAGCGCTTAAAATGCGACCTGGCTTAATTCAAACAAACAAAAACAAATGTTGCCAGGTCTGTGACCCCGTCTAACTGTCCCCATCCTTGCATTTTAAGCACTGACTGGTGTACTCTCCATGAGTGCTCTAATTTCACCCAGGCTGGGGAAATTTCTTCTTCCCCAAGGCAAAAAAAGACTCTGCTCTCTCCGATTCTGGTTTTAGGTGGGTTTACCAAGGTCAGCTCTGGTCTGGCAACTGTTAAAATCTGTCCTCGTGTCACCATCCCAACAATTACCACGAAGATGGAAAAACGAAGTATTGGGCTTTGAGACAATGTCTGATACTTCTGTGCTATTGCCCTCATCGCTCTGCTCCAGCAGGCCTAATGATGATCATCCCTCTGCTAAAGCTTCAATGTGAGGCTTTAGGTATTTTGGGAAGAGGAGGAACAAACATCTGAGTCGTCTGGTTCCTTGGGGTTATAGGCGTCATAACCCCAAACTCCTTCAGAATACCACATTGTCTAGCCACTAGCCCTAATTACCTTTGCACCGACTTGCTGCAGTGGGGTCCTCCTAGTGTCTTTCTTTGGTGACAGTTCTCTTCGTTGGTAGAGTGAGCGTAGTGCTGTGAATCAGTGGCTAATCTATCTAACAAACCACAGGCCACATGTGCGCAAACGCAGCCTGAGCCACTGACCGTTCTAACCTGTTCCAAAGAGAAATGCGCATGTAACAAGCTTAGAATGAGGTGACTGTTAGTGGAGTCCTCAAAACAACTACATAAAGGCTACAACCTGAGCTGTATCATTGCGGGCTCCCTGAGATCTGGTATAATACAGCGTGTTGCCAGATTTGCAAAAATCCTTGTCACTGCCACCCAGAAACATTCTGTGGCTTCAAACGCAAGCTGTCTGACTCTCTGCTGGTCTGTTCTTTCTTTTCTTGTTGCTGGGACAACTGCTGTAGTTACTATGAAGATTTATGACTCAGATTGGAGGACAATGGAATACAGAGCTTCAGGGTGCCACAAGTGGCTCAAAACAGGTTGCTGCCCCAGACTATGGCTTCAAGTGTGGATACCTGAAGGGTTCGCCGGTTTCCAGACTCTGCCCCACACATGCAGAGTAGCTGGCATTCTGTTTTTCTACTGTAACTGCCTCACCAGTGATTTCTAATGTAATTGGACCTCCCTGACTGGTGTCTGATCCTGCCAGGTGGGGCTGGTGAGTGGTTGCTGTTTCTCTGCTGCTTTGCTATTTGGGTTTTTTTTTCTTTTCTAGATGAGAAAGAAGAGGAAAAAGCCAAAGAGGAGAAAGCAGAACCCAAAGGGTGAGACCTACTTCTGCCTTATGGATCTCATCTGTAAATTATAGATAATACCCAAGGCCCTCTTTTTTGGTAAAGCACTTTGAGGTCCTTGGATAAAAGGTGCTAGAGAAGTGCTTAAAAATATTTTGCAATGTGTGTAAAACTTCATTGTGTGTGTAAGATAAGGACAGTTGTTGGTGCATCTGTTAGGACGGGACCTAAGGGTAAAGGCTTTAACATGTTACTCCACTATTTTGCGACAGCTTGATCACAATCTGATTCTCTTGTCAGTTCCTTAACGCACGCTCTCCACTCTTGGCTCTACAGGGTAAAGGAAGAGACCAAATCAGCCTAAGATGACTGCAGCTGGACAATACCTTTCAGTACATAGTTACACGTTTGCTTCTCTGGTAGCCTCCCATTCCACAGGATTTATATTTTATATGTTTCTGTATATATTTCTATATAAATATATAAATGACTTAAGAACTGTAAATTATTCCTTGCTGCATTCCGCTGAGAGCAGATGGGGAGGGTTCTGAGTAGACAGACCTGCACTATTCAGAATTAGTGACGGGGAAGTTTCACTCTTGCCTTCCACTGCCTCTCTGGTGTGTGTTTTTAAAATCATTTTCCTCTTCTCTATCCTCTCTTTGAAAGAGCCCTTTTGGAGAATACTTTTTTTTTTTTTAAATATAAAGTAGAAATAGTGTCTGACTTTCAGGTCAGGTGGAAATATGGCCATGAAACTTTGGGAGAACTTTTGAGTTCCCAACTTATGCCTGTGAGAGAAACTGCTCCTATGGTCTTTGGTCCAATAACACCATAGTAAGTAACTGCAAGCTGATGCCAGTTCTCAGGGTCAAATAGTGCAGTTCTTGACTAAAGTTGGCTATCTACCACAGTGGATTTGTGGAAGGGGTTGAAGCAGTTTGAAAGCAAATATGTAACGTTCCCTGGTGTATCAGCCCAAGGTGCCCTGTTCTAAGGTATAGATCTGGATAGCACAAAATGAAAACTGCCAGCTAGCTGGTGTTTTAAATAAAACTTTCTAAAGTGGATTCTTTTAAGTCAAGTTAGGGTGGCAGCATTATACATCTCATATGAGAGAGAAGGGCTCAAAAGAATATTTTTCTTCATATACCAAAACCCCTGTGTGGGGGGAAATGCATTACTGCCTATTGTCCTCCTGCGTAGCTCTCCCTGCTTTTTCCCCCTCTCAAGTTCCCGTGATTACATAATGTGCATTCTGAGTGCTGATCTCGGTCCTAGACTGAAACCACTACAGAAATCCCAAGTCAGCTAAAGACCAGCTTGTGAAGAGCCTGGTTGAAGCTGCTTGTCAATGTGGCACTTGCTGAAAATTCTCATCTGATGTGAAGCACAAATGTTTTTAGATAGGACCTTTCTCCTTGTTGTCCAGGCCAGTAACTGGGGGGGGGAAACCTTTTGAACCTGCAACTTAAGCTGCTCTCTTTGTAATGGAACAGCAGCACCCCCTGTCGCTTGAGAACAGAACTGGCCTTTACCTTGCATCTCACTTCTCATAACTAATCATTGGACGAGCTTTCTGTGAAATGCTTCACTGAGCTCCAGCCTTGCAGAAGTTCTGCAGGCAGCTTTCACTTGCTGTTTTCTCAGGGGGATACCTCTGTCCACTAGAGCATCTGTACCTCCCACAGAGCGCTGCTGATGGTTTCAACTCCAGTAATGCTGCTAACTTAACACAGGTTATTTTTAAATGTTTTATTTTTTTAAGTACTCTTCTCTTCCACCATCTCTAGTCTCTTGAAGCTGACTGCAGCTCCTCCTGCTCTTTTACGTTTTTGTGAAGTGAGAGATCGCTGTATCTGTGTGTCTGGGGGGGGAAATATATTGTGGTTTTTTAAAAGATGCTTTTTATTTTGAAAATCTTTGTAATAAAAATGACACATTTCTATGTTGGTGTGAATCTTACCCTTCTTTGTGGTCAGAGGACATAAAAGGGAGGGAGGGGATCTACTTGTTGTAGATCATAGACTAGTGATGACAAAATAATATAGATCACTGTTGAAAAACTTAACCATTGAAATTCAAGGCTTTGGGGAATTGCTTAGTGTGTCCTCTATCCCTATTGGTAAGAAAACTGGCCTGTATTCATCTTTTGAAGCCACTGTATTTATAGCAGGACTGAATTTGCTCTGTTGCTCATTTCATTTACAGGTCCCTGTATAGGCCTTACCTTCCTAAAGTGTTTACAGTATCCTAATTCTCCAGCTGCCCCTTTGATGAATGGCTGGGTCTGTTTGCTATGGTTCCTGCATTGTATCTCTCCCCCCCCCCCCCCTACATTTTACACTAAGCATTAGAGAGGCATTTCTTCTCTCTGCTCCCTCTCAGCTGTTCTTGTGCACCACTGTCCTCGCTGCAACTGGGGTGTGCACCTTGGTTTGGATTTCCCTTGGAGAACAGAGTAGGTCAAGTCTTTCTCATTGCTTAGAACGTTGTTTCAGTCCTTCCTGAAGTTGATTATCTTCAGTCTGCTACTTAATTAGGAGGCAGTGACTGCTGGTATAATTGGAAGAGGGGAAAAATGGAGTCAGGCATAGCACTGTTTTGTTGTAATTCAACTGAAATCTAGAAACATCTTAAATGAGATGAGTGGGTTATTGTGCCTGATTCAGTTCTAGGACTCTTACTTGCTATTGTGTAAGGTGCAGAAAATCAAAGGTTCATAAACTAGTATTTCCCTACATGGGGAGCAACCTATTCCAGCAGCAAGCCTAGTGATGGATCATAATTTGATCCTTTTCATTTATCCCCTTTATCAATTAATTTGAAGGGGAGGAGGATGGGCATCTCTTCATTTCCAAGTGATGAGGCAGTGACTACAACCCATGTTGTATTGTCAGCTTGTGAACATTACCATGCAAGTCTCTGTGGTTCAGTAGTACTCAAAATGGCTGCCACACAGCTCTCCGGTACTGGTACAGTTAACCCTCTAGCAGCACATACCATTGCATGTGTAAGAACATAGGTTGTAGAATGATCCCTACCGGTAAGTGAGCTGTGCCTGTTTCCATGGACCTGCAGCATGTACCACCTTCAAAAGGTAAGTTAAAGAGGTGACTTCTTTCATTCTGCAGGACAATATGGACAACACACCAGCTGTGCTGAAGGTACCAGTTTCATAATTATGTATTGGAGATGAGACTTGAGCTAGAGATCAGTCAAGTTTAGCCTTATAGCACTGAGGGTAGGGTGAATGCTCTACCAGAGGATAGTTAATGGGGTAAAGTACTTGCCATACATAGTGATTCTACTATAGCAGCTGTCAGTCATTACAGGCAGCAATCCACCTTTTGCAGGAGCGGCCTCTAGCTGCACAGCTGAGTCAGCAATCAGTGCCCCGAGGAACTGCAACCACAGTGCCAGTTGGATGCAGGCGAGAGTGACAGCAGAAGGCAAGGGGGCAGAGAGCCAAGCAGAGGGCCTCCCTTCCGGGCCTCTCCTTGGTATTGCTAAATATATTGTAATAAATCCAGGGCCACTAAGGAATGCCCCAGCGGTCACTATTCTGCACCCCTTGGGCACCAGCAAGGGTGGAACCCTGATCCCTCTGCACCAAAAGCACAGGCCTGCTCGAGCTGCAGGAGACTCTCCATTCCCTACTGGCAGTATAGGGCCTATGACTCACAACCAATGAGTTTTGTTTCCATCCGGAAAAGGGCGGCGGTGCTCATGCACACTAGTCAGTCACAGTATTAAACCCATCCCCTAAATGTAGCTGAGATCCATGTTTATTCACAATGTGACCTCATTGTTTGGAGGCTGGGGGTCCTGCTGTCCTCTCATCTCTGCCTGAATTCTGACTGTAAAGTGTTTACTTCCCTATCTCAAGGGCTCTAGCTTAAATTAATTACCAAGTGTTCCCCCTCTCCCAGTGATCAGCCATGCATCTCTCACAACCCCAGTCAAGTTGTTACAGGCTTTGTCTATCAATCCAGGTGGTCTTTTAGAATTAGCTTATTACCTCTCTCAGAACTGGAAGGTCATCAAGTCAAGTCCAACCCCCTTCCTTCATTAACAGGACCAAGTACTGATTTTTGTCCCAGATCCTTAAGTGGCCCCCTCAAGGACTGAACTCACAACCCTGGCTTTAGCAGACCAATGCTCAAACCACTGAGATCAATATGTTGTAGAGGCCATTAACTAAATTCATTTAGGGAGAAGAGTCAGGTTCACACAACATGCAAAAACTTTACACACAGCATGGGGCAGCCTGGGACACAGACCCTGCAGAACAGGGTTATGTAGCTTGTCCAGCTTTAGATGTGCTCAAGTCAATTGAGTGCTACTACAGTTAGGAATAAAGTGATTAAGTGCAACAGCCATTAGGCTAAATAAGCAACTCCAGCCTCAGTATCTCCTTCAGTATCCTAGACAAAGTCAACAAGTTACCCAGGAAGGGGTCACCATTTATTCCTTTCAAATGTTACAAGGAAACCCAGACATTTTTTTTTAGAGTTAGAAAATTGCAAATCAAATGTTTTGGCCATTAAAAATTATTTACAGAGAAAACAAAAAAAACTTTCACATTATACACTTTGCACTCTCCCTCTTCCCCCCCCCCCCCCAAAAAAGTTGCCCCTTAGAAGTAAAATTAAACACAGCGGACTTACAAGCTTTATGGTTTTAAGCCAATAGTAAGACATTATAAAAAACTAACCAGATTAGCTTTTAAACTGTTTGTTTCTATAAAAAGCCCAAAATACTTTAAATGAAGTCAGAACCAGGAATTTAAACCAAGAAAAAGAATCCGTTGAACAGTCAGTGGCTTATTGGACTTGAAAGCTGCTTGGAGGATTAGTGGAAACGAGGCAGTAGATCAGCAGAGAGTCCAGAGTTTGGTGTAATAGACTGAGTGACTAGATTCCAGTTATGTCCAGGATCATCTTCCAAGTTTTAAAGGATTCAGGCAAACTAGTTCCAAGTGGTGGTGGTGGGGAATCCAGACCAGTTTTCCAACAGTGAGCTGCATGGAGGGGTAAGGAGGGAAATAATTCAGGCATCTTAATTAGGTGTTGTCAGTTCTACTTTGAACATACAGGTGTGTGGGCAAGGCAGCAAGTCCACGGTGTTATTGGGATGAGGATGGCACAAAGTCTTTAAGTTATGACCATGTCAGGTGGGCTCTATTCTTCCTTCTGTTCAGTTGCTGCAGGTGTTGTACTGGCCTCAGGCTCCACAGGTTTTGAGGACTCCTCGGGCTTAGCGGGAGCCTCCTGGCTTTCCCCCTGCTCCTGTTCCTCTTTCTCCTGGGCTTCCCCTGCTTCTGCATCTTCCCTTTTAGGCTCTGCTTCCTGCTGCCCCTCGGCAGCAGCCGGACTGCTGTCCACTGCAGCAGCTTTCTCCTCCGCTTTCCCTTCCTGTGTTGTACTGGTCTGCTCAGTTTCATTGGCAGAGCAGGTAGGGTTCTCCTCCCCTTTGGCTTCTGCTTTGGCCTGGTCATCTGTGGGAGAGGACACAGCAGCATCCCCAGCCTCTTTCTTGTTCTTCCTGAAGGAGATCCCGCTCAGCTTGAAGGGCTTCTTGAAAGAGAACTTCTTCTTCTTCTTGGGGGTCTCCTTGCAGGCTGCAGCACCATCAGGCTTGGCCTCCCCACTGTCAGCAGCTGGGGCTGGCTCGATGGCATCTCCACTGCCAGACTCTGCCTTGGTCTCCTCGGTGACTGGCTCAGCAGATCCATTGCCATTCAGGGGTGGGGCTTCTCCGTCAGCCTTGGGTGAGACATCCCCGTTTATCTTCACATGGCCATTCTCCTAGGGGAAGAGGGAACCATGACATATTAGAGACTAGAGCTAGACACCCTGGAGATGCAGAATACCACCACTTCCCCCAGACCTCCCTGACTTTAGCTGGTAGGATTAAAAGGCGTTTTCACCTCCCAGAGATGTTGGTGTTGGCTATAAAACCCAATTCTTGGGAAAACTGATCAGGAGGCAAAAGCTAGGTCAGGAGCATGCCCCAGGATATGCTGACTAGAAGTCCAGGGGCTCTAGAGCTGATGGGGCATGGTGGGGGAAGGGGGCACAATGGGCAGATAGGGAGGAATGTGCTGGTGGGCGCAGTTATAACCCTCTATCTGGACCCCCCCCCCCCCATAGCCTAATGGAGCAGGCGTGCCCCGCAATTAACCCGGTGCTGGAGAGTCCGGCAGAAACTCAGTCCCAGGTGGTCAGTTGCCAGCGCAGGTGAGCCGGGCTCTAAATTCAGGAGGATAAAACGGGGGGTGTTCGCCTAAGAGGAACCGCTCCTGCGCCGCCACCAGCGGGCGCTCGCGCTCCACCTCCAGAGCCCGGGCGGGGTGGGGAGCTTGCTGCCGCCCGCCAGAGGCATTGTTGCACGATGCAAGCCGGGGGGGGGACGCTGCAGCCGTGATTACCCCCCCCCCTTGCCCAATGTCCGCTTTCCATTAAAAAAAAAAAAAAATCACTCTTGTCCCTCCCTGGGGGAGACAGCCCTGCAATCCTCCGCCGCCGGGTAGAGCCGCAAGGGGGGGGCCCTCAGCCCCCCGGGAAGAAAACCCCTCAGTGATTCGAATTGCAGAGGTCCTTAGCCTGGCTGCATTCATTGTCCTCCCCAGCAGCGTTTCCCTTCGCGTCTCCTCGCCCCGCTCCAGAGTGCGCCCTAGTGACCCCCCCCCCCGTGTGATCCCCCGGGGCTTCGGCCACTGGTGCATGTGGGGTGGGTAGAGGAACGCAACCCCCCCCCCCCCATTAACTGGAGGCGCTTAGAAAACGCGTGAGAAGCTCTCGCCCCTCCAAACCAGACCCCTCGAGCCGCCTGGGTCCGCCCGCGGGAGCTCGCCGGGGTTCGCCCTGGAACGCGGCCATCGCCGCCCCCACCCCACGTTCTGGACCCGGATCCTGCCTTTGTTTTCCGCCGAGCACTCGGGGCTGCCCGGGGCTTGAGCGCCAAACAAAGGCAGCCCACGGCGCGGTCTCCAGCAAGACCCGGGGAGGGGGACCATGGCAGTAAAACGCGGGGGGGAGAGTATTGGAGATTGCGGGGTGGGGTCGCACCCCTCCCCCATGTTTGGGGCACGATCCCCTCCCCCAGCCAAGCGGGTTTCGGGGGGCTCACTCGCAGGGCGCCAGGGCCATGCTTTCCGCAGAGAAAGGAGCCAGGTGGAAGGGGCAGCGCCTAATTCGCCTCCGCAAAGCTGGAGGGTGGGGCGGGGGGCAAAGACTTTCTAGTAGCCCTTAGCCCATCCCTAGCGATTCCAGGGGGCTTAAACCTCCCCCCGGAGAGCCCCCTTCTTATACCGGGGGGAGGGGAACAAAGCAAAGATCCAAGCGCCCCCCTCCCCGAGCCACAACCCCCCCCCCCAACCGGGCATTGAAACCCACCTGGCCGTTTGATTTGGAGGGAGACACCGCAGCAGCATCGGCTGATTTCTGAGCCATCACGTCTCCTTTAGCCGGTTTGGAGCCCTGGCTTCCCATGGTGGCTGGAGGGAGGGAATGGAGACGCACGGAACAAAAAAGGATGGTGAAGCTCCTAAAATCCTGAGATGCGGGGGGAGGGAGGGGGGTTAAAGCCGCTCCCCGCTGCCCCAAACTTCTGGGCAAACTCCTGGTAGTACAAAAAGCAAAGCGACAAATCCGAGGAGCGAGGGAGACGCGCCCTCACCGGGGAGATCAGCTCGGTGCCCCCCGTCTCCAGGGTCGCAGCCAGCTCCGCGCACCGAAGTAGGGACCGACGGAGAGGATCACTACGCCCCTCCCCGCCCCAAGCGCCTGCTAATAAGCGCGCAAAAGCAAGGGGCGTGTCGGGTATTTAAACACCCGCCCAATGGCAGGCGTGGGGAGGGGACAGGCAGGAGCTGCGCCCCCAGTACAATGGGGAACGTGCTCGGGCTGGGAGATGCTCAGTGGGAAAATAGGCCGTTTATCCCCCTCCCTCCACAGCGTTTGCAAAGCGGGGTGCAGTGTGTGTGTGTGGGGGGGGGTGTTACAGGGGTGGGCACACGCTAGGTGTGTGTGTGTGGGGGAAATGCAAGAGAGGCCGCTGCATCTTGCCAGCCCCGCTCAGTTCTTATTTGGGGAATATCTTCTATTGATTTCTTGGCTGGAGGAAAAAGTGCAGAGTCTGGCCCAACGGGCTACAAGACTTCAGAGCCTCAAGGGAGTTTTTCGTGGCCGGGGGAGGGGAGAGATTGGCGTGGTAATCAAATGTTGCCCACCACCGGCAGTGTAAAAATGAAACTGATTGGAAACAAAAGTGAAACCGACCAGTCTGTTTTCACTCTACAAGGTGAGTCAAAGGCAGAAATAAACACATACAGGTGGGAAATGAATTGGATTGTTGCTGTGGTTTTAGTTTCCCAGTTAGTCCATCTGATTAAACATCGCCCTTCTGTCTGAAGTTTGTACAGTGTGGTCTTACAACTCAGTCACCCCTTAAAATGTCTAGCGCTCCAAGAAGTCATTTTTTCTCCATTTCCCTCTCACTTTGTCTATGCTGTGCATTTGACAACACTTTGTGTCAAGTTAGTTTCCCTGTTTCTTTGGTTTCCCCTTGCTGTTTGTGTGGGACTTTCATGCAGCAACAGGGGAGAGAAAGATCTTGAGCAAAATAAGAAAACGTCATTGTAAAACCACAACAATTTCAAGGCAGATGTAGCATCTGAAACGACATCCAGCTCGGGTTTTTTTAAATTTGACTAGATTTCAAATGGACAGTGTCCCTATAGAGGGTGGTCTTTATAACACAGAAGAGAATTTTCTTTTTAGAACCTATGCATGGGCTTCATTTTCATAAGTGCTGCGCACATGCAGCTCTCATGAATGTCAGCTGGAGTTGTCTGCACTCAGCGTTGCTGAAAGTGAGGCCCTTACGATGTTTAACCTGGCTGTGTTCATTGTAATACATCAGTAATTTCATATGTAGGCCTTGGTCCTGCTAGTCCTTGCCCATGGCACAGCAGGGACACCAAAGATTTCATGATCCGGAGAAGATAGCACATGGGCACACGTAAGGGCATTGTGGTCCACATGCATCGGTTGCTGTAGCAAAGGGATGGGGTACGGATGGAGAATGGGTATGTCTAAGGAGACATGATTTTAACTATGATCATTCAAATAAGGTCCTTGGCTACTGGCTCTCCATGGTGCCCTCATTCCTGCTATGACATGGATTGCATAGCAGTGTTTCATTCCTGCAGGACTGGGGTCCCCTGTGCTCCCATCCTGTTCATCACCTCTTACTTTGGGCTTCTAGGTGCATTGCTTCTCCCCAGCCCCATGGTTACCCTGCCGTCTTGGGAGTCAGTGGGCTTGAGGCTCAATGCAAACCGTGAATGCTTTGCTTTAACTGCCCCATATGTAGCTTCGCAGGAGTGCAAGAGCCTAGTGCACCCAGCTGCGGCCTGCACAAGGCAGTGTAGGATCAAGGCCAGCAGCATCTAGGATGGAAAACAATGGGTTGTTGTGTTTGTTTTACCAACAAGGTCATGTTTTGTCTTCCCCCCCGCTGGAGCAATATTTCTGTGTTAATTATATTGGGCCACAGTTGTCCTTATTGACTCTTGGTTTCTAGTTGATAAAGCCTTTGAATGGCTGCCATGCGGCTTCTTATTTGTCTTCCTGATCTTTAATCCATATCTCAAATCTGGAGTTGCCCAATTGGCCACAAGGGTTGCAAAGGAGCCATTGAGGATTTACAGGAGTTAAATAATGCATGCTTTCCGAATTAGCACATGTAGCTAGGCCCCCATTTGCTGGAAAGAGGTGAGTGGGTCTAGTGAATCCATAGGGTGTGTTGAGTAAACACACTGTGATGTTTGAGTTCAGCATGAAAGATTTTGTTCTTAAACAAAGAACTTGAGAGCAACCCTCACCCCCTCTCTTTATCTACTGGGACACAAAGAGAAAACAGCCAGGGAATTGGAAGTTACAGTTGTTGCGCTTTTTTGCAAAAGCAGGCGTGTCAGTCTTGTTTGATGTTTTCTGGCTTTGGTCAGTTTTAGTGCAATCCCTAATGTTATTAAACCATAGCTAATTAATTTTCTTTTTGAGGGGTTGAAGTGACTTTACAGTAGTGCTCATGAAAGGGACCATCTTGACAGCCGTGGAGACTAATTGTCTTCTGTTTATCTACAAAACAGGTACAGTACGGGGAGCCCCATAGCACATCACCAATATTTCTCTCCCCATAACTGGAGTAGAGACAGGAGAATTCCGTCTTTGGAGTCCATTCGTTCCTTGGCCTCTCTCCTGACTCTGCCAACACGGAGGCCAACGGCAGTGCCAGCTTTTGTGGACACCACCGAATAATCATTTGACAGTCCAGTCTTCGCTACACCTAGAACCTTGGTAAGCACGAGTAATCTCTGACATGCGCAATCATGCATGTCAACTGATCCCACTCAGAGTGCCCCATCTCAAGTGTGTCCACCCTCTGGGCCCCTCCAGACCAGCAGCCTCACCCTGTTGGTACTGGTGCATTCTGGGAAAATGTGGACACTACAGCTATCCCATGCTACCTCAACTACCCGTGCAAAGGGTAGAGAGCTGTAGGGTATTTTTCACAGGGTGTAATACGCTTTCCAATGTCCCCCTTGTGCAGAGATCTGGGGGACAGGAGAACTGGCCAACCCAGTTACACAGACAGGGGTATATGGGGCTGGATACCCGGCAGAAGAACTGTGTTAGATCCCAAATACAGCCTGTTTGTTATGTTAATGAAAGCTCAGTTCCAGGGCATGGTCCAAATGCATTCTCCATATGGTTTGGATCTACGTATATGAGCTATGTTGTTTGACAACCCAGCCTGGGTGCAGTTATAACATCACTTACAGTTCATAGTCCACCTTTCTGGGTCACCCCTAAACTCAGCTGGGTTTGAAACTGGCGTAGAATGAACGGCTCCAATCTCCGGAGCAGTCTAGCCTCCCCCACCCGGGTGGGGCGGTTGTTGTATCAGATTAATGTGACTTCCATACCTAGCATGACTGTCTGTCTGTCGTGCAAAACCTGTACAAACCTGTGCCTATCTCTCTAGCGATAGGAAGTGCCTGGTAGAGGGTCTGTGAAGTCTGAAAATGCAACTACAGTCATTGAAAGAAAAGCTAAAGCCAGGGCTGGAAACAGGCATGGGAGGAAAATGTCCATCAAACTAGCTGGATTTCCCTGTGTTGGCCAATGTTCTGCTTTTCCAGTGTTTGCAGAGATAAAGTGGTGTCCTGTCCCGTATGCGGTTTAGTTTAGTCTGCATTAGGTGCTGTGTGTGTTATCATTTTGCGGGGGGGAGGGGAGACACCAAACACAAAACCCTCCCTCTTCCTACGAGCCTGCCCCGTAGCAGCGAGCTCTGTGGAGCGGTTGTATTCTCCCTGACACCGTTGCGCCGTGTAGCATATTATGTCTCATCTACTCCAGTGAAAGTCCTGGGCTGTCTTTGCCAGTCTGTCAGAGCCGGGTTTGCTGCCGAATGCATTAATGACTGGAATGCTGTATGGGATCAGTGGAGCGGGAGCCTTGGCTGCGTGTTATCAAACACAATCTATACACCCTTCTCCCCTATGGCTATTTACTAGGCAGGGATTTTCCTCTGTGAAGGAACAGGCTAATATTATATGGACGACGGGGCTTGTTTATCGGAAAGAGGGGATTTTGGAGGGGATAACAGGGAAATCTACTCCACCAAAGCTGCCCTGGGCACATTGTGCAGCTGCACTAATGCTACCCAACCTGCCCCGCCAGAGCTTGGCTAGCCGAGTTTTCCATCTGTGATTTCCCCCCCCCCCCCCCCGTGCAGAACCTGTCTCTCTTTCATTTTGCTTGAGGGGGGGAAGCGCTTGACACCCCGCTGCTCTCCTGCCACAGCAATCATGGACCAGAGCTGAAGTGAAGGGAGGCAGGCGTGATGTTTCTAAAGGGCGAACTGTAGTGTGATGAGACAGGTCAGGATGCAGACCTGCAGGGGAGAGGGGAAAAAAGCCCCTTTTTCTCATTGGAAGAAATACGATAAATCTCACTGGTGTTCCTGTAGATTTCACCCCCAAAGATCCCCAATCACCAGCTCTTTCTCGATCCCAGTCCTTTAAACCCCAGGTCTTCTGTGAGGCCACCAAGGAATGTGTTTGTAAGTAGAGGAAGTCCCCTCTGGATTTCTAAGTGGGCCCGGTCTTCTAAGTCTTTGTGAACATTCCTGAATGTCTATCCTTTATCCAGAACTGATTCTAGCAATGGTGGACATGCTGAATTACACCAGGAGCAGGCCTGTTTACCTCTGTGTCAGGAAACCCTGCTGTTATGTAGATGTCCCAATCCTCCACCCAGATGTGCATGGGATTCTGGGGGCAGTAGTCCATCTGTGCAGATTTGGGACCTAGTCTTCTGACCTTTCAACTGTACACTTTTTAGGGGGGGATGGACTGTGTGGGTTTCTGTTTTGTACCTTGCTGGTACAAGGCAAATGATACGTGACCAATCTCTTCACGCGTGTAATCACGATACCACTGCCGTGCAGCTACTTCTGGGGTGGAGGTCAGCAGCAGCACAGCACCCTGCACAACAGTGGGGTTTACAACTTAAATTGGAAAAAATCCTTTTGTTTAAAAAGGTGTGATTCTATAAAATTACTGTAATAAATGTAGAGGAGAGAAGATGGATGAGCATAAAGGGCCTCCATGGAAAACTCACTGAAGTCAATAGGAGTCCAACTACTTCTGTTGGCGAAAGCAACAAGCTTTCAGGGTCCGCGGCGTTGAAGAGCTCGAAGAAGAGCTCTGTGTAAGCTTGGTTAGCTTGTCTCTTTCACCAGCAGAAGTTGGTCCAGTAAAAGATATTCCCTCCCCTACCTTGTCACTCCTTGTACTCATCACTCCTAAAAGAGCTCATGGAAGCCCTGCCTGCCTCTGTTATTTTCCGCTTTCAGAGCCTAGTTAAGATGTTGATGATGATGATTAATTTATTGTGTGTTAAGTGCCAACAGCCTGCAAGACGCAGAAGCAAACATTGTCCCTGCCTGGAGGAGCTTCGAATCTAAGCAAATAAGCAACACACCCTGACCCTCCTACCTTTGTTATGCCTTCAATTTGCATGCAAGAATTAGTTTGGTTAGTTATTCATTTATATAGAGCTATTCACAAGTGTCTTATCACGGCTAGTGCATCTTAACCAAGTTAGCAGCTCCCTCCACCCGCCCAGCACAAACAGTGAGACTCAGAATAAAAGAGAGAGCCTTTCATGTAGCTTTAAAAATAGCAATGGCATTAACTAATTATCTCTCTCTGGGGAGAGAATTCCAGCAGGGAGAATCTGGCCAAAGCTGCACTAGGCCATTGGGAAAGGATGGATTGTAACAGATTCTGACACCGGCATCGCAGGAACTTGGAGAACAGCTCCTTCAGACATCCCTTGGCCCTTTCAGAGTCTTTGCCCAGTGTTAGGCTATTAAATCCATATTTAGGCCTTGCCTGCGCTCCAAAGCTGTACCATTTTCAATATAGTTAAAGGATAGTTAATTCTGTACTGCTGTGCCGCTGGACAGTCCACACGGTACCGCTTTAGCTCAGTAGAAAGGTGTTTATACTGGTAGAGTTCCAAGGAGGAAGAATACGCTCTATGGGTATAAGGCACCCTAGCCCTATATGAGTGCAAGGTACTATTATTATATTGGTGTAACGGCATCCACACTAGGGGTTGTATAGCTGTAAAAAAAATCACAATCCCACCGACTTAGCTATTCCAATGCAAAAACTATGTGTGAACCAGGATTCCTAGAT
Source organism: Chrysemys picta bellii (assembly GCF_011386835.1). Lineage (NCBI taxonomy): Eukaryota > Metazoa > Chordata > Testudines > Emydidae > Chrysemys > Chrysemys picta. The sequence continues at coordinate 13,809,420 of NC_088813.1, forward strand.
AATTGACCTGATGTTCAGACACCTTAAGCACTCAGCAGCTCTCACTGGTTGTGACAGGTCTGGTTTTCATCATGCCCGCTGCTTGTGTGAATGACCGAATGGCAGGGTAATAGTGTGTGAGTAATGAGGGCAGTGTAGATTGGAAGGTAAAGAGTGGACGGAGTAAATGGGAGAGCAGCCAGGAGGCAATTGTAGGAATTCGTGAATTACACCCTGCAACCCCCTAGACTTCAAAGCACTGTTTGTATTTGTAGCAGAGGCATAGGAACAGAAAGTGTCTTGCCATGGTGGATTTGTGACTAAAACAGCCTCCTGTCTCCTGGTCCCACACCTGACCCACTGGAACAGGTGCTGTGCTGTATAAGTTACTGTAGCGACTGGGATAGGGGTGGTGAAATTGAGAGCAGACTGTTGCCCATTCAACACTAGCGTGAGTGGGGACTGTCACCTTGATGAATTACTGAGGGGGGGGTCTGCATGGTGCTGCTCAGGAAAGTTAAGCCAAATTAACTAACAGTGTGAATTTAAAATGCACTAGTTAAACCCCTGTGCGCTCTCACTCAGAAGCAAAGTGGCTTTCGTTTGCTTTAGCTTAATTCACTTCCGAAGTGGAAGAGAATGTCCACACGGGGGTTTATAACGCACTCTAAATACACACCATTAGCTAATTCAGTATAACTTTCCTGAATCCTGAGCATCTCGGTGTAGACATGCCCAGAGTGGCCAGACAGCAGGGTAGGTGGAGATGCCACAAGGAGAGAGAGAGAGCGAGCAAATCAAAACAGTAGAAAGCTCCCATTTCAGGCACCTGGTTGTGAGGTCATTGTGAGGAGTCACTAAAGTGCTCAGCCTGGCACTAGGTGTGGACCAAACCCTGCTGAAGCCTTGGCCCTTGCAGGCCTGTGGCATGGCTCAGGAATGTGGTTAAAACATAATTCCATCCTCTACCCTCCAGGTCTGAACTGTGCTTTAACCATATTGTACCTGGCTCCGGCCACGCCATCGTTCGTACAGCGTAGGCTTCTGCAACGGTGCGTTTGTAGCGACGTGCTTTCTTGGATGGGATCCCTCCGTTACTTCCGAGTCGGTCTGTCAGGGTGGCTGGATATTGCTAGTGGGTATAATGAGGCAGGGCCACAAATAACCGTAAGTGCTGAGGTGAGGAATGATGAGATTTTGCTCAGCCAGCCCCAACTTCTCCCTCTCCACTATACAGCGTTGGGTTACTCGGTGCTGCTGCAGCATTTGACTAGAGACGCGGCACTCAAGAGTCCATCCAGCCTTGGCTCACGGTGTCTGGTACAGGGCATCCTCAGCGACCTTTATGTTCTGGGCAATTTGCAAGGGATTGAAAAGATTAAGGGGGGAAGAAGAATCAACCCTGTGGGTTGTGCAGTAACAACACACTCACTCTTCTGTGTTACACGCAAGGAAAGAGATTACAGCCAAGCCAACAATGGCCAGATTGTGAGCCTTTGAAACACACCTGGATGAGGGGCAGGTTTGATTTCCAAAGAATACGATCGCGGTTGGGGGCTGGGGGGGGAGAGTTTGAAGAGTGGAGGCTTTCAGGAGCAGAGGCGGCTTCGAAGATGATGTTTCCTGGTTTCATCAGCTGACGATACCAGTGGGGTTTGTGCAGAGGCAGGTTGCTGGGAGCGTGTTAGCAGCATGGCAGATGGCTGCTTCTCCATGGTCGGGGTGGGTGGGGGGGGACGTGACTCTTGATTGGACAGCAGCTTGTTAAGTGCTTTGGGATCTATGGATGGGAAAAAAAACCCTGTTGCTACTCTCTATTTTTAATTGGGATCATTATGTTGTTGCTGCTACTTGACTGGATAAGGAATGACTGGCCTTGAACTGGGTGATCTCGTATCTAGCGATGCTTTGTAAAGTACCCATCGCTGGAAGCACTTTTGAAGAGAAATCAGTGTCTTGTATTACAGAACCTGCTATTTACACAGGTGTTGGGTTCTGTAACATGCTTATGACATGGGTTGGTCCTATCTACACAGGCATGACCAAGTCATGAGCAGATCCCATCAGGGCACCACCACCTTTGGGGTAGTGTGTTGTAGCATGATAAATGTTGTCATGCAGGCCACTCCTAAGAGAAAGAAACTGAGGGCCTGATCTCCCCAGTCACCTGCAACTCCATTGAGTCGACTGGATTGACTCCTGATTGACAGCAGCGTGAGAAGAGAGCTGAGGCTAGACAGACTAGCAGCTGTGAGTCAAGAGGGGAGAAAGAGAGAGACACTTTGGCTCTGACCTCTGAGGCCATTTACCGCCTTCTAGGAGAAGCGTTTGAACACGACCCAACCCCAATCAAATAGCCACCGCGTACCAGGCAGGCCGAGGGACAAGGCTTCAGCCAGTGTCTTTGCTGCAGCCCCTTCTCTTCCTTCCGTGCCCACGAATGGTACCAAGCCGGCACCTCAGGAGCTCAGAGTCTTCTACTTCTCCACAGAACAGGCCCAGCGGCATCATGCCAGCTTGCCCTGCGCACAGCCCACCGCCTGCCAGTGAGTCTCAGCCTTCACCTGCAGGGACCCCTGCTCGATGGGAGAAGGGAATTCAGTCTCCAGGGCCCGTTCAGTCCCTGATCCCTCTGCCGACTGTGGTGATATTTGTGCTACTGAGAACTGCCCCTGGGAATTAGACTGAGGCCTACCCAGTGCCTTGCTGCACATGGCAACAACTGTCAGTTGCGTTTCATCTGGGACAGATTTGACCCAACATGCTGGAGGGGAAAGACTCCGTATCCCCTGGCCCACCCAGTCTGGGTCTCTCTGTTCAACCCAAGAGAACAGAAGCTTGTTGCATGTTCTCACCAGCGCAGGACGCTCAACCCACACACCTTATCTCCCTCGTAGGCTGCACTTGAGCTGCGATAACGGGCTTCCTGACCCTGACCAGCCAGTATGTTGCCGGTTCGGTGACGTTACGACAGCAGGCTGGCTGCCAACGCTTCTCCGGGGAGAAACCGGGCCATGACTTCCAGCTGGCAGCGGAGGGTGGGAGGGCAGCACGAGAGGGCGTCAGGGTGCTCTGGAGACCTGGGCAGAGCTCTCTGCCCGGCACAGTCAAGGCTGCTGCTCACTCAGCTTTTGGCAGGAACGTCGCGGACGGGGGCTGAGGGGGGAGCTCATTTTCTGAATCTCCTCCTCATTAAAAGGGAAGTTTATAGTGGAAACAAAAGTGACTTTCAGTCCCAGTGGAGCTCGTCCCACTCGATTTCCTCTAGAGTCTCAACGGAGGGGCAAGGAGGGTCTTCCCGTACTCCACACACTATCACGTGGTGGGGGGCGGGCTGTGTTAGAATGGGGGTTGGACACCCCCCCCCCCCAACCACGGGAGCGCGTTAGAGCCCTGCGGAGTACCTGCAACTCCATTGCTTCAGCGCTACAGGCCCTGCAGCAGACGCCCATCCCCTCTCTAGATCTGGCCCCAGGATTTCGGATGTGGTTCTACCATGTGGTGGCGGATTAGCCACTGGGCCACCAGGGGCCCTGGCCAATTGGGGCACCCCGGGCCCCGCTCCACCTGGCGCTCCTGCTGGGGAGCGGGGAAAGCTCCCGCACGCCAACTCCACTCCTTGGCAGGAGCGCCAGGCGGGGAAGCCCCCATGCCCCAACCCCATTTCCCCGGCAGGAGCGCCATGTGGGGTGGCTGGGGGGGGGGGGGACTGCAGGTGGAAGGGGTGGAGAGGAGCCCCCAGTTGCTCTGGCCCAGGGCCCCACAAACCCTCAATCCACCTCTGATATCATGGTTTTGTCCCATCTGCACAGGCAAGGCCAAAAGCAGATAGGTTTGGCGCTCCTGCTCCCGTTGGAGTTGGAGGCAAAGCTCCCACTAAGCCCAAGCAAAAGCAGACCTGCCTGGTAATGACCTGTCTGGAGCTGCTGATGTGCACGCTGCTCTCTCCTAGCGAGAACACCCAGAGAAAAATCCCTTCCCTGCCCTAGGAAAGCCCTGGATCAATACAGCAAGGCAGTCACTGGTGTGGGATGATGCATCTGAATCTGAAGCAGATGGCCAACGGGGAGTGCAGTGCTGGCCAGTCACCACAGGATGTTTTCCGGTTTGTTTCCTGCTCTGTCCAGGACATGATGCTACAGGCAATGGTGCTGGAATGCGCGTGGGAGCAACTGGGGCTCCAGGGAAAAGATCTCGTGTTCCTTTTAGGTTGGAATAGATCGTGGGGTCTTCTGCTTGTGTGGTGTTTACTCCGGTGGAACTTGGTGGCCAGGCCAGGAATCGGTCCCTTTCCGTTGGTTCTCTGCTCCAGGCCCATGACTGACCAGCCTCGGAGGCTATGTCTGTGCTACACTCTTTGGGAAAATCTTTCATCGTTACACTGCCCGAGCTCCACGGGTGGTAGCCAGAGGCCAGACCAGGGCACTAATGTTACAACTGCCCTGCTCGGAGCAAGGCCAGAGGACACCGGGATAAAAATGACGGTGCCCTGTCTGTACAAGTGCCCCCCGTCGCCCCCCCTCGCTGGAGGAGCTGCACTGGTGCCAGTGTAATGGTGGGAGATTCCCTAAGACGGTCCAGTGCACCCAAGGCCTGCATGGTTGGAGCAGACACCCTGCACCTCCTGACCAGCAAATTCCCCCTGCTGGTCTCCACTCGGCGCCTGCTGCCCAGGAGTAAAACCAGCTTTTTGCCCCAGTGGAAAGAATCATGAAACTGAGCTGCTCAGCCCTAGAGCAGAGAGTTGCAGACTCTGGGGCAACCACCGACCTGACCCTCCTTTGGGATCAAGTTAGACCCTGGCTCCGGGGCACCAGAGCTCCCCAGAAATGGGCTCGAGAACTACAGACTTGCAGCCATTGGACAAAGGCCCCTTCCCGGACTAGGTGGCATCTGTCCCGGGTGTGTAGCTCTACTGATTGGGGCACGGGAAAATCACTTTCTGATGCTCCCTTTGGCACGCTGGGCCCCCACCCCCCCAAAGGCAGCTCTGCAATGTATGGGCCTCTTTCTCCAGGCCAGTCAATGTGTCTTTTTGTTGTGCTGCTGGGGTTTGATGCCTGTGAGCAGAGAGGGACAATACGTGGTATTGTTTCCTTTCAGCAACATCTGACGATCCCGGAGAGAGTGAGAGAGAGAGCGCGCCAGCGTGTGCAGAGGATGGAGATGGGGGGGGGGAGGGGATTTGACCAGGGCAGGGATGGGGGAAGAGCTAACCAGTAGTGTGGGCTGTACTAGAATCTGCCAGGGAGAGGATAGGGAATTACAGCTCCAGAAAATCTGTGTGTGTGTTGGGGGGGCGAGGGGGGGCGTGTGGCAAAACATCCGTTGACCTCAACTAGGAGCAAGATGGGGCTGGAAACATGCCATGCAGAACAGCAGCATTTTGTGTCTGGCTGCAGAGAGCTCTGCGCTTTGCACCCTAGTGTTCTGGGGGTGTTTTGAGGGGGCAGGGGTGTTGGGGCAGGTCTCCTCTGCCATTTCCCCTTCTGGGAACAGGGCAACATTCCCGAGGAAGAACCTGCTGGGTCTTTTCTGTGCTTGCTCCTTCCTGTGAAACGGCACTAGCTCTAAGCTCCGTCAGGGCAGGAAGGCTCTGTCCATACTCTGGCCTTGACCCTGAGCGAGCAAGTGGAGTTGCTCCTGTTTATTCTTTGCTGCCAGCTCACCATCTCTGGAGAGCAGCTAGCCGTGACTCTTCTGGGGCTTCTGCAGAATGATGAGTAAAGGTCAGGTAGAAGAAAGAGGAAACCCAGGGCAGAACTGCAGGAATCTCTTGAAGTTTCCACCAAAGGGGCTTTTTCTGGTCTCCGCAGTTTGCTGCAGCTATTGGGTGAGTCTGAGATGAGCGGAACAAAACCCTGCCTCCAAAGATCTGGATTGGAGGTTTGTGGCTTAGGCCCTCCGGCAATGAGAGGCTGATGTGTATGGGGGGGCGGTAGCAGTCTGTCCGGAGAAGATGGAGGTTGTCCTCCATGTAGCCTCCTCCAGTAAGATGAGATGATGATGAGGTGAAGACAGGGCCTGTGTAGAAAATTAATACCAGGGGGGAGAGAATAAACCTGGGGCAGAGGATCGGTGCCTTGCTTGATGCCCAACTAAAGCCACTCAGATGCTGTGGTGATGAGCATGGTGTGAGAACCTAGCTGGACGAGGACAGGCGGAGTGGCGAGCGTCACATCCCCCCCGTGCGACCCATGGCTCTCTGGCCCTTGTTCCATCTCAGTCACATTGTTTCTGTTCTCTCCAATACCAAGGCTAATGGTTCAGTGCAGCCAGTGTCCACCTCTCAGAACCACCATCGCCAGCGGCACTGGTTGGCCCATTGGTCAACAGCCTCAACAAAGAGGTTGTGGGGTCTGGACTCTCTTCCGTCTCCAAGGGGTGGCTTCTCCGTGGAAGCACATAGGTGGGGCAACATGGAGGGGCCTGTGTTGCCCCATTGCATGTGGCATCTGTAGGACTAGGGATGTCTGCCTGGCACCCTCCACTGGCATGGCATTGACTTTAAAATAGCCCTCAGCTTGAGAGAAAAAAACATTTAAAGAAGTTGATGTTACTGTTGCATTAAAGATGACTTTTAACTGGCTGGTGGTTTACAGGCTGGGTGCTGATTCTCTTTGGTCAGATCGGTGGGCACAGAACTCCAGGGCTTAGCCCTGGCTTTGCTGGTGTCAGTGGGGCCCGACTGGCCCCCTGTGTCTGCAGATCCCGGCCCAGGGAGGAGGGGGAACTGAGGTCTCTCTGGAATGGATTGTTTTCTCTGGAGTGGCAGTGACACAATGGATAGCCAGACCTCAGGGGTGGGAGGCCGCGTGCTGTTGTCTTTTTGCAGCCTCTTCCCAAACAGCCTGAAACAACAGCACTGAGAGGTGCAAACTCCCCCATTCACAGTAATGGGCTGTTAACTTTAAAGCCCAATTAGGAGCCCTTAAGTGTCAACACCATTAACCTTTTCACTGTGGCTCCCTCTGCCAGAAAATCCCAGCGAATTTGCAGGGTTAATTCACTTGGGGCAGCCTGGGCCCCATGCACAGGGCAGGGGATTGGAAGGGACGATCCCGACTCGCCTTTGTGAAGTGATCAAAGGTTGGCGGAGGAGAAGTGTGATATAAATGCGGAGGATTATTTATGATTGCTGGGAAAGGATAATTCCAGACAAATAACCATGTATCCTAGAGCTTAGAAAGGGAAAAGTCCCTCCCCACTATGTCCCATCCAATGTGTTTCCTGACCAGGGAAGAATCCCCTAAATTCAATGCAGCACGTTTTGAATACATTGGCAATGCGATTTCAGCTCTTCGGGCAATGGAGTTGTTTGCCACCAGCCTTTAAAAGATAAGGGGAAAGTTTATAGCTTGTTTTTAGGCAGGGCTGGCCAAGAAATAAGGCAGGAGTAATCAATTTTTTTGTCAAGGTCAAAATTTCCTGGTCAAGGTCCAGACTCGAGAGAAATGTTTTTCACACCACAACAATAATGATGATGATAATAAGGAAATAAAAAGATTTCGCAGTCCATTCAAAAGCGTCAGGTGGTCCGGATTTGATCCGCGGTCTGCCTATGGACTACACCTGAAATAAGGTTTCTGTTTGTTTTGCAAACACCAAACCAAACCAATAATAATAATAAAATAAAAATGGAGGTTTTGATCTTTGGTTTTGTCCCAAGCGGAAGGAAATCCAGACCTTTAGAAATCTTCTGCAAAAAAGCAGAGAGGGAAAGAGACTCCAGAAGGGCATTTACATGGGATGTGGAAATCCAATTTCAAATCACTGCTCTGCTTGATTAGGAGTGGGGACCTGAACCTGCATCTCCTGTATCCCTGGACATAGAGTGCGGGGAGGGATAGCTCAGTGGTAAACCCAGGGTTGTGAGTTCAATCCTTGAGGGGGCCATTTGGGGATTTAGTTGTGGATTGGTCCTGCTTTGAGCAGGGGGTTGGACTAGATGACCTCCTGAGGTCCCTTCCAACCTGGTATTCTATGTTAGAGTGTAAGACCAGAAGGGACCACCAGAGCATCTAGTCTGACCCCCTGTAGATGCCAGCACCCACACCCGAAATTAGACCAAAGTATTACAGCCCCCGGGAAACTAGACTGTGCCCCGGCCACTGATCTATTGGTGAGTCTGGGCTCTTTCACTCACTCGCTCACCAGAAATGCCGCCCTGGATGTGAGAAACCTACACTGCAACCAATCAATGGTTTCCAATGAAAAAACTGTCCTAGGAGAATTCCCAACCGGCCCTATTTATAGTGTCGCCCGTGAGTTGGCTGCTGTCAGCCCCAGGCTGCTGCGTGTGGGGCTGGGTGGATTTCTATCAAGCCTGATTCAGCAGCACGGGAGTCCGTTGACTTTAATATGCTACCCGGTCTGCGATGCTGCGGCGCTGACGTTCTCCATGTAAATCCCAGCTCATGCCCTCAAGCCCGCCCCGGGCCCAAAAGGCCAGCGTTTGGCTCTGTTTGTTAGGGGTCGCGTGGGCTGGCTTGGGCAGAGCAAACCTCCCAACAGTCCTGGCTTTTGTGGGACTGTACTGCTTTGACCCCCAACCCCGATTGAAGCAAAACATTTCCTGCATTCAGGTCGTCCGGGGGGACGGGAAGCAATGTTTCATTTGTGCCCTGGCACCTCTGGGTTTGGCAGTTCAGAGCCCTGGCACCTCCGGCGCTTGCTGCATCAGTTATGAATGTAAAGAAATGGCTTGAGCCCCAGCACCTCTTTCATTACAAATTAAGCACTGGGGGGGGGAAAGGGGCGGCGGGCGTCTCCGGGGTGGTGCCGCCTCCTGTTTTAACCACTAGCAATGCTGGGAGGCATGGGAAGGTGTGGCTCCAGGGGGAGGAGCAGGGGCAGCGGGTGGGGACTCTCTGCCTCCCCTCGTGCTGGGGAATCATGCACCAGCCTGGCCAGATGGATGGATTGTTTGCAACTTTCCACCAGAAATCCCCCCCTCCCCCAGCGCACTATCAGCCATTGCTTAATTACCAGGAATAAAATTCCCCTCTCTCAAAACAAAACTGAAAGTGCTGTCACCATGACAGCAGCAAGCAGGCAGGAGCCCACGCAGGGGTGAAAGGGCAGGTTCGGCTCCTGCCGTTGCGGGGCAGATCCCCGATAAAGAACAGGGCCGAGACACCACGGCGATGGGCATGTTTGAAAACTCTTTGCATGGACATCTCATTCTCGCCTCCCAGGTCGTGTGCTCAGATTTCTGGCCCCCACCTCTTTCTGGGCAAGCAGGAGCGCCCGGAGCTCTTGGGGCCATGCGTGTGACTTGGAGCCCCGACTGAGCTCTCTGCTTGGCGTATGTCAGCCCAGCCATGTTTCTGCAGTCCCGGCTTAGTGACCCTGCTCTGTGTCTCGTTTATCTCAGCTGACCCCGAGAGCAAAACCCTGCTGCTCCCCGCGCCTGACAGGCCACAGGGGAAGGTGATCTGTGGCCCACGGAGGGTATTGCTGACGGCAGAGAATAGTGTAGGTGACAGCAGTTTAGCACTAGCTGAATTTCAAGCTATTTCTCTGTCTTTCCTGTATCCAGACGGGCATACTGTGGGTCAGTGAATCGTGACACTGGCAGGGCACGACAGGGGACAGCGGTTGTAGCCTGCCTCTGCTGAAGATCAGGGTTGGAATTTGCTAAAGAAGCACGAGCAGGGACGGCCAACCTGTGGCTCTTTGGAAGTGAATATGCGGCTTCTTGCATAGGTGCCGACTCTGGGGCTGGAGCTACAGGCGCAAACTTTTCAATGTGCCAGGGGTGCTCACTGCTCAACCCCTGGCGCTGCCCCAGGTCCTGCCCCCACTCCACCCCTTCCCCCAAGGCTCCTGCCCTGAGCCGGCCGTGCCCTCGCTCCTCCTTCTTGCCCTCCAGAGCCTCCTGCATGCCGTGAAACAGCTGATTGTGCTGGGCAGGAGGGAGGGAGAGGAGCTGATCGGTGGGGCTGCCGGCAGGCGGGTGGAGCTGGGGGTGGATGCGGGGAGCTGCTGACATGTTACTGGGGCTCTTTGGCAATGTACATTGGTAAATTCTGGCTCCTTGTCAGGCTCAGGTTGGCCCATCCTGACCAAGAGGAATCGTGGGGGTTGGGGGTTTCGGTCTACGCCGTTGTGGAGGTTAGTCCATAGAACAAACTCAGACCAATATTTAATTAGTAGCGGACTCAGTCCAGGGCTGGACTAGCAGAGGGGCCGCAGGTCAGGATTGCGGGGCGTTAGCGGAGCTGTGTGCAGGGCTGGAACAATCCTGCAGGTTGAGAGTTGGGTGCTTTGTCAGGGCTGTGTCGTGTGAGTGACTCCAGGACAGGTTGGGGGTGGGTGGGGGGCTGCAGGACGACGGAGGATCGTTACAGTAGGGTTATGAGTGATCTTGCCACAACCAGAGGAGGAGCGGGGACATGTCCGGTCCCTGTCCCCAGCACCAGCCTTGCTCACTTACCAGCATGGAGCTCAAATACCCTGACGGCATGTGCCTGGGACCTGGGCCACCATCTTAGGCACAGACTTCGAGCATGACTAGAGGCTTTTCTACAAACGCTGTAGCACTTCAGCGTAGACACTCCCTGCGCTGATGGGAGGGGTTCTCCCGTCGCTGGCATCCACTCACCTCCCCGAGAATGTGCTGTCGGAACTGGGGGGTTAGGTCGGCTTAACGACATCGCTCGGAGGAGTGAATTTTTCATCCCTCTGAGAGATGTAGCTGGGTCGACCTTGCTTTTTAGTGTGGGCCTGGCTGCACTCAGCAGGCGCCGCAGGTCATGAGAGCAGAAACCTCCAGTCTAAGCAGACTGAATGTAGCCGCTGTCACACCGAGCATCTGTCCCCACCGCCACAGGCGCTCTCTGGCGATGGCTAGCTGGGCTCTGCCATGGGAGACGGGGTAAAGTGAAAGCAGCATTTACTCCAGGATCAGGAACCAGCAGCTTTGGGTTGTTTCTTTGCTCCAAGGGAAAGTGTTTGGACGTTGACAGGAACAATTTCCATACACGATAGAGCACAGCTAAACACAGACATAGCTGCCCTTCTCCACCTCACACACACAGAGGGACATGGCTACGCAGCACACAAGTGTGCACACGCTAACATGCATGGGCACACATCTACATACATGTGCATGCAAGCACACAAGCATGCACAAGACACACATAACACAGGCCCATACAATACATGCATGCGGGGTTACTTAAACGCATAGGCATATACCAAGGTATTATACACACATACAGATCCATAGACACAAAGACCACCATGCACACACATACACAAATCTTGAACAAGCATTCTCACACAGACACACAAATTGTGTGATTGCGTACAATCTAACACATCATCCAGAACACAGAGACACATACACTGTACCCCCCACAGGCGAATTCATGGGACATGGTGTACACATCACACACACACACACACCGCAATTCTCCCCTCCCCCCACATCCTCACCCCTTCAGGGCATTGGTAACTAGGCATTACCTTCAGGTATTTAGATCACATGTGTGCACACACGCAGCAAACACCTGCTGTGTACACCATGCACACTCACACACCCCTCCCAGCCACACCGCATGCATACAACACAGGGCGACAGCCCTTTTGTTACCATCGTCAACCCCTTTCGCCCCCAAAGAGCCAAGAAACAGCCTGTGATTAGGGACAATTCGGGGCTACAAAAGCGCTTCCTTTTTAAAACAAATCTGAGCCTAATGTGACCATTGTGCGGGTCTCCATGGAAACGAGGCCTGAGAACACAGGTCCCTAGCTTGTACGGTGGGGGACCCGTCTCTCTTTCCCCCGCTCCCCCCCAATCCAGGGTTTACATCCTCCCTCCCTCTCTGCCTGGCTGCGGCAGCTTGAGGCGGAGTGGAGAAGCCCCTGGGGACCCTGTGACCTGTTGGAAAGGGAAAGGGCAGCTCAAGGTTTCCAGACTCTACCACCTGGCTCCTGACCTTCAGGAGCGCAGAGGCCATGGAAGTGGTGGTGTCATTGCTCACCAGAGAGCTGTCTCTTAGCAGGGACTTTTCCCCTAGGTTCACTCGGCACTGGAGAGCCTCCGGCAGCCCCGAGTGAAAGGCAGGGCTGGAAGGGAACCAGTGAGCGTCCTATGCCGCTAAGGCTGGCCGTGCTTGGTGCCTCTAGCCCCCAGCTCTATCGGCTACCCCCAGTGCGTGCGGGGGATGGACAGGCCCCCTTTCGGAGGGGGCACTGGGCTCTGAAAGACATGCTGCAGAGGGGGAGACCCCTGGGCTCGGACCCTGCGCCCTGCCAAACCCATCTTGTTTGGGCTGGGACAGCTTTGGATAAACTGGTTTGAAGTGCGAATGCAGGAGCCCAGTGCGGGATGCAATGGTCCGTTGGCTCAGGCAAGGGCAAGATAGCGCTCCCCCGACACGGCACTTGGGCCCAGATCCTGGCTACTCCTGCAGGGATGTGCCAAGAGAGCCCCGTAGCCGGGCAGCCCCAATCCCAGTGCTTGTGTGCCTTGAACAAGAGGTAGGTGGGTGGGGGTGGCTGTCATGGTCAGAGGTGATACACCCAAAGGGGGGGCGGAGTTGTGATCAGTGCCACCACCTTGGCATGCTGGCTGATGACTAGGACGTACCTCCCTATAGCAGATGCAAGGCCCGCTTCTGAGCATGCTTTTCCAGAGACATCTCTCCTGCCTCAGCACTGCAGTGGCCCCCGCCACACCTAGTGCCTTCCACGCTTTAAATATCAATCTATCTGGCTCTTGATCTTAGTCAGGAGGACATGGGGAGCCTTGCCCACACTACCTTTTCTTCTCTCCCTCCCCCACATTGCAGTGGTGCAAGGGCTAGTTTAAAAAAGGCACCAGTGGTGTGGTGCTGCCCTGCTCTGAGCAGGATTAGACAACACCATAAACACCAACGCTCCCAGCATCACTACCCCTTGCTGGAGCTGCCCCTGGGCTCGCAACACTGGGACACTTTAACCAGGGACGATATCAATCTGCAGACGCAGAAAACCCACGGCTCTGAGGAGTCTGGGCCCTCTCTTGTAGAGCTTCAGTTGCTGTTACAGACCTCACTTATGCTGGAAAAGCGGTAAATCATTTTTTTGTTGTTGATCAGGTTAAACCAATGCAACTCCCTAATGTAGACGCACCCTAAACCAGTTTAACCTCCGCTTTAAATAGTGTTAGCTTAATGCGATCTAGCCCAATTTAAGGGAGAGTTAACATGGTTTTTCCATTGGGGAGGTACAAATGATTTAACTAGATCACTTAAAAACTGATTTAAACGGGTGCGGCTTTTCTCCTCCAATCAGGACCTAAGATTTCATTTTAAAGAGAATACAGCCCTTGAGGCTGTCTCCCCAATGCAATTGATCCCCCCCCCCAACAGGGCGCTAAGTGTACTCTCTAATTATTGCCATTAAAATGCTAATGTCATTATCCATTTCATTCCTGATTCTCCAAAAGGCCTTGTCCAGGGTTTGAAAGGCTCTTGCCTAGGAGGAGGTTCTGTGCTTTGAATATGCAAAGAGCTGGCTATTACATCAGCTTCTTTTGATTATTCAAACGATTGGGATGCCTGATGCTGTCCTTAGGTAGGAGGGTCCTATTTGTTTTCACACTGTGAGCAGAAATATGTTGGGCGTTGGTTGTGCCGAGCTCAGGATTCTGTGGGATTTCAATGGGCCCCACTGCAGGACAGGAACAATTGACCCTAACCAGGCTGAGCCATCGGTGAACACAGCCCAGTCACAAACTCAGCAAAGGATTCAGTTGTGGTCTAGAAGCAGCGAAAGGCCTTCACTTAGAACCGAACGTATTTGAGCACGGCTTCCCTGGTTTTATAAGAAGATCTGGTATGGGGAGGTGAGAGTATCTGAACAGGAAGGAAATCAAACATTACCAGCTCAGAAATTCTACCCATTGAGGGGGGAAATCATTGGAGATCTTGCCGCAGTCCCCCTAGATTCCTGCTTTCCCAGCCCTGCAGGGAAGAAGAGACTTTGGGTACGTCTACACAGGGGTAAAAGAACCATGGCACAGCCACGACTGTCCCGTGTCAGCTGACTTGTTCTCATGAGGCTCCGGCTGTGGGGTGAAAAATGGCTATGTCGACATTTGGACCCTTCACCCTCACAAGGTCCCTCTCAGGCTCCAGTCCGAGCTTGAAGCTCTACACAGCAGTTTTTCAGCCCTGGAATCCGAGTCCCATGCGCCCAAGTCAGCGGAGCCAGGCCAGTCGTGGCTTTTGTGTCCCCGTGTAGATGTACAGTAAGAGACCCGTCAGGAAGGACTGAGGGTAGCTGTGTCTGCTGATTAACGGGTCCAGAGTGCATCTTGGCGCTTGTGCAATCTTCGCACTGATGGGCCAGTCCAAGGCCTTGTATCCACCAGGGAATTTTTACTAAACTTTGCCCATTCAGCTCCATTGATGATGGCAGTGGTGGAAGCATCAGGTTCAAGGTGGCTACCCACCATTTAGCCACCGTGTCATGTGTCCTGCTCTTAGGGTGACCAGACAGCAAGTGTGAAAAATCGGGACGGGGGTGGGGGGTAATAGGAGTCTATATAAGAAAAAGACCCAAACATCGGGACTGTCCCTATAAAATCGGGACATCTGGTCACCCTACCTGCTGTGAGCAGGGTTAGATGGACATGATGCCTTTACCTGTGCCCTGTTTCCTGTCCTAGCCACTAAGGAAGCCCCAGGCTAGCTTCTATCTATGAACCAAGACCACAGCAACTTCACAGGTTGCTGATTTCTTCCCCCCCTCTCCCCGCTTCTCCCCCACCATCCGCTGTGCAAACTTCAGTGACAGATGCATCTTCGCCAAGACTTGCATGTCCGTAACCATGGAAACAGCTGTTCAGACTCCAGGATGCCAAAAGGAGAGAGGGGAGAACGAGAAAGAGAGAGGAGGAAAGAGAGACAGGGAAAGAGAGGGAGTGAATGGTGAGTTAGCCTGTCTATTTCTGTGCCTATCAGCTGGCTCATCTGTTTGCCAGCAGGACAATAGCACCTCCCTCCCCTTCACCACCAGGCCTAGATGGGAGCTCAGATGTGCCTGGGAATGTGAACGGGGATTTATAGCAGGAAATACAGTCGGAGCAGGGCAGGGTGGTGTTCAGAATACAAGCCACGCGGACTGGGCCAGGCGCTGGCTAGAAGCTTGCAGATTTAGCCTTAAGGTTTAGTAGTCAGTTATTTTGATTTACCACATTTCAACCATGAGAGAGACGCCACTGACAAACCTACAGCACACTGCCCACGCATGCATCCGTGCAGAGACGCTTGCAAATCACACGCACATGCTATGCTCATGGATGCATATGCATATAGAAACAGAGTTGGGTGCATACCTACCAGGGCCGGCTCCAGGCACCAGCCCAGCAAGCAGGTGCTTGGGGCGGGAAGGGGCGGCACGTCGGGCTCTTCGGTGGCAATTGCCGCCAAAGAAGACAGCAGCGCGGTGGAGCCGATCGCAATCGCGGCTTTTTTTTTTTTCCCCACAAAAACCATGGAGCCGGCCCTGACACATACTGTACATATATGCCCATACACATGTGCCCAGACCCAGAGGTAGGCACAAATGCATGTGCTCCCATCAGCATGCACGCACACAGTCCTATACATGACCACCTCTACTTACACACATGCATATGCACAGAGGCATCTGCACTCCCTTTGCACATGTACTGTCCCCTGCACACACTGTGCACACGGACAAACACACAGAAAAGGCAGGCGGCACGTGCTGGTTGTGAGAAGAGTGAAAGAATGTGGGGGAAAGAGGCAGAGAAGAAATCGGGGAAGTGGCAGTGCCGGGGTGGCGAGGTTCCCAATCTTCCCTGCTCCAAAGGGAGCAGAATAGGAGTTGCTGTGCAGGGTGGGAGCTGGGGATGGAGGAGGAGGGGAGGGTGATATACTCCGCGGCCAATTGACTTCATGTTCATACTGTTTGTTCCTTTTCACCTGGGTTGGGCCGGGCTGTAGAAAATTGCAGCCTGTCTGCTCATGTGTTCCTGCCCGTGGATTGCCAGCCCAACGCCCCATTGTCTGCTAGTTAACTTTTAACCAAGGGCTCCCTTTCATCTGTTCCCCTGGCCTCCACCCCACCTGTGGCTGCCAAGGCTGACACAGGATGGCCCTGGGATAGCTGCTTCCAGATGGCTCTGGGGAGAGAGAGCTTGCTAAGGACTAAGCTCAGGGAGCGCCTGTTCCACCTCCGCCCTACTGACTTCAATGGGAGCTGATGGCTCTCCATGCCTGGCAGCATCGAGCTAGGGCGGGGACCTCTCCGGGTGTAGCTGGCTGTTTGCAAAGTGCCCACAAACTGGGTACCTTCTGGCTGTCTCTCCCCTTCATCTCCTGAGGCAGAGCTTCCCCTCCTCCCAGCAGTTCTCTCTGTCAGCCCCCAGGTGCTTGCCTGGCCTCGGTCTGTCTGGGCAGCTTCTAGCCATTTTGAATGGTTCCTAGAGCCCAAGCGCCCGCTTCTGAGCCCTCTGTAAGTTGCTGCTGGAGACTGGTTCAGCTGGGCCCCAGCCCTGCTGCTGGCTTCTCTCTCCACTTCATCCTTCGGTCTCGAAGGCACGTGCCATGCAGGCCTCCTTGCTTCCTCCTGATCGTTGTTCTCCTGGGAGAAGGGCTCACCTTGGCTGGAGTGGGGGGGAAGGTTGGTAAATTTCAGTGGCAGACTACTTTGCACAGGAGTCACATTCGTTAGAAGAGGGAGAACCTGTCTCCGGAGCATTACACAGAGCACAGCAAACTGTGAGGAGAAGAATGGAAGGACAATCTCCAGCCAGGGAAACCTGGACATTGGCTGCTAGGGTGGGAGGGACGGGACCAGCTCAGGTCGGACACTCGGTGAAAGGACAGAGCTGGGACTGGCTGTTCGCCTACAGCCCTGTGTAGCTCTGCTGTGCTGGGTCCAGGTGTTATTGCCTGTCTGTCTCTGCTGGGCCAGCCCCCCTGGGTCCTGTGCCGGGTGCACTGCCCACCCCCTCATCCCTGCTCCAGTCTAGTGTGCGCGTGCTCCTGCCGAGGGAGCTGTCAGTGCTGATGGTTTGGCAGCGAAACAGCTCAGCTGGAGAAAAAGCCTCCGGCGCTCAAGTGACCCACTAACCTTGTTCTTCTTAAAAATGCACAAAATGCAGTCTCCAGCCTATGGGGACTTCTCTCTCTCTCTCTCACACACACACACACACACACACACACACACAGTCATGTTCTCCCTCTCCTCTCTCACCCACTCACAGCCACATGCTCCAGTCATGTTCTCACCAACACACACACACTGTTCTCCCTAAGAACACTCCATACACACACACACACACACACACACTGTTCTCCCTAACACCCCTACACACACACAGCCACACGTTCAGAGTCACATTCTCCTACACACACACACACACACACACACACACACACACACACACACACACACACACACACACACACACACACACACACCCCTCTGCGCTGACTCTCAGGCTCCTTCAGATCCACTCTAAGACATGGGGCCTGATTCCGGGCTCTGCTGCTGCTCCACAAAGCCATGGTTAACAGCCTCCGGGGAACCCCCGCTACAGGGCCACCCTACCTATGCCACCCCTGTGAAAAGGTGTGCCATAGGTGTGGCCATGGGGCATGTTAGGGTGCAAGGGGGAGTAGCTGACGTGCTTTGTGCTCTGGCTGGTCTGGAGCAGGCCTCCATAGTGGCCCAGAATCCCAGACAGTACCAGGTACAGGCCCCTTGCAAACCGCTGGCCCCATGCTGACCCTCCTGGGGTGCCCAGCACAGAGCCTGGCACATGGATCCTCAAACACACTCCCCTGCTCCAGAGGGGAATCTGAGGTTTTGTAGAGAAAGGAGCCAGCGGCAGAGGGCGGCGGTGGAGCTAACCGTTCCCAAAGCCCGGGAGGTGTCTGTGCCCTGGATTTCCTTCACTTTGGGTTTGTGTCTGGTTTTCAAAGGTATCCACCAATGAAGCATGTCAGGGTAGCTTATGCTAGTAGCCAGCACCGCACAGGTCACCCAGAGACCTGGGGGAGGCGTCTGCAGGAGGGCAGAGCAGGGAGGCAGCAGGTCCATGCAGTGCATATGCTGCCGCCTCTGCGCTATTTGTCTCTGGTTATTCTGCTCCCATCTCCTCCCCTCTCCCCGTGGCCAGCATGGCACGGCTGCCCTCGCAGACAGCAGGCCTGTGTCTGCCAAGCTTGCAGCGCTGACCTCATTTCTCTCTCCGCTTCCCAGCACTCCTACGCTGGAGCCAGGCGGTCACCATTCCCAGCACTCTCTGCCCCAAACTGCTACGGGAAAATCCTGCAGCGGGGCGGGGGGGAGGGAATCAGCTCGTAATCTGGGCTGACCTGGGGGCTGTGGGATCAGGCAGACCGGGGAGGCTGGTTTCGGGGAAGATGTGAGCTTGCCAGCCAAACGCCACTGCACGGGGTCAGGCCAGCACAGACTGACAATGCCCAGAGGCCTGATCGCTGTGATGGATACTGTTTAATTAAGCTCCGGCTCTGTGCCATTGCGCCGGCACTCCGGAGGGAGGGGCTTCCCCTGCCCCCATCAGGGCTCTTCTGTTCTGAATGCCAGCCCTGCAGGCCTTGTCTGCTCCCCCCTCCCCTCACCTCCCTCCCTGCCTTTAACCTTTCTCAAGCTCTTGTCATGGGCACCATCTCCCCATCCCGGTCGGAGCAGCCTGTGGGGCACAAAGGAAGCCCTGCCCGCTGGGCAGAGCCATGCTAAGGGTCCCCTCCTCAGCCCCTCTCTCCAGGAGCATTTCGAACCTGGAAAGGTCAGATGCGCTGTCAAGGGGTTGGTTTCCCTCCAGCTGATGTCTCTTTAATTCACCAACACAGCCAGGAACGAACGAGGATCCATTGGCTACAGTGTGGTGAGAGCTAATGGGGGCCCAAGGGCTTTTGAGACTCACCCTCCCCTCCCATGCACGCTTCCTCCCAACTCCTTGAGCCCGGCACTGCCCTTAGCTGGCAACAATCAGTTGGGCCCTGCACCTCTGCTCTGATCCTGATTCCACCCTCAGTGGCTGGCTCCCAACCCCCCAGGGCACACCCTGCCTGGGTAGATGGCTGAGGCCGGGGTAACGCTCTCTGCTGGGCTTTCATGCCTGGTGGTAATTCACGCAGCTTTTCCTTCTTGCTCCGTCTCTCTGTGCCCTGCTGCAGGGCTCTTGGGAAGCCGGTGTGCAGCCTCCGTGATGCTGCAGAGGCCTGGTCTGCGCACAACCGTTTGACTGGCATATAGCTATGGTGGCTAGGAGTGTGAAAAGCTGCAACTGACATGGCTTTGCTGGCAAAAGCCCTAGCGCGGATGCAAAAAAGGACTTGCTCTGTTGGGGGACCTGGTATAAGTGACGCCAGCTCACGAGCTCCTCTGCTAGTAGAAGCTGCATCTCTACCCGGCAGATTTGCCAGCAGATCTCTATTGACGCTGCTTTCCCCCATCCTGCCTGGGGTGCTCGGCAGGGGTGCTGGGGGGCAGTGGGTAGCTGGGAAATGTCAGGCCCCGCCTGCTGAAAACAACAGGGACATGTCAGGTTCTTGTGGTGTCATCGGGGGAAAATGCACGTCCGGAAGCTGTGGATTCGGGGGGCTGTCAGCTGACCAGCCTAAGGAAGGTGACGGATTTGCAGGAGGGGGAGTCTATCATTTGTAGGGTTAAATCCTGTGCCCAGCTCACAACCCTGGGGAAAAGGGAGCAGTGGGTTCTCTTTGGGTGGCAGGAGAGGCCAGAATCCCTCCCCATGCTGTGGAACATCATCCTCGCCCGTGGCTGCTGAGCCTCGCCAACTAAGTGGGGTGGCCTGGCTGGGGAGACTTAGGCGGCGTCTCATCCCCCCCAGCCGCCCCTCCAGACTCAGGTGTAGGGAGCTGTACAGAGGTTTGGCTCTCCGGTGCTGGTTGCTCGGTGCCCCTGCACAGCAGAACCACAGCAGGAAGGGGGGATGGTGGGGATTTTCCCTGTGCTGTATGTCACTGTGATCAGATGCACAGACTGGTGGGCTAACACTCCATGACACATGCCTGCCCACTGTCTCCCACCCTTGGGCTGGGCAACACCTTTAGGCAGCACAGGCTTTGTCCCCAGGCCCCAGCCACTAAGAAGTTAATGCATTTCTCTCTCTCTCTCTCTTCCTGCTGGTTTAATTTCAGTTTTATTTGCATTTCTGATCGAGTCCAAAGAAGTTGATGTAACACCTCATCTGGAGTGTTAAAGAGACAGGCACTATATTTAGATGCCTGCGCTCACTGGAGCAGCGCCTGGCGCTTGCCACTGTCACTCAGCCAAGTTAGCTTTGTCCCTCCACCTGAGCTCCTCAAATGATAGCCGAAGTTTAGAGTGAGATGAGTTTTGGCTTCTCAAAGTCTCCAGGGTTTTGGGGTCAGGATGGCAGCCGGATGCGAGCCTTCCTCCCGTGAGCTGCCAGGCACGCAATGGGCATGTGGGTCAACCGAAGCATCTCGACCACGGATTATGGCGTAGGTAACATTGGGCTGGTGCAGTATTGTCTTGAGCTGGGCATGGCCCAGTGCCGTGCTTCTCTGCATTGCAAGGGCAAGGTGCTGTGCCATCGCCCCGTTGTGACACGGCGTGGGGGTGCTTCTGTGTCCTTGGGCGGCGACGGAAACGGTTCTTTTCCATTGCGGATTTTGAGCGGGGCCCCCCACCGTAGTGCCTGCCGCTGGCTCGGCACGAGGATGTCTCCTTGTAACAATGGACGTGACGCGCTGAGGTGGTAGAGCCATGAACATGGCTTGTGAGCATGGCAGCTCCACGCAGACCCCAATTAGCTCCCACCCTAACGAGAGATTCCCGTCCCCCCATTCGGGGTGGGGGAGGGGGAGGAGAATAACTCTCCCCCCAGACTGATCATCTGCAGCAGGGTAAAACAAACCTCTCCCTTCAGTCTCGCCCTGGGTGTCATGAAAGATGAATGCTCCAACTGTCTCCCCTGTTTATCTGCCCTGCAGGGATGGCCGATGAAGTGTCTCTCCTGTTAACATGGGTGTCAAAGGGTATGTGAGGGTCCACACAGCACCTGGCTCAGTGGATTCGGGTTTGGGCTGTGGGGCTAAAAATAGCAGTGTAGACGTTCGGGCTGGGGCTGGAACCGGGGCTCTGAGACCCCACGAGGGGGTAGGTCTCAGGCCTAAGGGACAAGGGTAGGTTTACAGTTCGGGCACTGGGTGTGACTGCAGCTCACGCGGACAATCACAAGCTAACGCACATGTCCGGTAGCGGTGAAGCTGCAGCAGCGCGGGCTGTACAATCCCACCCGGACCCCTGGGTAATTCTTTGGGTGACTAGCCCCTGCCGCGGCGGCAGCTTCGTGGCTATTCGTGTCTGAGCTATCTAGAGCAGTGTCGACGTACCTTATCTTGTGTGTGTGTGTGTGTGTGATGAGTGCATACAGGTGAGAAACTGTGTACCAGCATGTTAGTACGTGATCCGTGCGTGCAAGCCTATGGGCCAGTGCTTTTACATGTGTGTTCAAGCCTGTGATGTGGATTTCAGTGCTGCTATCCTGACTAAGCTCTTCCCCTATGAAATGAGTTGGCTGGATCTCGGTCTAGTTTCACTTGATAAATAGACCCCCTCACTTCAGTCAGCATTGATCATCTGAGCTAGGCTCTTGAGAGAAGCCAAAGATAGAAAAGGCCTTGGGACTGGATCAAGATGGGGTGTCTTTCCGAAAGACAGTCTCTTGTTCACACAGGAATTATTTCAGGAAGTCCCGTGGCCTGTGTTATGCAGGAGGTCAGCCTAGATGGTCGCTCCTTTCTGGCTTTAGGAGCTCTGAATCCACTCTCTGGGTTGGTTCCCCCAGGCCAGGGTTGAGACCTGGGGGAAGCTTACATTGTGGTTG
Organism: Chrysemys picta bellii; assembly: GCF_011386835.1. Lineage (NCBI taxonomy): Eukaryota > Metazoa > Chordata > Testudines > Emydidae > Chrysemys > Chrysemys picta. The sequence goes on from NC_088813.1 coordinate 13,831,273, forward strand.
CGCTTTGCTGTACCTATTCTGAGAATACACAGGCTCCAGGGCTGCCCTGTTCTCCTCACCACCCTTCGCCTGGCACGGGCCAGGGCGGCCTTCCATCCGTCCAGGAGGAGGAGGCTGGATGAAGTGGGAATTCTCTGTGACTGCACCTTTTTTCAGTCCCTTGTCCGTGGAAGTAGCCGAGCAGAATTGCTCTGGGCACCATCCACCGATTCCTTGAACTCCTCCTCAGGGCAGTGGGCACAGGCCAAGGTTCTCTGCTCAGTGATCCCCTCTTGGACCGGACCTGCTCCCCCATCCATGTTTACATTCTGTGTCCCCAGTAATCAGTTAAGAGCTGGGCTCTGGCCCTCTCTCACCTGGGGTAGGGTGGGCTCTGCCCGCCATCCCAGGATTTCAATCGGCTGTCAGCTTCTGGCTGTACTAATACCATGGAGCAAACCGAAAAAAGAGGGATGGGACGTAAACTGGAGCCAAAGAGAATCTGGAAAAGCTGCAGGATGTCAAAGGCTATGTGGATGTTTTATTAAAAAAAAAAATCATGTGATGCAAACTGAGCCTCGAATGGTTAATCACAAGTCCCCCTGCAGCGGCACTGTCTGCTCCGCCTTTGCTATTGGTATATTCTCTTGCAACAATGTTGTCTAAATCTTTTCACAGGCAGCAGATTGTCTTGTTGGTGACACATTGTGCGGGGGGGAGGAGGGGAAATAGATTTGTTAGTTAAAACAATCAAAGCCTTTATTTAAAAGAACAAAAAGCAATGCCGCATGGATCTGGATTAAATTAAAAAAAAACCTGCGGGTCAGTTTTAAAACTTGACTGTCCGGTGGTAGGCGGTGGCGCATGACTCCTGTCGATTGTGTTTGTAGCAATACTTGAGCACTTAACATCTTTAAAGTGCTGAGCAGACACAGAGTAATGTAAACCTCACACACAACCCAACTCCTCCTCTCCCCACGCTTCCCCAGCATGCACACCCTCCCTGGAGGAGCTGCTACCCCTGTTTACACGTGGGAAAAGTGAAGTCACTCACTCTCCAGTCCCAGGCCTGTTGCTCAAGGCGCTGTGCTTTCACTTTGATGCTTTACGGCTTTCACAGTGGCTCTGATTGCATTTGGATGGTTTCGCTATTTTCATCCTCGGATTGCTGTGCAGTTTTGCTCTGAGCTATTAAAACAGCTGCTGAGGTGGATCCCCGGAAGTGCTGCATTTCAGCTGTGGGTGAAGTAAGCCTTGTAAACAGTAAATAGTTATACAGCGACACTGTCAACTTAAACAGCTCACTACGGCCCATTCTTACCAGCAAAAACCGGTTCTTTCCTCCCCTCTAATCTGTTTCCTTTGTAGATTTAACAGCACCATAGGTCCAGTCAGTCATTTTCTGTGAGTTTGCACACAGCAAAAGGGGAGAGAAAGAACATTTAGAAAAAACAGGAACATCTGAGTGTGAAACCACAAACATTGGCAGGGTGAGGTGGTAACTAAGCTACTGCAAAACAGCATATTAGAAATGGCCTAGCTTTTGCATTCACATTGCCCCTTTTAAGTGCTGAGATGTTTGGCTGCAAGGTGCTACAGTCTATAAAGTAAACAGCAGGCATTAATTATGGTTATTGGCATTATTTATTGCTCTGTTGAGTTGTATTAAATCAAGCTCCAGCCTCGTTTTTATGATTGTAAGTGCTGGGATTTAAAAAAAACAACCACCACCCACCCAGCCAGAAGCGGATGTTTTAAAGCACCATTTTCCATACTCTGCGTGGAGCGACTGCAGATGTGAGCCACTGTCCATCAGAAGACATGAACCACTGTGCACCCAAGTGCCACTCTGCCCTCTGTCAGCCCTGGGGGGGGAGAGACAATGCTGCTCTCCCTTTAAAGAGAGGCTTCCAACCTCTGAGCCCATAGCCGCAGTTTTTATCCCGGAGAGAATGCAGTGCACCGGGGCCTTGGTGTGTGGGTGTGAAATGGGGAGGTGAACAAAAGAGGGGGGGATTCTTCCTGTCCCTTGTGGGAATCCCTGTGGTTTCAGGTGTAGTTTTTAACACTCATCCCCACTAAAGCAGCAGGCTCAAATTAGATTGAGTGAGTCATCCACAGCAAATGTTTGCGTCTCCTTCCCTTTATCTCCTGCCCTGCCCTGGGAGGGGGCCGGCTCTGCCCCTCCTACCCCATTGGACCAGGTATCCCTTCTATTGCCCCACACAACACCCGCCACAAGCTTATTTCTGGGAGACGGTGCCTAGCGTCGCTGTACCGCTGTTGCCGAGTCTCGTTATGTTCTCACGACCCGCGTGATATTTGATGTTTTTCTCAAAGCTCGTGAATGCAGGTGGGTGGGGGAGAATTTCCATTTGGTTAATAATAATTTTTAAAAGTTTCTAGCCTTTGCGGTTGCAGAGAAAAGCTTAACAACGTACCCAGGTGAATAGGCTGTGAACATGAGCCCAAAAGTTATTTACCAAAAAAAAAACCCCAAACCCCTCATGAGTGTTAAGCCAATCTGATGATTATTTGAGGCCTGACTCATGATTCTGGCATGTGTGGGGCTGGTGACACTGAGCATCTACCTATCTCTCTGCATTTATAATGTGCCCATCCCCCTAGCATCTGTGATACCCCGCTGGGGCCAAGCGCACATCCTGCCCAGGGGCAGAGCCTCTCTGCTGCGTGATGTCCTATCATGCAGCCGGGCACCCTGCTGGCCCATCTCCCTGCACAGGGCTCTGTGTAGGTTGCTCCTCCCTCTGCACACCTTGCTGCCGTTCCTGATGCCAGCCAGGTGGTGGAGGACATGGAATCAGAGCCTCTCAAGGACTCCGGATAATTAACATAAATTGACACTGACTAATTAACTGCTCCAGCTCATTAAGGCCTTGGTGCTACCTCTCTGGGAACAGCAGGCGGCCAGGCCATTGTCTTCAGTCTCCCACAGAGGCGCATTGAACTGGCCCTTCAGAGGCTTCACGGCTCTGGCTGCCCCATGGGGGCACCTGCCCCCCTTCAAAGCCCTGCTCAGCTGCGTGTGCTGCCTCCCGCTCACTCCCCTCCGGCTGCCCCTCCGCCCTGTCAGGCTGGCCATGGTGAGGCTGTTAAGAGAGATAACAAGATTGGGGCTTAATCCACTTATTCCTGACTGGCGGGGCGCCTGGTGACAGCCGGTTTGGAATGTCCCAAGGCCCAGTTAACACCCAGGAAACCTCTGGCCTGGGAGTGCTGGCAGTTCCAGCCTTGGGGGTGGCGGAGAACTAAGCCGGGGGGGGGGGGGGAGCCATGATAGGAGTAAGAAGTGACTGACGAAGTCTCCAGAGCAACCCTCAGTTTAATTTGAATCACGATCCCCCTTGGGAAAGCGGTTCATTCCTGCTCACAGGAGTCAAGTGGGAAAGAGGCAACCAGGGCTAATCACAGGCCTGGCGGCCAGGAGGTCTCGTCCCAGCTCTGCTGGGCAAGTCCCTTAACTTGCTACGCCCCAGCTGTGTAAGAGAGGGAGGGTCGCTCAGTGGGTAGGGTACTGGCCTAGGATGGGGGAGGCTTGGGGGATCTTGGGCAAGTCACTTCTGGCCAGATATTAAAGGTATTGAGGTGCTTAACGGTGCAAGCCATCTTTAATGTGAGAGGCTCAGATACCATGGCGATGGGGGTCAGATAAATACCTTTGCTAGATCTCCTGGGGACAATGATACCGAGCTGCCTCGCAGAGGGGTTGAAATGGCGCCTGGACACCAAGGTGACAGGCATTGTCTGAGCTAGGGACTGGAGCTGTTTTAAGCACAGACAATTCCGTGCACTCACGCTACCTTTGCTGAATCGGTTTCCGTTGTGCCTCACGTCCACACCAGCACTTCCTTAAACCATTTCAGTTGTGATCCCCTCTGGGTACCTCTCCCACAATTCCCAGCTCAGCTCCTAGATGAGAGATTTCGCAATGCGCTGGTGGTGCAGCAGGAGGAGGGCTGGTTGGGTGATTTCAGTCTGTCTATGCCTCAGACTGAACCCCAGTTAAGCTTAAACCTTCTGAAAGATAATCTGTTCTGACCGGTTATTGGGCTGTTCATCTGGAGTTGTCCACCTGCCATGCTTCTGTGTGTGGACAAAGCATTCTAGTCCCATTGCGTTGGCTCTGAGCAATTGAATTTCTCTCGTGTAGGCCTGGCTTATGAGGGATGTTTGTAAAGTGTCCACTAAGAATGTATTTTAATAATAGGCTCAAACTAAGCCCCTTCAATCTGGACACCTGAATTTTGGGGCTTGGGGCCATCCCCTCGTTGTAATTTCTAAACTGATTGATTCCCTTCCCCTCTTCAACCAGGGGGAGCGTCCCCATTGCTGTGAGCCCTGAGGTTTCCCCTGTGTGTCTGCTTTATACTCCTCAATGCCCGTCCTCCGTCACGGCTGCCACCACGGTTCATGAGGGCTGCCTGGAACTCCCTTCCCAACCCATCTGTTTCTTAACTGGCCAAATTAGGAGTTACGGAACAGCTTCTATATGAGGCGAGATTAATAAGTCTGGGACTGTTCAGCTTAGAAAAGAGATGACTAAAGGCGGACGTAGCAGAGACCTATAAAATCGTAAAGGGTGTGGAGAAATTTTTCAGAGGCATGTTGAACAGAGGAGTGTTATTTCCCCTTCACATAACACCAGAACCAGGGATCACCCAATGAAATTAATGGGCAACAGGTTTCAAACAAACATAAGGAAGTCCTTCTGCACACAACACACAGTCAACCTGTGGAACTCTTTGCCAGGGGATGTTGTGAAGGCCAAAAGTATAACTGGGTTCAAAAAAGAATGAGGTAAGTTCATGGAGGATAAGTCCATAAATGGCTATTAGCCAAGATGGTCAGGGATGCAACGCCATGCTCTTGATGTCCCTAAAACTCTGACTGCCAGAAGTTGGGACTGGATGTCAGGGGATAGATCACTTGATAATTGTCGTGTTCTGTTCATTTCCTCTGAAGCGTTGGGTGGAAGGCAGGATACTGGGCTAGATGGACCATTGGTCTTACCCAGTTTTTATGTTCTTAAATTGGGTTGCTGCCAAGCAACGTGAGTTCTCTGCCCCCCAATCCCAGGGCTTCCACAAGAGTCCCAGCCACTTACAAGTCCCCAGACCATGGTGAATCGGGAATTGGAGTTATGTCCTTTATGTTTATTTCATCTCTCCTATCAAGGCAAACGTCCCCAGGACGCCAGGTGAGAGAGGACGTCAGAAACCTTGTTTTCATGGGAAAGGGTTGGGGAGGACAGGAGGAAGAGGAGGAGGGAGAAAAGGGAGGAAGGCAGCGCTGCAGAAATGTGTCCGAAGCCTCTGCCAACAAAACCCGCTACATGTGTGCCATGGTTGGAGAGCCACTGGGCCTGCTGAGGAAAGGACTAGCAGTGATGGGCCATGCTGATTCCTTTGAATTGACTCCTGGGGATTGGCCCTGCTTTGAGCAGGGGGTTGGACTAGATACCTCCTGAGGTCTCTTCCAACCCTGATATTCTATGATTCTATGAATGTCCATCTGGGTCCAAGGCACTGGAGACAGCGTGGCAGCTGCCGTAGGGAGGTGAGAGGCAGCTCCCAATGTAGCCAATTCTTGCAGTGGCTGAAGGAGAGTCACTCATAGGACTCGTTGTCCTTCAGTTTGCAGGGTGTGGATCTGCAGGGGAATGGACAGAGTGGGGCTGGGATTCTGTGTCTTTCACGTCAAAGTCACCAGCCTGAATTCAGCCTGGATTGCCTGTGACCAAACATTGTTGCCATCTGTTCATACTTTGGCCTGTGTGAAACAAGCTGTTGGTCTCAGTCCAGTTCCTAGTGGGCAAGTGCCCGCCTCGCAAAATCCACCATCCTAATTGGCACCCTCGTTGGCAGAGTGGCCTAAGAGTGAATGGACTACGGGTCTTGTCTACACAGGGAAGTTTTGCACATCTCCAACCATTGTTTAGTTGTGTTGGGGAGCAATAAGGAGCACTTCTCATGGACCAGCACCGCATTGTACTAGGTTCGCATATCAAGGCAAACGTCTCCAGGATGCCAGGCGAGAGAGGACATCAGAAACCTTGTTTTCATGAGAACGGGTTGAGTCTTGGGAAGGACAATCCTGGGCCTCGTCAGTGCTCGAGGATAGAACCAGTTGTAATTGGGCACAAACGGGTTGATTCCATGTGCCCATGCTAGCTTTGTTGCACTGGTTTTCTGCACTGCGCCCACAACAGTCGCAAAGCCCTCTGGGTAGCTATCCCACAGTTCCCAGCTCGACTGCCAGGAGCAGTGCATTCGGGGAGGTTTTGTAAGGCCCCAGCGATTTATTGTGCGATCTCCACAGGAGGACTAGTCACCTCATGGCAGAGTGCCTCCCTCCACACTTGCATTGAATTGGTTCAAACGGAACTGGTTAAGCTTACGTGGGTTATTAAACCTGTGGAAAGACTGGTTGTTCTAACCAGCTAGTAAGCCATTTTCAGGCCACTTGTGTCTTATACAAACATCCCAGCAGCTCTAACCAGCATAATTTCTGCAGTGGAGACCAGTCTTTGCACCCATCACAGCTGCAAAATGGGTTTCATAATAGCTTTGTCTGGTCCGCGCCAGTGCAGACCAGGCCAGAGAAACTCGCCCCTAGCGGAAGGCCTTCCATGGCAGGGTTGAGCATGCCCTGTGATCACCGATCCCCTTCTCTGGGTGCCCCTCTCTCTCATCAGTCATTGTGAAGTCTTTTTCCTTTGATACCTCTCAAGGCCAGGAGATCCGGATGTCAGTCCCTGGCAGAACCTGTCGGGCAACTTTCCTTGGTGTCTTGTGCAATAAACAAAGGGCAGAGAGTCAAACGCTCTGAGACTGTGACATGACCTCACCTCTCTACAGAGCCTGCCGCATGGCTCTGGATAGTCTCCCTGGGCCTGGAGAAAACACCCTCCCACCACGTGCGTTTCCTGTACCTTTTTCTTTTCTTGCAGAGGCTCGAGTGGGAAACGATCAGAGTTTTGCTAGCAAAGGGAGGCTGCCCCGGCTCCAACAGGCCGGCTGGGGAGGACAGAGCTGCGACGTGCCGCAGGGTCAGAGCCCAAACACAAGTGCTGTGTGCACCCGAAAGGGCCAGAGGAGTAACTAAACCTGATCCCTTTCTACAGGAAGTCTTGTGCTTAGGGCACCGACCTGGGACTCAGGACTCCTGGTTCTAGGAGCTTGGTGACCTTGGGTGAGCCACTTGGCCACTCTGTGCCTCCGTTTCCTCTCTGTAAAATGGGACTGATATTCACCTGCCTGTCATTTCAGTAGCCCCCCCCATAAAGTCCTCAGAGGTGGGAAGCGGTATCGAAATGTGGATTCCATGTTATTTGGGATGGGCCTGAATTAGAATCCTGGATTGTCACTCTGAGGAAGACCAGAACCAGTGCCCAGCAGCTGCTCTTCTCTCGTGGGCCCAGACTGGATGTCTGGGAGCCAGACCATTCGGATTCTTCAGATCAGGCTCCCGGCTCTGTGGGCCACATCTTCTCTCCCCATTCCCCTGTCCTGAACCACCCTTAGGGGAATGAGATCCCAGTTCTTCCGGGCAAAGATCTCAGGACCGGCTAGAACAGCCCCAGCTCTGCCTCTCCTCTTTGGGAAAGCAGCGTGGACAGGAGCTGGGCTCCTGCACCATTTGCATAGCCCCTAGACAGACTTCTCCCTCCATGTTTACCCCGCGTGTTTGAGCCCCGCTCTGGGGCCAACACCCCAGGGACCGGCAGCCCTGTACGGCACAAAGGCTGTCAGAGGCATCTCCCTGCTCATTGGTTCATCGCGGTAGCCACAGCAACCCAGAACAAACCTGTCTGCTTGTAGCGCCTGAGAATGGCTGGCCTCCAGGCTTCTAGATACATTTGTGGGATTCCTCTGCTCTGGCCTAGACAGAGGTGTAATTGCCCCAGGAGCCAGGGGCTCGGCCCTTGGCTGGGGGAGGGGAAATCTCAACAGGGTTTGTCACTGGGGCTTGCTGTTCTGGGGTGGTTCTGTACACCACCTCCTTCCCAGCTGGTGCAGAGGATGTTGGCGACACACCCCACCATCCAGTCCCTTGCACAGCGATCACCTCCAGCCCCCCTGGAGCACGGCCCCGGCAGATGGGAAGTAGAGTCAGGGTGAGGGAGATGCAGGAAGGGAACAGAAGAAAGACGCTGCTATTGGAGTTGAAATTGGAAATGGAGCTAATGCAGTTGTTTTCCAAGCCCCCTACACAGGCAGCCTGTGTTCCCTTGACTTGCCAGGCTGCTGCCAGGACATGGGGACACTTGTTGGTGGCGGGTCGGGGGTCAGGGGAGATGTGAAGAATTCCCCTTTCTGTAATCTCTGGAATCCGTCCCAGCACTGACTGGGGGAACAAGGCGCCCGGCCCAGACACAGAACCCTCATTCTTCCTCTTCCTTTTCTCTTAACATGAAAAATGATTGGAATGGCCACCGAGTCTGCGACCCCAGCTGTGTGGTTACCCCCGAGGGCTGTGGGCCCCGGGAGGGCAGAGGCACCCTTTATAGGGAGTGAAGGGTGGGAAGGCTGGGGCGAAGGGAGCCCGTGACCAGGTGTGATGGGTCAGGGCCCCCAACCACAGCATAAGGAATGGGAGAGGCACAGCACTGGTAGCAGAGAACTGGAGAAATGTTGCCCCCAGGGGAGAGAAAGACAGACAGACAGACAGGGCCAGGCATGGAAGACAGCAGCTGTGAAGGACCCACCTGCCTCCCATGGCATTCTCTGGGCTTCTGCCATCCTCCCTGTTCATTTCTGCCCTAGCTTTGGTTTGGAGGCAGGAACCGTGGGGTGGCTGAACAGGTGTCTTGCTCTCATCACGCTCCGCTGTGGGTTTACTGCACCATGTGCTAATGCCACCACAATAGAAAGGGTTACGACAGATACTCTAATTTGCCAGTTCGTTGCCCACAGTTCAGTTACTGTCTGGGCTGTCATCAGGCCTGGCTACATGCCAGGAGCCAGTGAAAGACCCGGTCGGGTGGTTTCAGAGCCCAGGGCTGGGGGCTTGGGGCGGACACTCACCTTGGTTGCCTGCAGAACCTAAGGGGTTGAGTTAGTGTTTGTCTGTGTGAGAAATTGCACTGATTTAACTAAACTGATCTAGAAATCAGTGCATCTCTGTTATGTGGATACTCTTATTTCAGTCTGAGAGTGCCCGAAAGTGCTTTAGGGCCTGTCTACAAGGAAAACACAGAAAAGGTAATTCAAATGACCTTCGAGAGCAGATTAATTAAACCACATTGAATCCTTGTGTGGATTCTCTTACTCAGAATGAAAGTGACTTTTATTCAGTTTAGCTTTCACTTGGGCAGTGAGTTGTGCTAAACCAAATTCAGGTCACTTTCCCCACAGGGGTTTAACGCGGTCTAACTAATCCACTTTAAATTCACACATTTAGTTTAATTTTCCTGAGCCTCCCTGTGTAGACAAGCCCTTAGCTGAAGTCAATTTCTCACTGACTGATGCTAAATTCAAATTTGGCCTTGTCAAAACGGGGAATTTTTTTCAGTGTAACCAAAGGTGTGAATTTAACCCATCTAGTTACTTGTATAACCCACCCTCCCCCTGTAGAGACATTCCAGTATCAAAGGGACTTTTTTCAGTTTAGTTTATGATGCTTGAGGAGGAGTTTAAGCTAAATGGTGTAAAATCAGGCTAGTACTGCAATACATTGAAAAATTGAGCAGTCCGCCTGCAATGATGGGTTAAATGCCGAGCGGCTGTATGGGATCCAGCGGGGTTAAATGCCGAGCGGCTGTATGGGATCCAGCGGTTGCTTCCGGTGGATGGGAGACACGTGGAGAGCTGGGAGGCAGAAGAGCTGGAGCTCTCATTTGTAGGACAAGGGGGACTGTACTGAATCAATGAAGGCCTTGCATACGCCTACAAGTTGTAGCAACTACACGGGTCTGAGCCAACAGATAAAATGCTCCTAGTGTGGATGCAGTTATGTTGGCGTAATTATGTTTATACTGGTATTGTTTATTCCTGTTCAGGAAGAGGAATAAGCTATACGGGAGTCTAAGGCATCTTTATCTGGGTACCAGTGCATCCACACTTAGGCATCGTATTGGTAAAAACCCACGCCCATAACCACCCTAGCCTTATAGGTACAAAAACTGTCTTTGCTCCAGCTCAGTGTTTTTCAACCTTTTTGTTACCAGGGACCGGCTTGCTGCCTTCCTAACCGGAGTCAGGGAGATCTCAGGGACGGGCACCGGTCCACGGACCAGTCGTTGGGGAAACACTGCTTTAGCGGACGCTTTTGTCAGGCACTTGGGCCACAGCCACCCAGAGGTGTGTGTGTGGGGGGATTTTAGCTCACAACTGTTGTCAACAGTGCAGTCGTGCTCCGCTTGCAGTGTGAGTGGGTGCTGACCACAGCAATAAGGGGGAGTCCCTACGGCGCAGGAGAGGAGAAATCGGGATTTCCCAAGCGGCTTTTCCAAGGTGCAGTCACTCTGGGCAGCTCCAAGAACTGCCTGTTCATGCCTATTTTCTGCACGGTTTGAGTGAGGAAGTGACACAGCAGTTAGCACTTCGCTGTGAGACACCCAATTATGGTCACAGCTGACAGGGAAAGTGACCTGAAAAACTCCCCTGTGCTGGGTGGACCCAGGGCAGGGCTTTGACGTTGGCTAATGTCACATCCCCTGCATCAGAAGTCACGGCACTATAGTCTAGTAGTCTGAGTACAGGACTGGGAACCAGGAGCTCCTGAGTTCTAAAGCCACCTGACTCTGGAGCAAGTCTGTAGGCTAAATGGTCCCTTGAGTTGAGCTCCCCTGGAAAATAGGACATTCCTCTAGGCAGTGTCCATTCCCAGGAAGCATGGTTCTGACCTGAAACCCTGACCCTATTGAAGTCAATGGGGAATTTTGCTGTTGATTTAAGGGGACTAAGATTTCACTGTGGACCTGCCCCTTTTGTAATGGGCGAACCTATAACCCAATCCCAGGTCCGAGGTGGGGAACAGCTAAGCTTTCAGGTCTAGAAACAGGGCAGGAAATTCCAGCACTTCATTGATATTCACCTAATTAACCCTCACAGCCAGGTGGGGAGAAGGGAGGGTGAGGGTCAATTTCTCAATTGAAACCTAGGCACAGAGCTGGGAGGTGACATACCCAAGGCTCTTGAGTCAGTGGCAGAGCTGGGATTAGAACCCACGAGTTCCTGGATCCCAGTTCTATACTTAGACCCCTGCACACTATTTCTGATACTGGCTGGGTCAGGATTCCCGCAAGCTGAGCTCTTGCCTGTCACGTCTTCCCCTTTCTGAAAGCTGCGTGTGCAAATGAGCCTGGGCCAAAGGGGAGTGGGGACTGGGGAAGTTAATGAAAATTGTTTGATCCTCACAAGGATTTGGGTTCTTCTGACAAGGGTTTGATCAGGCCGATCCTTATTTCCCATCAGTTTATCCTATATGGGACTTGAAGTTAAACACCAAATCCTGCTTCTCCAATATCCCACCCTGCCAGTTGGGCAGGGATCCAGGAGTGCTGGAGGGGTGCCTCGTGGGGAGCAATTTGCGGCTGTCCAGCAAGCCCAGGTTGCATGCTGTAGCATACGTACAGGCTGACTCTCTGGAGTGGTAGCTGCACTCACTTTGGGCTGCGGCACCCAGGCCAGGGTGAGAGCCAGGCCGTCTGCCTGAAGCATTCTCTCATGCACTCGGGAAGGACCTTGCCCTGCTGTACATGCACAGGAAGTGGCAGGAGGGGCTACCACCTGGCAGAGGATGGAGAGAGAGCCCTTGATCAAACTGTGCAGTTCCGTGCCTCCATCAAGCCCTCATCAGCAGCTTCTCCTGCTTTGACACCCGCCCCCCGTCCCAGGTGCCGCAGTCTGATCAGTGAATGATTCCTGCCTGCGCCCACCTCTAGGGCACAGCAGTCAGGGACACGACACTCGTGCTTTCCAACCCTTTTATTGCAAGCAGCATTACAGCCATCAGTCAGCCAAGGCCCAGGGAGCCACTCTGGTCAGAAAACTCGGTCCCAGCCAGGAGGCGTCAGGAAGGAGTCCGGGGAGCAGAGGAGGGGCCGCTCCACTCGGGGTCACATCTCCGTCTTGGGGCTCAAGCAGGCGCTGTTGGGAACTGTTCCTGAGGGGGAAAGGCATGTATACAATTCCCATGAGGCCCTTTTGCAGGAGCTTCTGGGTCCCATTCACTCCTCCCACCCATGGGGAAGTCAGCTGCAAACCACCTATCTCCTGTCCTGGGAGGGACCAGACCATCACCCAGCTCTCCAGAGACAAACCCAGTGAATCCTGTTTTGAACAGAGTCTGAGCGGGAGGGGAAGGGAGGAGCAGGGAATACCCCATTAGCCCAGGGAGAGAGACTCAGCAACTTGCTCTGGAGCCCCGGCCTGGACTCCCTCCAGCCTCCCCCACCCGACCCCTGCAAATGGAGCGGTGCCCCGTGTTCTCTATGGCTGGGATGGAGACCCAGCGGGGCTGTGGACGGGGCCTGCATGGAGGGATGACCATGCGGTGGCCAGGGTGGCAGATCCCATTAGCAGGACCCGGAGAGGGATCAGGGCAAAGTCCTTCGCTCTTGATCTCTGAGACGAGAAAGTGAAGCTTTCCTAGGGGCATCCTGAGTCATGGGCAGAGTATCGTGTATCTCACTTATGGGCAACAAAGCCTGAGCATGGCCGAGACAGGATGAGGGTGAGTCTTTCAGGTGGGGAGGGGCAGAGGAGAGACAAGTGTGCAGTGTCCCTTTAAGGCCCCATCCGCATTCTGGTGGCGCTGAGATGAATGGGGAATTGACTGGAGCTGGTGCCAGCTGCTCTGCTTGGAGGACCCATCTGAAACTCCCTCTTTGTGCTGCAGGGACATGCTCCCCGGCGCCGTGCTGACCACCACGGCTCCAAGCCCTGGCAGCCTGCGAGGGGACGTGGAGAAACCGTTGCACAGGATCGTGTGTCTGTGGTTCTCTATACGTGTGTGTGTTGTGCATGCAGGGCTGTGCATGGATGGTTCTGTTCCTCTGCATGTATCTGTGCATGTGCACATGGGTGTTTCTCTCCATGCATATTGCGCGTGCGCACACGCGTCTTTGTGTATGTTTAATCGTGTTGATCACGGGAGTGCCTGAGGGCCAGCGCCGGATGTGGCCCCCTTGTGGTAGGTGCTGTACAAACCCAGAGTAGCAGACAGTCCCTGCCCTGAAAAGCTTACAATCTAAATAGACAAGAGAGACACGGGTTGGGGGAAGACACACAAGCAGAGTGAACAGTGAGACGGCAGCCGTGTGTGTGCGCACATGTGAATGGATCCCAGCCCTGGGACAATGCTCAGCTCCAATTTCGGCTAGTCTCAGAGGAGGAGATGGGCATTTTCAGAGTGCCACTTTCTCTTCTCTTCTCGATGGCTTCTTGTACCGCCCGCATCCCCAAGGGAGCACCTTCCAGCAGTCAGTGCATCAATCAACGTGACTGGCGGTCACATGTGGTTCATTTTCTCTCTCATCCTCTCCCCAGTGGAGAAACTGTGTGTGCTGGGTTTGATCGGGATTTAAAAAAATCTGTAAATACATACATGCTGCTCTGCTTGTTGGTTAGAGAAGGACGATTGAAGAAACTCTCCTGGCCCTTGGAGCAGAAGGTGGTGACGTTTTGAAGGTCTCTAATTCCTGGGGGAGTTCGTTCCACAGTCTGGACTGGCTCCCGAGAAGGCTCTGCCTCCGGCACAGACAAGCTTTACCCTGATGGTGCGAAGGAGCCCAAGGAGCGTGCACTTTCACTGCAACCCCCTCAGGACGTAATTGGTGTCTCAGGCCAGCAGGAGAACCAGCTGGGAGCAGGCTGAACAAGCCTAGGGTGACCAGATGTCCCGATTTTATAGGGACAGTCCCGATTTTTGGGTCTTTTTCTTATATAGGCTCCTATTACCCCCCACCCCCGTCCCGATTTTTCACACTTGCTGTCTGGTCACCCTAAACAAGCCTCATTTTCCACTGCTGCTCAGAGCCGACATGTAGAGTGATGAGGAACTTGGAGGAAGGCAACACACATTGGGGCAGTAGTTATTGGGAGACCAGGTCATGTGCTGAGATGGTCATGCATGTAACACACCTGTTCCATGATCAGGGAACATGCAGGAAGGAGTTACAGGTGCCAACAGCATTCCTGCCTCGCATGTGGTGGGTTGCCAACACTACCATGTGTTTTACACCTCGCCCCTGGGCACGGGTTGGTTCCTCTTTCACCAGGGCCATAGCAGGTTGTCCGTAAGCTGACCTCATGGTTTGTGATCTCAGACCGAGCCTTAGCTGAGCCCAAGACTCGAGCAAGCCTTTGCCCCACTGATGACAGTCTATAGTGGCTCTGAATATTAGCAGCCCCCTGAAGGCTCCACCAAGAGCCGCAGAGAGGGGCCAGCAGCATACAGAGAAGCGTGGCCTAGTGGTTTCAGTCCAGGCCTGCGAGCCAAAAAGGGTATGTCTATATGGCAAAAAACAACAACCCAGAGCAGTCAGTCTCAGAGCTTGTATCTGCAGACTCGGTCTCATGGGGCTCACGCTACGGCAATAAAAATAGTGGTGCAGACCTTCCCGCTTGGGCTCTGACGCCTGGGGAGGAGGGTGGGTTTCAGAGCCTCAGCAGGTACATTGACACCACCGTTTTTAGCTCTGAGGCTCACTGACATGGGTGTTTTTTGGCAGTACTCAAACCAGGAAGTTCCAATTCTGACTCTGACACTAACTCCTTGGTCAAGTCACTTTCCCCACTTTGTGCCTCAGTTTCCCCATCTGTAAACTAAGACAAGAATATGCATCTCCCAGGGCGTGGAGTGAAGATTTATTAGCTAACGTGAGCTGACGAGGAGAAGCGCTAGAGTGCCAAGCATCCTGATGAGTCTATACACTGGATTTGTACCAATTCCAGTTAGGGGTCTGTTTTTTTACCAGTATAAAGTGGTACAACCCCTAGTGTGGATGCAGTATAAAGGCTTGAAACCAGTTTCAAACCACTGCAGGTAACATAGTGCAAAACTATGGAAAGGGTCCAAAGAAGAGCAACAAGAATGATTAAAGGTCTTGAGAACATGACCTATGAAGGAAGGCTGAAAGAACTGGGTTTGTTTAGTTTGGAGAAGAGAAGACTGAGAGGGGACATGATAGCAGTTTACAGGTATCTAAAAGGGTGTCATGAGGAGGAGGGAGAGAACTTGTTCACCTTAGCCTCTAAGGATAGAACCAGAAACAATGGGTTTAAACTGCAGCAAGGGAGGTCTAGGTTGGACATTAGGAAAAAGTTCCTAACTGTCAGGGTGGTTAAACACTGGAATAAATTGCCTAGGGAGGTTGTGGAATCTCCGTCTCTGGAGATATTTAAGAGTAGGTTAGATAAATGTCTATCAGGGATGGTCTAGACAGTATTTGGTCCTGCCATGCGGGCAGGGGACTGGACTCGATGACCTCTCGAGGTCCCTTCCAGTCCTATAATCTATGAAAACTCTTGTAAAGACCCATCCCTGCCACCCCCCCCTTTCCTCAGGGAGGTGCATTCTCTCTCACACCCAGGACCGGGGCCCAGTGGGGACATGAGGGAAGGGGAAGTGATGACTTCACATTGCCGGGGTGGTTCCCCGTCACCGCGGAGGGATGGGAAGGAGGCGTCACCTCTGACAGGACTGGAGGAAGGAAACTGAAACTTCACGCTTTCCTCTTCGCTGTGCGCTCCGGCCTCACTGACCCGGAAGCGTCTTCCCCTCCAGGCCCCTTTGCAGATTGCGTCCCTTTGACTCACCTTCCTGATCTGACTCCATCCGTGATGGGGCGCCTCTCCTGGGGGGCACGTCCGCACAGGCTGTGTTCTGCCTCTCGCAAGCTTGTGGCATGACTCACTAGCTGAGTAATGGGCTCCTCACAGCTTCTGCTGGTTCATCCCAGGCCCTCTGGCTCTCTCTAGGAGGCTACTGACCTCAGCAAAACCTGGGCAAACCGGAGCTGCAGCTCCAGAACCAGAATCGGGAGGGACCCTGTGAAGAACAGAAGGGCTTGCAGAGCCACTATGGTGATGCTAGACCTTTGGCATGTCTTTGGTCCGGCTCCATTCACCCAGCGTCTCAAAGCATTTTACAGACATTACTTCATTAGGTAGGCCTGCGCCCCACCCCCATCTGTAAACTGAATAGAATGACAGTTGCCTTCCTTTGTAAAGGGTTTTGAAATTGTCTGGTTAAAGCCATTAGAAGTGAAAGGTATTGTGCTTGTGGTGAGCTCACGTGAAAAAGTTTGGCTCAGGGAGCTCCACAGCAAATACAAGTTTAAAAAGTCAGTATCAT
This sequence comes from Chrysemys picta bellii, assembly GCF_011386835.1. Classification (NCBI taxonomy): domain Eukaryota; kingdom Metazoa; phylum Chordata; order Testudines; family Emydidae; genus Chrysemys; species Chrysemys picta. Next base: position 13,847,575 of record NC_088813.1, read on the forward strand.
TCTCTGCACTGTATGGGGTGGGGAAACTGAGGCACAGAGAGGCGACATGTCAGTGGCAAAGCCAGGAGTCGAACCCAGGCATCCTGACTTCCAGGCCTGGTCTACACTGCGGGGGGGGGGGGGATCAATCTAAAATATGCAACTTCAGCTACAAGAATAGCATAGCTGAAGTCGACGTAGCTTAGATCGAATTAAAATTACTTACTTCGCGTCCTCCTGGCGTGGGATCGATGGCCGCAGCTCCCCCGTCGACTTTGCTTCCGCCTCTCGCCGAGCTGGAGTTCAGCAGTCGACGGGAGAGCGGTCGGGGATCGATTTATTGCGTCTACACTACACACGATAAATCGATCCCCGATGGATCGATCGCTACCCGCCAATCCGGCGGGTAGTGTAGACGTACCCCCAGTCACGTCCTTTAACTGGTGGATAACACAGACAGAAATATTAATATAGACTAGAACATTATATGCTTAGACTTCTGTAAGGCATTTGAGTTAGTCCCACATGGCAATCTGATTTAAAAAAAACCCAAAACAGCGCTATATAAAATCAGTGCAGCCCATATTAAATGGATTAAAAACTGGTTAACTGATAGATTGCAAAAAGTCATTGTAAATGGGGAATCCTTCTCCAGTGGGAGTGTTTTGAGTGGGATTTGTTCTTGGCCAAATGCCATTCAATATCTTTAGCAAAGATCTTAAAATCATTGCAGGTAAAGTTTGCAGGTGACACACAAACTCTGGCGTGGTAATAATAATGAGGACACGTTACTTACACCGGCCAACCTGGATCGCTAGGTAGCTGGGCTCATTTGAACCACAAGTGTTTTAACACTGCCATATGCAAGGTCATACATCTAGGAACAAAGAATGCAGGGCACTCTTCCTAAGATGGGGCCCGTATCCTGGAAAGCAGACCCTCTGAAAAGGATTTAGAGGTCATAGTGGATAATCAACTGAACATGAGCTCCCAGTGCGATGCGGTAGCTATGGGGATGAACATGATTCTTGGATGTATGAGCAGGGGAATATCCAGTCAGAGTAGGGACATGGTGCTACCTCTGTATACAGCATTAGTGAGATTATTACTGACTACTGTGTACGGTTCTGGTGTCCACACTTTAAAAAGGATGTTACAAAATTGGACAGCGTTCAGGAAAGAGCCACAAGAATGATTCAAGATCTGGGACCCCTGCCTTATAGTGAGACACCAAAGAAGCTCCATCTATTTTGTTTGTCTAAGAGGGGACTTGAGCACAGTTTACATGTACCTACATGAGGAAGAGATTTCTGATTTCTCTTTTATCGAGCAGAAAAAGACATCTCAGATCCAGAGGTTGGAAGCTGAAGCTAGAGACATTCAGGCTAGAAATAAGGCACAAATTTTTAACAGTGAAGGGAATTAACCATTGGAATCTACGTTATGAATTCTCCATCACTGTAAGTCTTTACATCCAGATTGGATGTTTTTTTAAAAGACATGCACTGGCCCAAAGGAGAAGTTATGGGCCTGATGCAGAAATGATGGGTGAGGGTCTGGGGTCTGTGTTAGGCAGGAAATCAGACTAGATGGTCATCATGATCCCTTCTGGCCTTATAATCTCTGCCTAGAACCAAGGTGCCCTCACTCCTCGTCTGCTGCTTCACCCCTGTCTTTAGAGAGAGCTACCCCTCACTGGCCATCTATTGAGGGGGTGAGTGGGAAGAGACCAAGGACCTGGAGACACAAGTTCTGGAGGTCAGGTTCAGCTCGTACAAGGCTGCAGCCGTTCATGTGCACTATCAAAACGTAGGCCAATGTCCCGGGCTTGCAGATTTAGGCTGGAAATCTCAGGGGACAAGACTGTCCCATTGGGACACTCCCCTCCCCCAGATCCTCATCTACAGGGTGAGGCAGATGGAGGCAGGGAGGAGCTACTGGAGGCAATGGGAGATGGGGAATGCATTGGGGAAGGGTTGAGAAAGTGAGTGCTGGAGGGCACAAACAGGGGAAATGGAATATTGGAGGGTGCCCAGTGGGGGGACGTGAGAACCCAGAGTGGGGTAAAGGGGGACTAATGCAGAGGGGACCCTTGAGAACAGGGCAAGTCCCAACTGCCAGAAGCACGAAAGACAAACCTGGCCTCCCCCCCCCATTGGGGAGAGAGCACACAAGATGCCCCCTGAAGAGATCAGAGAGGGGAACGCTGTCCTGTCCTGCAGAGCGCAAAGGAAAGACTCCAGACCATGGGGGTTTGCCCTCCATGAAGGTAATTGTGGGTCAGGGGAACCTACTGAGGGATAGGGATTATTTAGAGACAGGCAGCCCCCTAGATTCAGATCGGAACCCAAACATCTGGGTGCTGATTTAAATCCCAATCTTGTTAATTACAACAGTTCTATTCAAAATGGATCATTCCCCAGGGTGCTGTCCGTCCCCGCCAGGCAGCTCCCTGCTCTTTGGAGAGCTCTCCCTGCCAGCTGTTTTGTGTAAGCTCTGTGTGACATGCCCCCTGTTCCTCCTGTCTCAGGTGGGCTGACTCTCCCCAGCCTGCAGCTGTGACAAGGGGCCACGCACAATGCCCTTGTCAAGGCTGCAAATGGCTCCTCTCCTGGGAGCACATGTGGCTCAGGGGACTAGAAAGGGAAGGACATCAGTGGGGGAGAGGACGATCCCTCTCTCAGGTTTCTCTATTTTCTGGCTGTGTGGGCCCCTCCGACAGAGTCGTCTGGGTGCCCCCTTCACAGGGGCAAAGCCCAGTTCCTACGTGCTTAGTTGAGGAATAAGCCCTGTCATAGAGCACTCTGGCTCTTCTACACTTTGAATCATTCAGGCCCCGCAAGCGGCCCACCTTGGGAGAAATAGTAAGTGAGCGGCAGAGATGTTAAGTGACTTGTCCAAGGCCGCACAACGGAGTTGGCGGCAGTGCCGGGATTCAAGCACAGGAGTTCCTAGCTTGTGGGCCACTGCTTAGTCCACTAGACAAACCTATTGCCTCCTTGGGGGCCTGTGCGTACTCCAATTAGCCCCGAGCTGGGTACAAACGTTCCTAGTGTAGACCAGGAATTGACCAGATGGTATGCTCCAGGAGAGGCTTTGGAAGCCAGGAGGGAGAGAGAGCTTGTGGAGAGGAAGGGGCCTGGGGTGACGCCGGTGAAGTTGATGTAGCCAAGAGCTGCAGGATGGGGACAGGGAGGGGGTCGTGGTGAGTGAATCACAGCCCTGTGCTGGCACTAGCCGCTCACAGGCAGGAAGCGCTGGGGTGGGGGTGGGGGTGGAGCAGGGACAAGAGACGAATCTGGGACAGGAAAGTGGCCTGCCATTTCCAGGGCTGGCAGGAAGAGCGTCAGATGAAAGACCTGGACAGAGCAGGACGAGTCCCTTGCAGTGACGGGGGGGAGAGGAAGCCATGAAAGGAGCAAGGAGCAAGCTGTTCTCTCTGAGCCCCCTGCCCCCCAGGACAGACAGGGTCTGAAGCCCTGGCACTCAATCAGGGGATTGTCCGCAGCTTCCTTAGATGGGCCAGGCCGCTTCACCCCATGTGTCCCACCCCCCGGCCCAGCCCTTTCTCAGGAAGATCGTGGGGGCCTGTGACCTATTCACACTCTTCTCCATGCTGATGGCTCTCTCCCTTCCCGAGTGCGATCACAGCCTTGCTATAGGCTCCTTCCCCCTCAAAGGTGGCTGCACAGAGAAGTGAGATGGATTCCCCAGGGCGATCCATTCGGTCAGCGGCAGAGCTGGGGCCACAACCCAGATCTCCCAGGCTTGCGCTGTAACCACTAGGCAAAACTTCCTCCCCAACACAACAACCCTCCCTCCCTGGCATAACAGGACCCTGTTCGCTCCCCTGCATCCAACCCTAGGTCGTTCTTGGTCTGAATCCCACTGAGAGCGGGCGGTGGTCCTTCTCCATTCTAGAGAAAATGGAATGCAGTCTCTTTTGAAACATACATGTTTCAATGCACATTCCCCGTGCTTCCCTTCCCATCCTGAAACTGTCCTATATTGTTGCTACGGGGCCGTTAAAGAGCTGCCACATTCCACCCCAGAAGTGGCTGCATACCAGTGGGCGGCTGAAGAGATTCCTGTGCATAGCCATATACAGACATGGGCCTCTCTGCCAAAGCTCTCAACCTGTCAGGGTCTAAGTCGGTGGCACACAGTGAAGCTGCCGTAGAGGAGGAAGTGGTGATGAGCGGGTGGTGTGGGCTTCATTTCTTTTCACACAATGTTTTCCTTAGCCTGTAAGGTTAGAGCTGGGGACGATAAAGCAGCAGATGGGGACAGGGAGTTCGGATTGTTTGGATCTGGACTTGGGTTTGGGCCATTAGCCGCAGTCTTTGGGCCTGGACTCAAACATCGCCAGAGCTGAAGGGTGTCTGGATCTAGGACCCCACCCCCAAACAGGAGTGAGTGGATGGAGGTTGTTGTGATAGCCGGGAATCTGGGTGAAGGGGTGAGCCCAGAGCACAGCACCTGCTGTCTCCTCCTTCCCCCCTCCCTCCCCCCAGCCAGCCGTGGCTTGCAGCAGGTGCCGTTGCTGGGCCGAAATGATCAAATGCAGCAGCAATGGCACCAGCGTAAAATAACAACACGGAAACGTTGGGGAGGGGCAGGGGGCAGAGGCCGAACATAATGGGGATATTCATAGCTGTGACTGTGAGAATGCAGCCCCTGATGGCTACTGACACATGGAGCCAGGGACTGCCCCTGCAAAATACCAAAGGGATTTCCCAGGCTGCTTCAGCTTCCTGTGGGAGAGGACAAGGGGAAGCCAGAGGTGACTGCACATGATCTGCAAACGCTCAGTGATGCCCCGGGAATGTTTGGGGGATCGGTTCCTCCTGTGGACGCCAAAACACTGGGTGGCTCCAGGATCAATCACTCCTGTCGCATCACCGCTCCTGCGCCTGAGCCTGCATGTGCGTATGTCGTGCAGGCCTGAGTGTGTACGTAGCCGGTGTGCGCGCACGTATACTTGTGAATGTGTGCGTGAGCATGTATGTGTACATGTGCATTTGTGCCTGTTTGCACGTGCGCGTGGATTCCAGCGTTGGGACACTGCTCAGCTCCAATCTCCATTAGTCTCCGAGATGGAGAGGGGAATGTTGCAGTCCCAGTTTAGTTGCTGTTGCCCCTCAGGGTATAACTGGCCAACGTGAGAATCAGAAGGGGAACCGGCTGGATGAGCCTCGTCTTTCACTGCAGCGAGGATCAGGTGCAAGGATCTCATGTGCATCCTGACGGTTGGACTTGGAGGGATGTAACAGGTTCTGTGTGTAATGTATGGTGGCAAGGCTTGAGAAGCCTACCCGGTTCCAGGCACCAGCTTACCAAGCAGGTGCTTGGGGCGGCCACTTCGGAGAGGGGCGGCACGTCCAGCTGTTCGGCGGCAATTCGCCGGACGGTCCCTCACTCCTGCTCGGAGCGAAGGACTTGCCGCCGCAGATCGCGATCGCGGCTTTTTTGTTGTTGTTTTTGTTTGGCTGCTTGGGGCGGCCCAAACCCTGGAGCCGGCCCTGCTACTTAGCTACTTGTCTTTTTCCTCCCTCCCCTCTATGGCTGGGAACTGACAGAGAAGCAAGATGTTAGGATATAGAGCGATCAGGATGGAGGATAATATGGGAAGTATTATAATGCTATTCTCTACATCGATGCTCTCTTCTATCTAGACAAGTCTCTGTGTGTGTGTGTTTGTGCACAGTTCTGGTCACTCATCTCAAAATAGGGTATTATTTGAGGGGGTTCAGAGAAGGGTGATGAGAATGATCAACGTCCTGGAAAATCTCTCCTAGGAAGAGAGATTGAAAAGACTAAGATTGTTTCCCTTAGAAAGGAGATGAAGGAAAGGGGCCATGGTAAACGTATATAAAATAATGAATCCTCTAGAGAAGGAAGCTTCTTCTCCCTTCTCAGGAGACATTGAATGGAACTGAAAGGTAGCAAAATTCAAAACTCATAAAAGGAAATACTCCCCCCCACACACTCATTATGGAATTAGACTGTGGAACTCACTGCCACAGGACACCACTGAGGCCAAGAACTTAGCAAGATTCAAAGAGTGAGGGAATGGATGTTCAACAGGATAACAAGAACATTCAGAGTTATAACAGTTAAGGCAAACAAAGAGTTTTGGAAGGGATAAAAAACATAATTCTTCAGTATTTAAACTGATCTGTAACTGTTAGGGGTCATCACGAGGCCTTCATGGTTACAGATTATCCCACATCTGCTACTGTGAGATTCTTGCACCTTCCTCTGAAGAATTTGGCACGAGCCACTGTCGGAGACAGGACATTGGACTAGATGGACTTTGGGACTGATCCAGTCTGGCGCTGCCCATGTTCCTATGAAGGAAGGTGCATGAGAATGACAGCTCCGTGTGCTAAAGGCGTTCAAGATGTGATGCGCTGTCACCGTTCCATGTAGTTTACTGCTTGCTGTTCACCAACGTAAGGGGTTCTTTGCCTGGGTCGTACCTAGATCTTGTAGAGCTGGTTCTGTTGCTCCTGGTTTCAGATGGCCCACTACAAAGACCAACTGGGCACCAGTAATTGTTCTGGACATTGCGAGAGCTGCTTCCAAGACCGCATGTGCAGCTCTGTAGAGGTGAAGGGCTATGTCTGCTGAAGGATAAGTGCAGCCCACAGAGCTCTGGCAGCCACCTTCGTTGTGCATTCAGAAGCCCAGCCCAATGAGACTACAAGTCCCAACATGCAATGCTCCAATTTGAAAGAACTATACTGCATGCTGGAAATTGTAGTCTTGACAGGCCGCAGCAGGAGGGCGGCTGCAGTCTGCTCTGATTTGGGGCAGCCTAGGGTGACCAGACAGCAAATGTGAAAAATCAGGACAGGGGGTGGGGGGTAATAGGAGCCTATATAAGAAAAAGACCCTAAAATCAGGACATCTGGTCACCCTAGGGCAGCCCCTGCCTTGGCTCTTTGAAAGTTAAATCTAGCAAGTCTTTTCCGGAAGAGCTGGGGTCTGCTGGGATCCCTAGCTGGTGCCATAGACAGATCTCGCACATGTACGCCAGCGAGCATGGAAGAGCAGCACGTGCGTTCATCATCATGTGCTTTCCCTTCGTTGGCTAACTTCCTCCTCTGGGCGCCGGAGTCCACTGGCTTCTGAAGCGTCAGGTTATGAAACGGGCTGAAAGAACCTCCCCTGGAATGAAGAAATCACGGGAGGCGGAGTTTCCTGTTGTGGAAGTTTCGGTTGCGTCCCTCACCTCAGTCACGTTGGAAAGGCTTGGGCAACGCGGGTGAGGGATTGTGCTGATCTGGACAGGGGCTCTGCTTGAGAGACTGAAACCAGGGCATTGGGGGAGGAACTCTGTCCCTGGGCCAGGCCTGAAATCCTTATTCAGGCAAAACACTGATGAGAGAATCTTTCAAAGCACCCAGGCTCCGCTAGCTAGGCATGGACTGATTAGGACACCCAGGTCCCCAGTAAGGAAAGGGGACAGTGAAGAAGGCTTTAGATGGTAAGCTCTTTGAAGCAGCGACCGTCATTCGCTATGTTTGTACAGCAGCTAGCACAGTGGAACCCCGACTGGGTTGAGACCTCTAGGTGCTCCTGTAACATAACTGTTCAATAATAATAGGAAGAAGGTGGATCCCCAGCTCCCATAGGTGCCCAGATACCTCGATGATGAACGAGTCGTGCTCCTGTTTGCCGATCTCCCAGTACTCCTGGTGGATTCAGAGGGTGGGGTATGGGTCTGGTGACAAGACCGTTATATAACCTCTGACCTCCCAGAGTGTTTAGCTCCAGGGTTTCTCTGACTCCAGCTGTCCCCCGAGAAGCAGCAGATAGCACACGGGAACTCATCCACTTACCTGGGTTGGCGGCATGGGTGACCCCTCAAGGGTGACAGGTCACCAGCTTGTGAAGCGGCGAATTCTCTTGCCCAGGTAGTAATGGTTGAGATTTTGCCAACGATATTTCCACCTGCAGAAGAGGGAAAAAAATGGTGTGGGGGGATGCGGTGGGAGATAGGTCATAGGCTGAGGGCAGCCAGAGAGACGGGTCACAGGCCAAGGAGATTGGGCAGGACAAGCTGGAGTTTTGAGCATATCATTCATCAGCCTCGCAGAAACCCACATGTGCAGACTTCTTTCACACAGGCGAATGGGAGAAGAGTTGTCATGTCAGTGACACCCATTAAAGGGTTAATCCGTTGTTGCTAGGTAACTGTGTCCCACCATCAAGCCCTGCTTCTCCTATTCCACTGGGGAATGTGTTGTCCCTCAGGCTATGGCTACACTGCAGATTTCCGCTGGCATAGCCCTGCTGTGGTGCACGAGTTGTGACTCCGGCCTGACATAGCTGTGCTGGCAGAAGCCCCTAGTGTAGACGCAATGATACTGGCAAAACCGGCCTGGTTTGTTTGGCTCAGGGTGATAGGCAATAATAAACACACACGGTGTCACGTTGTTTACCCAGCCACAGCGACACTGATGAGTCTACATTGTAGTGTAAATACTCCTGGTACACACTCATCTGAACGCATGCCTGAGGTGCAGGGGGACGGAAAATGCAGACCCCATCTTATTAAGGCCTTGGCTACACTTGGGGATTCACAGTGTAGTTGCAGCGCTGTACAGCGCCACTGTAGCCAAGGCCAGAGGGACTTCTATAGAAATACCCCCCAGTGATCTATGCTATTCTGAGTCCCAGCTTGCCCGCCCAGCTCAGTCCCGCACAGATGTAGGTCGTCACAGGTCTGCTCTCTTTCCTAACTCTGCTCGGTGTAATAACCTGGGCTGCGTCTCTGAGTGGGTGGGATGGGGTGCCGAACTGGTTAGCAGCAAGCAGGGGTTCACTCCCAGAGCATCTGTCGTTCTGGGGGAAGTGAGGCACGGAAAAGGGGGATACAATTAAAAAACCCCAACCCCAAACCTAGTAAATATACAGGCGCTTGGAAATAAGAAGAGCGGAAAGATTGGGGGAAAGACGCTCCCCTGCCTAGTCGCTGCAGGGATGGAGAGGCAGGTTACTTCAGCTGCTGAGTTTCTGGGTGGTTTCTGGACATGCAGGGCCATTTTGTTTCTCTTTGTGTGCGCAAAGCTTGGAAGAGAGAAGTGCTGACTCAAAGACTGTTGCCAAGTCAGCTGATCCCCTCCACCAGTTTACAAGGGGCTTGCTCTTCTACCCAGTTTCCATTGCAACGGGCCCAGGATTCAAAGGAGCGTTGGCCTTAAGACCTCATCATTCATGCGCTGAGCTGCCGTTCTCAGCTCTTCCGCAGCAGCGAGTAGGGTGCTCCTGGGTTTGTGAAGCCCGTTTTGAATGCCCAGCTCAAATCTGGGCTCTACACCGAGCAGCTGGCTGCGCGATGAGGTGAAAACGCGTTTTAGAGGCTGCAAATCTGAAAGGACCAATGAGCTGGCAGCAGTGCGGGGCCGGGGACAGGCGGTGGGAAAAAATAGCATTAAACGGGCCTGCTTGGAAACAAAGCCATGGTGATTGTACAGGTGTTTTTTTCCCCCGTGTCCTAGGGAGCATTGTGTGGTTTATTTTCTACAGATCACTGGGGGTTATTTACATAGAAGTTAATTTTCAAGCGATTTAACTATTTAAATTCAGATTAAGTAACACTGTGTCCTGGGAAGATGACGTCTGCTTGATGCCGGGGCTTTGAGGCCTGTGGGTTACATAAGCCTAGGAAAGGGTGAAACATATACACTTGCCTCTTGCAGGAACCCACAACCTTCCCGATGCCTTTTTGGCTGGCATCAGCTCCCGCTTCCTTGGCAGCCCAAACCTGGATGCTCCAGCCCTCTGGTTTGTTGCCCCACTGACCTGCTGTCCTCTTGGTTTGGGAATTCCCTTGGCAACAGCTGAAGGCTGAAATTCTCTCAGGGAAGAGGGTGAGTTTTGGAGTTGCAAGCAGCTAACGCCTTAGATTTCATAACAGGCATGAGGATGCAGGCTGTTAAATATTGATCGGAGCGGAAAGGTGCCAGCTTGGTAAAGTTCCCTCTCTATTTACTCTTCCATTTTTATTCCCTTTCTTCCCCTCAAGTCCCATCTGGTCTCCTTGGGCCACGCCTTGCACTGTAATTCGATAAATCACCATCTGCTCTTATAGGGGGAGTGTTTTCTTTTTCACTTGCTTGTGTCTGTGGCCTCTGAAATGACTGCATGCTCCATTCCCAGCCGGGAATCTCATCTCTGGGGATTTCCAAACCAGGCTTTTGACCTGCACTGTAACGAGGGTATAGTCTTGGCTTGGAACTGCCCCCGGAAGAGTCCATATTGCCGCAGCAGCCCCGGCTGGGTCACATGAGAGGCCCAAGTCCGGGCTGCTGGGAAGCCGACTTCAGGTTAAGTTGAGGCAGATCAGAGAACGGATGAGAAAACACCTGCACATTGAAACAGAAGCCCTGGGGCACTGAGCAGTGCAGCAGAAGTTAATACACTAAGTTTTCACTCCTGGAGGCCTGATTTTATGTTCATCTTACAAGTGTAATGAGTTCAGCAGTCTCGGCTGATTAGCAAAACATATCCAGAAGAAGTGGGTGGAATGGCAGTCTCTCCTGGGGACCGGCACAGGCTGAAATATCAGGGGTCCCTCGGGTTAGGTGCTAGGAAAAGTCAGAGGAGCTGGAGGGACGTGGGCAAGGGTTACCGCGGGTCAGGCTGGAGAGAGAAATTTAGAATTACTTCTCTCCCCAATAAAATAACCACAACCCTAAATCCTAACCCGGATGCTGCCAGTTAGCACTCGAGGGGCAAGGGGATTATTCAGAGATTTGGCCATGGGAGGGTACTGTGCCCTTACACAGCTTGGCATTGATCCCTTGCTCTGCAGTCATGTCCGTGGGGTTTGTGACAGCCTTCATACTTGGGCATGGCCTCCTTACCGCTGGGAGCCTAAAGAGAGACCTGGTGCCACCGCCCCTGTACCATGCCAGGGTGAGCCAGCAAGCGCCTTTCTATCCTAGTGCCACAGGCTTTTTGGTGATCTCGCCCCTGCCAGCCCTGGAGCCTTGCCGAAAGCAGAGACAGATGGTGAGAGAGAAGCACAGGCCTCTGCTGGGACCAGAACGCATGAAAATGGCAGAGAAAGGGCTGGGGCTCCTGTTACAGAGAGAAACATAAAGGGCCAGCAGGATGGGTGGGAATCACATCTGAGGGTGAGAATGAAAGGGGACAGTGAGAAAAGGGGAGGTGGCAGAAGGGAGAAAAAAAGATTAAGAGGAGGCAGAAAAGAATTAACCAGGGGAGAGAGAGGGAAGAAGAAAGTCATGGAATGGATTGAGACTGAAATGCAAAACGCTTCGTTTTTCTCTTCCTTTCGGTCTCTCCTGCTCCCTCTCTCCCCCTCCCCTGGTGCCTATGTGTCAGTCAGCCCCACACCTGTTTGATTGCTTTATTATTAGCTTTTCTTCTTGCTGATTGTCTAATTTGGTGTGTGGTTTCGAAACAAAAGACCCGCCTCTCTGAATCTGCTATTCAATCCTACTGTTTAGTCCTGTTTCTCCCAGAGCCAAGGGGTGGTTGGGTCTGTCCCAAGAGTCATTATCTCCAGGAGCAAAGGCACTGGAAACAAATTATTCTGAATTTATTCTAATTAGCTTTGCCCCTCCCCCATCCCCCGCCTGCCCCCACAAAATGAATTTGTTTGGGTGACAAAATGAGCGTGTGTGTGTGTAAGGATCTACGTACGCTGACTCCGTTTTGGCAGCTACGCATGGTGCTGCTGCTTAAGGATTATGACGGCAACTCAAGATTGGACTTTACAGGCCAAATTCTGCTCCACGTTACACCCCGCCCTTCCTGAGATTGTCCAGGTATAACTGAGGTTGGAATTTGGCCCTCTACTTTGCAACGATCTACCATATGTGTCTGTGGGTTTGCAGGCCACTGCCGTCATCTAGATGGAATCAGGACAGCTCAGCCGTGTGTCCTAAGCCCTATATTGCTAACAGCTCATGGAAACACTTCGGTAACTCTCCAGGGAGAGCTTGGTGCTTTTGGAATATGGCAATATGGTGTTCCATGGAGTTGTTACTATATGTCCATGGGCTGATTCTTTCCCCACGAAGCAAATCCTTCCCTTGGAAAATGTTGGTATGCAACCTCCACGGTCAAAGCCTGCACTTTGACTGTACCCTTCCTTTCTCTCTCCTCATCCAGGACTCGAGATGCAAAGCTTGGATCCTGCCCTGGATCTGATGTCCCCAAAGCTGGGGAGGGTGTTGCATCTGGAGGTTTGGTTTGGGCCCTTTTCTGCCCAGGATATGAAACTCTCAATTAAAGTGCTGTACTGTGAACTTTCAGCGTCAAACGATCAAAGAAAGAGTGACTGTTATCCTGAAAAAAAGACCTTTGCTGCTGTAGCTTCCCACATTAATCTCAACGGGCAAAGCTGGAACTGGGGCAGAAAGCTTAGAAGTAAGACGCATTAGTCAGCAAGAGATGAAGGCTCAGAAGGAGAGGGGGAGCTGAACAGCCCTACGGTAGTAAATTCTGCTGCATTCCCTGCCTGGTTCCATGAACCAGGGGACTGGGGAAGGCCTTGCAAATCTTTTTAGTCATCTGAATCCACTAAAACGCTGGCTAAATGAGTCACTCTTGGACAAAGGTAATATATTATCACTAGAATAACAATAATGCTCTGCCCCTTTCATCTGAAGCTCTCACTGTGCTTTTCAAAGAAGTACAATCATCCTCGGTTTAGAGATGGGGAAACTGAGGCACCAAGGGGTGAAGTTACTTACAGCCACACAGTGAGCCTGCAGAAGTGTTATGATTAGAATCTAGTTCTTGTGGCAACCAGTCCCATCACTGGAATATGCTGCTGCTTTGTTTTTGATAACACGTTTTTTAAAACAGAAAAGGCAAAGAACCAAAGTGAGTTTCTTCTTTTCCCTGTCTAGAAACTGTAGGACACAAGAGGGAAAGTGGAGAGAGTCCACAGGGGAAAGGAAAAACAAAAGCGTGAGAGAGGGATGATTTATATTTAGACTCTGAGTACTTCGGTGCAGGGACTGTCTCTCTGTTCTGTGTCTGTACAGCACCGAGCACAGGGAGGTCCTGCTCCATGACTCGGGTTCCTATGTGCTACCTCAGCACAAATAATAACAAAATGGTTTTTGGAGAGCGAGAAAAAAGAAGGACTCAGAGAAATGTTCCTATAACCTGCTCCACAGTCCAAAAAAGAGCAACTGCACAGGTTAAATTAGAGACCACATAACGAAACAAGATCAAAATGTCCAATTTTCCCCAGCTTCCCGACTCTGAGAACCTGTGTTTTTGGTCCACATTCACCAGCGTTACCTGGAGAAACCAGATCCTTTCCCTCCCTTTTACATTAGGTATCTTTTGGCTCCGTTGATGATGCTATTACTATTTCTGGCTGACTCGGGTGTGTTGCTCGGTGTGCAAAGATCTACCCGCTGCACGCGTGTGTGCACGCACACACACACTCTTTAAATCTGACCCATCCCAGGAGCTCCCTGAATTCCTAGGTTTGGATCAGCTGTCAGATGTGGCGGTGTTTTTATTTTTGGACCTGCCCGGACTTATCCCTGGTGCTCGGCCTGCTGGAGCTCACAGCACCAGTGGAATCAGAAGTCGGGAAGGGATCTGAATTCAACTACACGAGCACCAAGGAAGAACCTGTTCCTGACTCCAGGCAACCAGTTTGCACCAGTTCTCAGCCAACTTCACCCCCATAACTTTCCTCTGCAGGATATCAAGAGACAAGCCTGCCCAGCCAATGAAATGCAAGCAAAAAGCATGACCTCATCGGAGCAAACATTCATTGGCCGAGCATACTTGGAGGCCAGGACACGGTTACTCAGCAACTACAGAGAGCTAATTAACCCTTTCCTTGGCATCTCAGACACTGTGTTGTGAATGGCAAATCTCCCTTCCTCTCCTGGTTTCTTTTAGCCAATCAAAGCCATTGCGCCTTCCTAGCTGGGGTCTTTAAAAAAGAGAAGGAGGGAGACAGGGTGAGAAGATGACGGGGTGACAGGCCCAGCCAGCCAAAGAAACCACAATCCCACCTTCTGGCTCCCATCCGATCCCCCTTGAAACCATGCAGAACCTACCTCGGCGTGAGACCTGGGGAGGGTAAATAAACCCTACATTAGCCACATCAGGGATTTCGCTTTATCAACAGTATGAACACGGGAGAGTTAAAGCTCCCAGCATCCAGCTAAAGGCCAGTGACTAGCTCCAGCAGGGATAATCCTCGTTCATTATGGGGCCCAGTCTGGTTTGGGGAGGTCCCTTGGCTTCACCCATTGGCTGACCCTCTCCCACACCCTGCCTGCCTTCACCTGAGTCAGTGGCCCAGGACCCTGCTCAGAGGTCAGAGCTATTTCATTCCAGCTGCCACCGCTCGTCTCCCATAGACTCCTGCACTTGGCACCAGACTCTGCTATGCTGATTCTTGTGGCTGGAGGGGGCGACCCCAGCATGCAGCCCCAAGGCTAGTTCCCAGGGCGAGGTGAGTGAGCCAGCCCAGCACCAGGTTCCCCTCCCTGGTCCCGAATCGGAGAGCATTGCCCCCGTGATAGCACTTAGCTTGTCCACAGCAGCGGCCATCTGCAGAATCCAACGTGCTTTTCAAACACAGAGGAGTTCATCCCTCATCTCCGCTCCAGGGAGGAAGGGAGACTTGTTCCCACTCCTCAGCTGGGGAAACCGAGGCCCAGAGCTGGACATGATCCAGGGCAGAGCTAAATCCCAAGAGACACTCAGAGAACAGCTGCTAGCCGCAGCCTCCAGGCTCAGAGTAGCCCTGGGTTAAGTGCTGGGATTCTGTTCCACCTCACTCTGTCCCTGGGAACTCCCACGCCTCTCTTCCCTCTCCACCTTGCAAAGGTCCCCAGCCCCAGGTCCTGCTGGGGTCTGTACTTACACCAGGTTGTGTTTGAATCCGCAGCAGCTTGGCCAATGGACAGACTCTACTTCGGAAAGGCCTGTGTTCCCAGGGAGGACGAGCAGCCGCCGCCTGGGCGTGGCCCATGTGCTGCCCGATGAATAGCGCCTCTGCGGGCTGACCCAGTAATCTTGCAGGCCCCGGTGACTGGAATAAGCAGGTCGCAGAGCAATATTCTTCCTCCCCGCATAAATTGGCATCTCCACTTCATTTCTGCGGGGCAGCAGGGCCCTCGGCTTGCTGCATCAAGAGAGAGAAGCCCATGAGTTTATACAGGGAAGTCTCTGCAGTGGAGGCACGTGTTGGTTTGCGGACATGCCGCTCTTGTGCTCTCACTCCCCATACGGCAGTCCCACCCCGGGGCAGAAGTTTCAGGGAGCAGAAGGTGGATTTGAGCAATATTTGCCCTTGATCGCAGATAGGCTGACACTGGGACGGAGCACCTAGCATCTTGCATTTCCTTAGTGCCTGTCATCCAAAGGATCCCAAAGCACTCTGCAAACTAGAGAGAGGGGTCACTTCATCAAGCAGTGAAATGCAGCCACTTCTGGGCTGGAACAGATATCTAATGTGCACAGCGGTCCAGGGCTGGAAATGATGTCTGTGCCTAATTGTGCGGGGGAGTTTGGGGAGGCAAAACATAACCACTCAAGACAAGTATCAGGGGGTAGCCGTGTTAGTCTGTATCTACAAAAACAACAAGGAGTCTGATGGCACCTTAAAGACTAAGAGATTTATTTGGGCATAAGCTTTCGTAGGTAAAAACCTCACTTCTTCAGATGCATAGAGTGAAAGTTACAGATGCAGGCATTATATACTGACACATGGAGAGCAGGGAGTTACTTCGCAAGTGGAGAACCAGTGTTGACAGGGCCAATTCAATCAGGGTGGGTGTAGTCCACTCCCAATAATAGATGAGGAGGTGTCAATTCCAGGAGAGGAAAAGCTGCTTCTGTAATGAGCCAGCCACTCCCAGTCCCTATTCAAGCCCAAATTAATGGTGTTAAATTTGCAAATGAATTTTAGTTCTGCTGTTTCTCTTTGAAGTCTGTTTCTGAAGTTTTTTTGTTCAATGATAGTGACTTTTAAATCTGTAATAGAATGACCAGGGAGATTGAAGTGTTCACTTACTGGCTTATGTATGGTACCATTCCTGATGTCCGATTTGTGTCCATTTATTCTTTTGCGGAGGGACTGTCCGGTTTGGCCAATGTACATGGCAGAGGGGCATTGCTGGCACATGATGGCATATATAACATTAGTGGATGTGCAGGTGAATGAACCCTTGATGGTGTGGCTGATGTGGTTGGGTCGTCTGATGGTGTCGCCAGAGTAGATATGGGGACAGAGTAGGCAACGAGGTTTGCTACAGGGATGGTTCCTGGGTTGGTGTTTCTGTGGTGTGGTGTGTAGTTGCTGGTGAGCAGGGCCGGCTTTAGGAAGTGCCGGGCCCAATTCAAATAGTTTCGACGGGGCCCCGGCAGGGTTGACTTAAAAAAACAAAACCGAACAAAACATAAAAAACCCACATGGGGCTTGTACTCACTGGGCCGCGCTCCTAGTCTTTGGCGGCGGGTCCTTCACTCGCTACAGGTCTTCGGTGGCACTGAAGGACCTGCCGCCAAAGACACAGAGCGCCGTCGGGTGAGTAAAAATTGAAAAGGCGCCTCTAGCCAGGGAAGGGATTCTCTGCCACTTGCCCCCCACTCTGGGCAGCCCTGCCACTCGGCGCGGGGCCCTCTTAGGCGCGGGGCCCGATTCGGGCGAATTGGTGGAATTGGCCTAAAGCCGGCCCTGCTGGTGAGTATTTGCTTCAGGTTGGGGGGTTGTCTGTAAGCGAGGACTGGCCTGCCTCCCAAGGTCTGTGAGAGTGAGGGATCATTTTCCAGGATAGGTTGTAGATCGTGGATAATGCGCTGGAGAGGTTTTAGCTGGGGGCTGTATGTGATGGCCAGTGGTGTTCTGTTATTGTCCTTGTTGGCCCTGTCCTGTAGTAGGTGATTTCTGGGTACCCGTCTTGCTCTGTCAATCTGTTTCCTCACTTCCCCAGGTGGGTATTGTAGTTTTACAAATGCTTGATAAAGATCTTGTAGGTGTTTGTGTCCCTCTGAGGGGTTGGAGCAAATTCGGTTGTATCTTAGGGTTTGGCTGTAGACAATGGATTGTGTAATGGATCCTGTCGTTCTATTACAGATTTAAAAGTCACTATCATTGAACAAAAATCTTCAGAAACAGACTTCAAAGAGAAACAGCAGAACTAAAATTCATTTGCAAATTTAACACCATTAATCTGGGCTTGAATAGGGACTGGGAGTGGCTGGCTCATTACAGAAGCAGCTTTTCCTCTCCTGGAATTGACACCTCCTCATCTATTATTGGGAGTGGACTACATCCACCCTGATTGAATTGGCCCTGTCAAGGCTGGTTCTCCACTTGCGAAGTAACTCCCTGCTCTCCATGTGTCAGTATATAATGCCTGCATCTGTAACTTTCACTCTATGCATCTGAAGAAGTGAGGTTTTTACCCACGAAAACTTATGCCCAAATAAATCTGTTAGTCTTTAAGGTGCCACCAGACTCCACTCAAGACAGAATCTGGCTGGGACATCATCTTCAGGAAGCTCAGTTGTCTCCAATTGATTCAGTTAGAATTATTCCTTTCCAGCTGCAAATCTCTGATTTCTAAGCTATCAAGGGCACGGGGCGGGGGTTAGCGATCACAAATGTCCTGACAAACCCTCCTACTGAGAGAGATGGATCGCGCTTTGAGTCTGCGGCCGCTGTGAGAGAAACCGAATCTGACAGGAGAACAAAACCTTGGCAGGGTCTCTGATCCAAGTTCTCCGAGGGGGAGAGGCGAAGAGTGCTCACTGGTGAGTCAAACTGCGTCACCGAAAGCAAATTCCGGGGTGGGGAGAGGCTGAATTACAGGGGTCGCAAACCCCTTGCGCCCATATCAGGCAAAAGCAGCCCTCTCTTGGGGGGCCGTCTGGCTCACTGAGGGTGGCCCAATCTTTACAGCGCTGTGGGCCAGATGCTAGTTTTGGGGCACCTCCATGGGCCCCATGCACAAAGCCACGCTTTGCAAAATGATGTCTTCCATGCGGCGTGCATACGGTGCCTGCGAGGTCCCGCTGTGTGGAGGACGCCATTTTGCAGAGCAGGTCTCAGCCGTGTGCAGAATTTCACTGCAATGCTCGACACCCGCCATACGTTCGGGGCAGCTGTTGCTGGGGCGGGGAGGGGGAGAGAGGGAGGTGCCATTTGGACCACCCTTTTCTAGCGTCTGTCTAAGTACTGTGATCCCGTGTGGCTGTGGAAGCAAGGCGAGCGCACGTACCGAGAGAGGAGATAATTCGCCACAAACAGAGCCGTCTCAGGAAACATCCTCCAGGCCTCTCTTGTGTCCAGCCAGCGGCTCTCTGGGTATGATCAGCCTGTCTGCACCTCTGACTGACCCACGCCGCAGACCGATCTTTATATATAGTGAACGAGTGAGGAGTGACTGCAGTCTCCTGCCAAGGCTCCTGTTCTCTGGAAAGTTATACTCCCTCAGGCCTTCCCCAGGGCCAGGAGACGCATTCAGAGAGGCCTAAATAAAGCCAAATAAGAATAACCCTCCAGCCGGGTCAGGAACCATGATGGGGTGGGGAGTGTGCATAGACCACTCCCCCTACTGGCCAGGGTACCTTGTAGGTTGTTTAGGTTAATAGGCAGCAGGTTTCAAACTAACCTAAAGAAGTACTTTGTCACTCAACACACAGTCAACCTGTGGAACTCGTCGCCATGGGATGGTGTGAAGGCCAAAAGTATAAGCTCTTGGAGGGTAGGTCTGTCAATGGCTATTAGCCAAGATGATTGGGGCATCCCTAAACCAACTGGACGACAGGGGATGGTCCTGTGGCACCTTTAAGACTAACAGAAGTATTGGAGCATAAGCTTTCGTGGGTGAATGCCCACTTCGTCAGATGCAAGATGAAGTCTGGGCCGCTGTGAGAGACTTGCGTCTGACGAAGTGGGCATTCACCCACGAAAGCTTATGCTCCAATACTTCTGTTAGTCTTAAAGGTGCCACAGGACCCTCTGTTGCTTTTTACAGATTCAGACTAACACGGCTACCCCTCTGATACTTGACAGGGGATGGGTCACTCAAAATTGCCCTGTTCTGTTCATTCCCTGTGAAGCATCTGTCCCTGGCCTCTGTCGGTTCTCAGTGGTTCTCAGATTTTTGTCCTGGTGACCCCTTTCACACAGCAAGCCTCTGAGTGCGACCCCCCTTATAAATTCAAAACACTTTTTTATATATTTAACACCATTATAAATGCTGGAGGCAAAGCAGGGGTGGAGCCTGGCAGCTTGTGACCCCCCATGTAATAACCTTGTGACCCCTGAGGGGTCCCGACCCCCAGTGGGCTAGAGGAACCATTGGTCAGACCCAGTGTGGTCATTCTTTATGTTCTGCCTTTGCCCGGCCCATGCGGACACTTTAGTGCCCTTGCAGAAGGTGGGAGTGCTACAGCCCGGCTAGATACCACGGTGATGGGCCCATTCGAATGGACTGATAGTCTGGCTAAACCCAGGCATTGGCACCAGCACGACCTGCTCATATATATCCAGAAGGCAACTCAGAGGGAGGCCGGAGCACCTCCGCGCCAGACGCTCCCAGGTTCTAATACCAGCCTGACGCTGTGGCTTTGGGCAAGTCTTTTTAGGCCAACACTTTCCAAAGCGGCCGCTGATTTTGGGGGCCCAGCTCGAGACACCGCCCAGGGCCTGGTTTGCCGAAGTAGAGAGCACCCACAACTTCCTGTGAAACGGACGGGAGCTGCAAGGGCTCAGCGCCTCTGGAAATTAAATGAGGTCCAAAGGGCCTCCCGTTGGGCACCCAAAATCAGTGGCTACTTTAGAGGTTGCTCTAAACCTCTCTGTGACTCAGTTTCCCCCACTGTATTAGGGGGACGATTCTCCCAAGCTCCCTCCCAGCAGGGGCGATTGGCTAGTTTGCTGAGTGTTAGAATTGGGTCAGAGTCGTAACGTTTGGATCCCAGCTCCCCCGAGGCTGGGGACTGCTGAGATCCCAGGGTTGGGCCAGGCCCATCTCACCACACCTTCCCATCACATCCACGGCTGTGCTGCCAGCGTTAAGGGGAAGGGTCCCAGCCACCCCCATCTGGGCAGCATTCAGGCCGAGGGAGGAGATTTGACTCCGGCAAAGAGGAGGATGGTGCAAAACCTTCCTTCCCACCGCTGAGCTGGCCGGAGGCAGAGTGCTGGGCACTGATCAGCGAGCCGGGGCAGCAGTTTCATTTCATAGTGAAAGAGGCAGAAAAGGGGAAACATCTTCCATATCTTTGCTCCGGGGAAATTGATGACACAAGGGGTTTTCTAGTTTCTTTCCCGCACGCTGCAGGCGCAGACGCCCTTGAGGAAGTTGTGCCAGAAACAGGGGCGTCGCCCCATCTTGCGCCACAGCCCCCCAGGGATAAATCCTGCCTTCTTCACTCAGGCAACGCGCCCATTGACCAGGCCCCCAGCTTTCCGGGTACTGCGCTGGGATGTGAGACTCATAACCTCATTAGGCCTTGGTGTCCATAACCTTCTCCCAGAAGGCTATTCCGTTACCTGCCGCAAACCTGTGCGTGCCTGGCATCTGGTCGCTAATCTCCAGGATTAGAGAGATTTGGGGCCCCGACAGATGGCGCACAGCCAGGGATTCACCTGCGTTCGGTTCACACCCAGGAACCAGCGCCCTCTGGCCAGTCCACACCCTTTGATCATCACCTTCCTGGGGCTTCACCTCTCTGCAGCAGCTGGGAGGTAGCTTTGTGCTCTGGTCAAAGTCTCTCCCTGCAAACCATGGCTCTGGTTTCTGAATGTTTCTACACAGTCCTGGCCCACCTCCGAGTCCTGAGGTTTTTTCTCCTCCCTTAGTCCCTGAGCCAGGCAGAATCGCTAGATAGATAGCGGTTGCTGTTAGCACCATTCTGGCAGTGAGCTTCCTCCCAGCAGTGCCCTACCAGTGGGGTGTGTGTGTGTGTGTGTGTGTGTGTGTGTGACAGAGAGAGAGAGAGAGAGAGAGAGAGAGGAATTTGGGAATCATGAACCAAGGAGCAGATGAGACCAAAGGGAGTTATTATAGGGTAAAAACAAGGAATCTGGTGGCACCTTAAAGACTAACAGATTTATTTGGGCATAAGCTTTCGTAGGTAAAAACTTCACTTCTTCAGATGCATAGAGTGAAAGTTACAGATGCAGGCATTATATACTGACACATGGAGAGCAGGGAGTTACTTCGCAAGTGGAGAACCAGTGTTGACAGGGCCAATTCAATCAGGGTGGGTGTAGTCCACTCCCAATAATGGATGAGGAGGTGTCAATTCCACAAGAGGAAAAGCTGCTTCTGTAATGAGCCAGCCACTCCCAGTCCCTATTCAAGCCCAAATTAATGGTGTTAAATTTGCAAATGAATTTTAGTTCTGCTGTTTCTCTTTGAAGTCTGTTTCTGAAGTTTTTTTGTTCAATGATAGTGACTTTTAAATCTGTAATTGAATGACCAGGGAGATTGAAGTGTTCACTTACTGGCTTATGTATGTTACCATTCCTGATGTCCGATTTGTGTCCATTTATTCTTTTGCGGAGGGACTGTCCGGTTTGGCCAATGTACATGGCAGAGGGGCATTGCTGGCACATGATGGCATATATAACATTAGTGGATGTGCAGGTGAATGAGCCCTTGATGGTGTGGCTGATGTGGTTGGGTCGTCTGATGGTGTCACCAGAGTAGATATGGGGACAGAGTAGGCAACGAGGTTTGCTACAGGGATTGGTTCCTGGGTTGGTGTTTCCATGGTGTGGTGTGTAGTTGCTGGTGAGTATTTGCTTCAGGTTGGGGGGTTGTCTGTAAGCGAGGACTGGCCTGCCTCCCAAGGTCTGTGAGAGTGAGGGATCATTTTCCAGGATAGGTTGTAGATCGTGGATAATTCGCTGGAGAGGTTTTATCTGGGGGCTGTATGTGATGGCCAGTGGTGTTCTGTTATTGTCCTTGTTGGGCCTGTCCTGTAGTAGGTGATTTCTGGGTACCAATAGGCCCAACAAGGACAATAACAGAACACCACTGGCCATCACATACAGCCCCCAGCTAAAACCTCTCCAGTGCCACCAGACTCCCTGTTGTTTTTGTAGATACAGACTAACACGACTACCCCCTGATACTTGATTATAGGGTAAAATATCCCCCACTCTTTTCATCTGCCCATCTCCCTGTAGACTGGTCTGTCCATGCAATGCCTGGTGCTACCCAAACTTGCCTTATCCAGAGGGGGGGAGATGAGTGAGAAGGGGAAATCCTCACCCTGGGATCTCCCAACCTCATCTTCAGACACTGGAGAGGATCCAGATCATTTCCAGCAGCACAGCAGGACAGTGGGGAAAGCCCCTGGAGAGCAGAAGGGTAGCTATTAAGGGAAATGGAAGCAACATTTCCTAGCACAGGAGAAAGGGAAGAAGTCACTGCGTCTTCTGGGAATCCAGTGAGCTGCTCCCTCCCTCCCTCCCCCACCCCCTGCACAGTCCTAAAGGGCTCTGCTCCCCTGGATGGAGCCCAACCCAGGAAATAGGGCTGCTCCGGGAAGACGGTGCTTCCACCCCTGCCCCCAACTCTGTCTGCAGGGAAGCCATTTCCACGCTGCAGGGGGTTTGGGCCATTGGGTGAGGATCAGCCCCACACGGCGGTGGCTCAGGAATCAGATATTTTTGGGGGGTGAGGAGGAGAAGCCTAAAGTAACCTTGAGGATCTAGTTGTAACATCTGGTGCCCACGGGCGAAGATAGGCAGCCTTCCCCCTGCTGTGGGAGGAGGTCCCTTATTTAGTGCTTAACGTCCTGGGACCCCACTATCCAATAAGGAGCTACTACAAATTGTTTGCTTGGATCAGGAGTGGGTGTTTCTAGCAGTAACTGCGCAGGGGATTGGACGCGGCAATGCCAACGGGGACTCTGGGGTTTCATTTTTGTTATTTTGTACCATGCTGTCCAATAGGCTTCGTCTGGCATCTTTCATCGTTGTCCTTTTTACGATCTTGAAATGTTGGCGGTCACCTGTTACAACCCACCCCCAGAAGACAGGGCTGGGCTCTCCTCTCTCTTTGAGAGGCACCAAGGGACATGGAGGAAGAGTAGCTGGGTAGAGAGTTACACTGTGAAAACCCCTCTACTGATAACCCTGCTCTGATGTGCGGATGGCGGCACATCGGTGCCCCGAGGACGGGAGTTTGCTCTTCACGCTCACCCAGACATCACGCTGGCAGGAGTTTGCAACCAGTCTTGTCTTCACTGAGCAACTCAACTTCCCTTTGCTCTGCTGTCAGTGGTCCAGCCCCGCCTGTAGTAATGTTACTGTAGGCTGTCCACCAGCATTCTCCCCACCATGTCACGTAGGCAGGGCCCAGGAGAGGTCTGAGAAGGAGGTAACTTTCCCAGCCCGCAGTGGGCTGCTCCTGTCCGCCGTGCATGTATCCACAGGCAACTGAGCCAGAGGGGAAATGCGGTCTCGGGGGTCCCTCTGCACAGACCAATGGCGACTAGCAGGGAGCGTTCTCCTGTCCATTGGCACTTGCCAGTTGTGTTAGTGGTTCAGTGCTTGGTGTGGATGGTGCAGGATGGGTGACTCAAAACCATAAGAGTACACCGTGTCCCCCTCCCCCCACCGCCCAGCAGCCTCCACACCCCAGGGACCGCAGCGCCTCCCTCAGAACCCCAGAAAAAGGCAGAGGCGTCAGAGAGAGGGAATGTCAGAGGAGTGAGCAGTGCAATCAGACTCCAGGACCCCGTGCTGGAGCAGCTGGCCGGGCTCCGTTTCACCCAGCGGGAGCGAGCAGCCTCCTTGTCTCAGTCCTTGACGCTTTAGTCATGACGCTTTCCGCTGGTTTACATGGCCCGGGCTTGAGTGCCACCTGAAAAGAGTGGATTCCTCTGGGTGTACTTGTTCTTTATAGTGTGTTCTCCAATGCACAGATACCCCAGTATGTATCTATTAGGTAAGTGTCACATAGACTCTTTTTTAAGTCAGGCACTAACTGACTTGATCCTCTGTTTAATTTTATTCAACCTCAGAAACGAATTATTCACAGTCAACAAACCCTTGCACGTGAGGAAAGGGAAGGAAGGTGCGTACATCACAGTAAGGTAGGTCATTGGCCCTACATAAAGCTGCCGGCTAGGGAAAGGCCACGATTCTGAACGAAGCGGCATTGAGCAAAGCAAAGCAAACCATGCTGCACAGCGTGTGCCGGCAAAAAGCCGAGTTACTTGGCCGCTGGTGCTGAGGTTAATGAGCGCGATCCCAGGTTGTGGTCTGCACCCTGGCCATCAGAAAAGATCAACCGCTTGGCCCTCTGTGTCCGTGTGTCTTTACAGCTGGTGGAGATGCCACCTGTTAGGGAGCCCTCCGCAGGACTGCCTGTTGCCGTAGACAGGTGCGTGGGTGTGTGTTTGTGTGCACACCCTTGTACAGAGCCTCATGCACACCAGACTGCTAGGCTCCAGCCACAGCTAACGCCAACCCAGGGCAGGGCAAGTGCACCATCCCCTTTGAGTTCGTGCATGTGGCTGGGCCGGGATTGGAGTTAGGTGGGTGTCCCCCACTCTGCCCCCTGAGCTGTGACGGGTACCTTGGCCTTAGGAGTGAGGGGAACCCTCCAGTGTGTTCACAAGCTGGGAGTGGGTCTGGGAAATGGGCTCGGAATCTCCCCCTTCCCTCCCCAAACCATCTCATGAGCAATGATTCAGCCTCAGTCCTGGCTTGCCTCTGAGGCTCTTTCTAGCCTGATGGGGGTTAGGGTCCCCACTCATTGGTGAGGAGTCAAGCTGGGGATAAGCCCAGTCCATAGCTACCCAGGCTAAAACCTAAAGTGTCTCAGCATTCACGAGGAAAGCCCAGCCCAGCAAGCATGTGCCCTGAAGGGACGTGCAAAAGGGGACCCGTGCCCGCACGCAGCTTCCCAGCCGCCCATAACCATGGTTTCTGCAGCTAGCGTGGAGCCTGCCCAGAATATCAACAAGGCCAGGCCGAGTGCTGCGGGCATCTCCATCGGCCCCAGCTCAGCATGGCCTGCTCCCTGGATCTCCTCCGCTTCAGACATTCCTCTGTCCGCTCCATTGCACGGGAGGATGTGCTCAGCCTGACAAATGATTCCAGGGGAGGGAGTGTCCATTCCTCCGGAGCCCGAGTGAGAACAGGAAGCAGACAGATGCAAGAACCCCTGGGAGCAGGTAACCAATGGGACAAGGAGTCTGCTGGTGACAAGCATCCCATATATAGCCAACAGTGTGCGTGGGCTGTACGGCTGCTGCACACCGTGCCAGGTCCAATCACATCACGGCCGGGCAGCACCAGCAACAATCAAACCACCCCGGCGTGGACCTAGAATCAGCACAGGAGCCTAAAATAGGTAGCTCGCCTCCTCCCAGACAGCAGCTGCGGCTCCGAGCCAGTCGCAGTGTTCAGCCCATAAATCCTTCCTTCCTAGGAGATGCTAAAGCCCCGGAGCAGCAAAGCTGATGCCTCCTCGCTGTCTGGCTTCTCCTTGCCTGCCTCCTGGCGTAGCTGGGGCTGAAGCGGCTGTCTCATGTGTTTTGCAGCCCATGAAAAATAGATCGTGGTCAGGCCTGAAAAATGAGGGAGGGGAATAGAGGGAAACAGCAGAAGCCATTAACCCAGAAATCCTCTGCCTGCTCCCTGCCACCCAGCATCCCGCGGCCCAAGAAGTGCAGTGAAACCAGCCAGGTCCAAAGCAAAACCCGTTATTCAACCCCTGTGAGCACTGGGGGTCTGGGTAGAACGGGATCTGGAGCCAAACTTTCCCCTTGGGGTTCGAGAACCAAAGCCAGTCCTGGCTTTTCCCTCTCTCCATCCTTGAAAAGGGGGGGGGGAGAGGAATAGCTCAGTGGTTTGAGCAGTGGTCTGCTAAGCCCCTGATTGTGAGTTCAATCCTTGAGGGGGCCACTTAGGGATCTGGGGCAAAAATCTGTCTGGGGATTGGTCCTGCTTTGAGCAGGCAGTTGGACTAGATGACTTCCCAAGGTCCCTTCCAACCCTGATATTCTATGACTAGGTCCCAGACCTGAGCCTGACTGCATATAAACCAATGTTTGAGGAAAACCCCAGTAAAACCAAAGGGAGACACGTGTGAGGTTCCGATTCAGCTAGACGGGAGGAGAGCAAGAGCTGTCTCAATAGCAATTTAACTCAAAGGGTCCCAGGCAGATTGAACAAGGGGGGTTTCATTTATCCACTTATGCTAATCAGCTACCATTCTTCTGATCAATAAATAATACCGCCCGGAATGATCAGTAACAACAACTGTGGCTTAGCGAGTGGGAATTGCTTAGTGGGATCCAGGCTTGCCGGAGAGATACGTGACTTCCTTGGACCCAAAAGGAGTTTCCCGCATGACCTCTTTGCCTAGGTGCATAAGGGAGTACAACGAAGCCAGTGCCGGCTAACCTTGCTCACAAGAGGGGCTGAAAGAGCCTGCTGGGACTCTGGTTAGACAGTGTATTCACTGATCGCAAAGTGCCTCCCAAGGAAGGCATGAGCTCCATTTTACAGGTGGGAAAACTGAGGCACAGAACGGCATAGTGACTTGCCTCAGGTCACGCAGAGGGTTAGTGTTGGAGGCAGGGACAGAACCCAGAGTTCCTTATTCCCCCTCTGGTGCCCTGGCCACTAGAATACGCTGCTTCTTTTACGACCGCCTTTAAGATGATCTAAAAATTAATGACAAAAACTGATGATGATGATTATTTGTATTACAGTAGCTCCTAGTGGCTCTAGCCGAGCTTGGAATATCAATTGAGATAGACCCAGCATGGACACACAGTAAGAGCCTGCACTGAGGAGCTTACCTAAATAGACAAGACAGCCAAAAGGTGGGAGGGGAAACTGAGGCACAGAGCAAGTCAGTGACAGAGCTGGGAAACTTTCGGAGTGTCTTTTTCTCTGTCTTAACCGGAATGTGGATAGGGCAGGGCGCATGGGAGTCGACAGCCGACCCCTGAGAAGGGACAAATGCCTGATTCACTGATGTTAATCTTTTCTTTTCAGCTCAGTCCTGTTATTGTCATTCCTAAAGGATGAGCGAGCTCTGCTCATTCCCAGCACTGCTCCGTTCCCTGACTGGAGTAGGACACACACGCCTATACATAGCGCGCCAACTCATGGGAAAGCCATGCATGACACAGCCCCACCACCGCCGTGGCTGCTCAGACTGACAGCTCTGCTCTCTCTGTCTGGGGCTCAGCCGGCGTGTTGGAAGCGCGGTGTGTCATGTAACAGGGCACAGTGAGAGAGTTCTCTGTGTGTGAGCCCATGAGGTGCCATTGTGCTTTATGCTCAGTTCAACTGGAGCCAATTCAGCCCCGGTGTTAGTGGGCGCTGCTCCTGTTGATTTCAGTTCAGTTTATCCCGCTTACCCCAGGGCCGAATTTGCCCCATGGTGTGGACGTCTGTTTAGAATGGGAGAACAATTCCTCCCTTGGATGGAGCGTTGGTTGCCACAGTGATCCGTGCTGGCAGCTGCCAGGCGGTTTCTCCCTTGTCCATTTCCCCCTGAGGTTGGCAGGCAGGGGCTCCCCGCTTTCCCAGTGCCAGCCATTTCTCTCCCCCACATTCCTCTTCAACGTTTCACCTGCATTTTTTGGCTTGTCCCAGGCTCGCATACACTAGGGCTGATGTGGAATTCATTCTCCGTGGCCTGTTCAGTCCTTGGCCCCGCTATGGAGACTGTTGTTGAGGGGAGCTGTTAATGCCAGGTGTGAGGTGTTGTTGACATCCGTCCCAGCAGGAACCCAGCTGAGAGCTGCCAAACTCATCTCACAGACGTTTAAGGCCAGAAGGGACCATAAGGATCATCTAGTCTGGCCTCCTGCATGACGGCCAGAGAACCCCCCCACCCTGTGATTCCTGCATCAAGCCCATTGCTGGAGAACAAGGCAGGAGGAGGTCCCAGCACGGCTTCACACAAGGGCCCGGGGGGGTGGAACAGCCCCCACCTGCAGACTTGCACACTCCACTTCGCAGTGCAAAGGTCTCAGGGAGAAATGCTTCTGCATGAGGCAGGCACAAAACCCTGCCCCCAGGGAGGCCCGCTGGCAACCAGGCCGGGGGGATACTCTGCCAGCTCTCTTGTGATCTCTCTCCTGGCTAGTTAAAGCCAAGAGGTGCTGGCTTTAACCTTACCCGCCAGGTTCTGAGTCACTCCCTTTCTCTCCCTTTCCCTGCGGCTGCAGCTTCCTTCAGAGGTGACCTATGGAAGGTGGGATTGGGGGATGGACAGCGCTCAGATGGGACCTAAAGGGACCCGCTTGCCACTGTATTACCAGTAAATCGAGCGACCCAGCCAAGCCGTTGCCAAGATAGGGCTTAGGAGTCACTTACGGTCAAAATCCTGTGGTTAAGTGGTGAATGAGAAAAGGGATTTTCCCAGGCAAGGAGGAAATGGAGTGGGGGCGAGAAAGTTGCTCTTGTGCCTTTGTTTGTGGGATTTCTGCAAGGATAAAAGTGAAGGGAGAGGGCAAGACAAAGGCTGGCCCAGCATCTGGCATCTGGAGTGTGTGTAAACTGCAGGGGGTGATTTTTGTGGGGTACGCATGACCTCAGGTTTTGAGAGGTTCGCAGCACCCCGCTCCAGGAGGTTTGCCTGCTGAAAAGTTCTGTCTCCCATAGCAAGGGTTGCTCAGTTCTCTTGTGTGGGAGGAAGGTTCTGTGTTGGGGTATGTGGTGCGCTCTTGACTCCGTAGTGTATAATATGGCTCAGTAACCGTTGCTGCAGGAGTTTTACTGCTGAATGGACCTGACGCAAGCCTTTGCAATTTTCAGCCGTGATGCCGTATTTACATAAGTTTTTTTCATTTAATTTCCATGGTTTATTTAAAAGCTGAACGGCAGCTGTTGTTGAACGTGCACCTGCATTCGCCAGGATGTGAGCTGTGGGTTTATTTTAATGGTCAGATGTGAGATTCTCTGTTACATTGTTCTCCTTTCACCTTCTAGGATCCCCCTCGAAATTCAAGGGGCGTCCATCTGGGTGGGAGGTGTTGGGCTATCTGGGAATGTGGATTAAGGATTTGCTGGATGCAAAGCAGCTTGGAGCTGGTGAAACTGTCCTGCCCCTTTTTGGCTGCAGACTGTCATTGAGGCTCTGACAGTAATTTCTCTGCTCAGTTAATCAGTTTCACCATTAGGAAGGCATGTGGTGGATACAGATTTACTAGACTTTAATGGCCTTTTTTAGTGGGTCTGAATGAACTGAGAAAAACAGTCCTTCGGCACTGGGAAAGTAGCCCTGATGTGTGCACTTAGGGTGACCAGATGTCCCGATTTTATAGGGACCGTCCTGATTTTTGGGTCTTTTATTATATAGGTTCCTATTACCCCCCATCCCCTGTCCTGATTTTTCACATTTGCTGTCTGGTCACTAGCTGGCACCAGCAGCACTTGCGGGGGTTCTAGAGAAAGGAACAGACCTTCCTGAGGTTTTGTGTAGGTGCACTAGCGTGGATGTGTCTTGGGTTTGTGTAATGGCAGATGCGTGTGCCTCTCTGCCTGCCCTGTGTGTTAGGGGAAACGAGGCTCAGTATCTTCAAAACAAATGTAGGGGCTGAAACTGAAAGTTTTCTCTGAAGATCCCACACTGACTGGATTCCTCCACGCTCCTGACTCCCTGCAGCGAGACTCACCAGAGCCCCCGCTCTCCAAAACCACTGGCCCTTTGAGAGCCAGGCAGGCCAGTCGCATGATACCAACCACCAGCACCTCAGCGCCTCCCTCTGGAACATGCCGCTCCCAGGTCAGTGATGGAGCTCCCCATGGGACACCCTCCCTCCAGGCCATAGTGCTGCAGCTGAGATCAGCCATGCTGCTCCCCCCCCCCAGTGTAAAAGAGGGGGTCACTGCCAGGGCATTCCCCACAAAGGCCCCTTCTCTTGGAATTCATTCTCTGCCACCCCTCACTCATCCCGCGAAACACAGTGGATGCACCAGAACAAGCATTTCAGAGCCTTGCCAGGCCCAACTCAGACACAGATACAGGGTGATCCCCCGCTGGCTATTGGCCATGGCGTCCCCAAGCCTCCTCCACCGGGACGTCGGACACTAGTGAGATTCCCAGCAGCGTGGATCCTCTGCCCTGACCTTCACTGGTGCTGGCTGCCTTCGCATCCCCAGTGACAGACCCTCTGAGCCCCATTGTTTCAGAGCAGCTGAACAGAAGGGTGATGAGTGTGGTAATATGATGCAGGCAGCACGGTGACCTCGAGGGTCAAGGAGCAGGACAGCGCCAGGGGTCATGACAGCACTTACCAGTCAACCGAGACCACGTGCTGCCTTGTAGAAAGGGGCAGTGGGGTTCAGCAGTGCAGGGATTAGCTCCGGAGAGAAGCAGAAAAATCTCTGAAATGTCTCCTCATCCAGTACCCGGTGTAAGTGGATGCAACTCCCGTGACATTTGTGGGCTTAAGCAGGACTGAATTTGGCCCTCTGAGACGGGTCGGAAGCTCTGAGCGATGGCTCGGGGGTGAGTGAAAGCTGATGGGAGATTGGGGGTGATCTAGCCTGAGCAGACCTGCCTCCCCACTCCAGTGGCACCTTCACCTCAGACGTTAGGGTCACCACGAGTTGTGGCTTAAACACAAAGCAGGCCCAGCATGCGTCCGTCCGTGTGTATCTCCCACCTTTATTGGGATGAGCTCACCCCAGCGGGCAGGTTCCCTGCAGAGCTGACGCTGGAGAATCAATTGACCCGTCACAAGCTGATCTAAGTGGCAAGATTCAGTGACTCTTTGGTCTGGCATCCCAGCGCCTGTGCTCTCACCGCTTGGGGTCTGAGAGCTCAGCATCTGTGATCTAACCTCGGGGTCCTCTCTCAATGGAAGGAAGGAAACCCTAACACACGGGAAAGGCAGCTGGAGATTTACAGGTTTCCTCCAGAAGTGGACTGAGAAGGAGAGAGGCCCACAGGCTTCTGTCTCTCTCTCTCTCTCACCCACACACTGCAGCTCCAGCAGCATTCCTGGCTTTATCCCCCAGCAAATCAAAGCGACAGTAATCAGAGGAGATAACACACCGCACTGCCCCAGGAAAAGATTAAAAATACAGCCAGAGATTGGATTCAGAACTGGTTGGTGGCAATATGATTTATTCTCCCCCACGTATCCCTGAGTTAAGGAAGAAAAGCCCCTCTCCGTAAATCTTGTTGTTTCTACAGGCTAGAGATTCCCTCCTCTCCCCTTCCAGCCCCAAGAGGACTGAGCAGGTATCTTGCGCCGTACTGCATCCCAGGATATGGAAAAGACAATTTGTTAGGTCCTTGTTTCCCATGAGTCAGAGCTGGTCTGGTCCCGGATTGTTCATTAGAGGAGCATTAAAAGTCCCAGTTTTGTCCCTTGGAGAGATTGTTCCATACCCTAAAAGCTCCCATTCTCAGGATGTTGCTTTGCCTTAAATTTTCTCTTCTCCATTCCCTTCCCTTCCCTTCCCCCTAGCTTGCAGCATATGCCCTCATCACAACCTCTGGGGTCATCTGCAGCCATTTTGAGAACACACCAGACCGGGGTCAAATTCTAGTGACACCCCATTGGATGACACTCGGCAATTCCCTTTCCTCTTGCAAAGCAGCTCCCAGCAAATGATCTCAAAGCATTTTTACTTGCTTTAAATTAACCCCCCACAGTCCTCTGTGCAGGAACGGCACGACTCCCCTTTTCACAGGGCATCTCTGTGAACACCTGAGGCGCAGAGTGATTTTGATGATGCATCCTCCAAGGTCACACGGTGGATCAGGCAGAGTTGGGAACAGACCCCACGTATCCTGGTTCCCAGGCCTGTGCCTTTTACCACGAGTTCATTCCCCTCTTCTGGTAGAATGACACACTTTTGTATTCATTACCAGGGGCACTGTGAGTTAGTTTCCCAGACTTGAGGAAGAGCTCTGTGTAAGCTCGAAAGCTTGTCTCTCTCTCACCAACAGAAGATAATATTTTCACCCCTCAGTATTGGGCTGTAGCCCACGAAAGCTTATGCTCTAATAAATTTGTTAGTCTCTAAGGTGCCACAAGTACTCCTGTTCTTTTTGCGGATACAGACTAACATGGCTGCTACTCTGAAACTCACCCCCTTTGTCTCTCTACTATCCTGGGACTACCTCAGCATCACCGCATATGATATATTCTCACCCCCATCTTTTATAGAGATCGGTAACAGACATTTCTGCCCTGCCTCTTGGAATGATGTGTACCTGGGTGTGAAATCCAGGGCTGGGGTTCTGATCCTTACCCCAGGGGTCAGCAGGAGTGGGAATCTAACCAGGCTTCCCCGGCCTGCTCAGCCCCGAATGACTAATGACTCTCTGGGTTTAGAAACTGACGGCGCAGGCCGCATTATCTGTCTGAGGCGCAGGGACTGTCTCCAGGGATTACCAACAGAAGCCAAGATTTACCTCATCTTCAGGTGTCACAAGATGAATGTGCCAACAGGCGTGTCCACAGGATGCTTCAATCACTTCAGCGGAAAGAAGCCTCTTGTGACAGGACTTGCAGCTATTTGCACTGGGTCACAGGGCTGATCATCCGATCCTTGCTCAAATAAACTGGCCTGGGGAACTGAACGTTGGCGTTTCATTAGGGAATTCCTGCTGAGGAAGGAAGGCGCTGCCATGAACCGCCTGCATCTGACCTCACCCGGCTGATCATCTACCTGTGAATTCATTGCCCTTGCAGGAAGCTGAGCTACCACGGAGGGGGCACTGCTGCAGAGAAGCGCACAGCCCTGGAGTTGTGTGTGCTGAAACTGACAAGAGACCCAGCTGTGAGGAGGGTCGCCAGGGTGCAATGCTAGTTGGTGTCCTCAGGCAGGGCTAGTAAGGAAACTCGCCGCTTTAGCTCTGCTGTGAGGAAGCTCCCGCTGCTGGTATCCTAGCTAGGGGTGTGAAGAGCGCATGCCGATGAGTCCTGGCTAGTACTGGCAGAGGATGGGGGAATGAAGAAACTCACAACACTGGGATCCCAGCTTGTGTTAACATGGCTTTTCAGCTGGGAGCTGGGCCCTAGTGGGACAATATTACCGGCATGTAGCATGATCCTTCCTCTTACCCTTCAGCAAGTAGGTGCCCCTCCCTCCCCCTCCTCCTCCTCCTCCTCCTCCAAAGCAAGTGCCACAAAAAGAGCAAAGGAGCGATGGAAAAGCCACAGGCTTGGGAACATTTGATGGCATGATGCAATTCCGGGTGGAGAGGCTGTTAAACACACATACACACTCTCCCTCCGCCCTGCAGAGGACAGTGCAAAGTCCCTGGAACCAGGCTCCTGACACAATGCAGGGTGTCAAGTATCAGGGGGTAGCCGTGTTAGTCTGTATCTACAAAAACAACAAGGAGTCTGGTGGCACCTTAAAGACTAACAGATTTATTTGGGCATAAGCTTTCGTGAGTAAAAACCTCACTTCTTCGGATGCAGGGTGTGTTACATGCAGGGAGGGGGGGAGAACCTGGGCTTTACCTGTTCAGGGATCCTTTGGCAGGAAATGCATCACCACTGGCTGGGTGGCTGAATTGAGGCAAGATTAGCCCATTCAGGGCTTGTGATACAATCTCTCAGGTTTCCCTGCCCTTCCCTTTGCAGAAGGTGCTTAATATAAACCCTATGGCCCAGAGGAGGAGATAAGATAACAGATCCCTATTTGTTTTATCCTCCCTTGACTATTATGGTGAGTGGCTTGTGGGAGGCAGTCTGGATTAGCAGTAAGCGCTGGGATGTTGGGCTTCGCTTTTCCTGGGTCTGCCACAGGCTCATTGGATGATCTCGGGCATGTCATTTAACTGCATAAGGAAGAAATGCTCCGCCACTGTGCTCTGAGCTGCGGAGATGGACGCTGCCATATCAGGCCTGGCCTACGCTTAAAACTTTTGCTGGTGTCACAGTGTCGGCTACGGGGGTGAAATTTTACATCTTTATACTGGAAAAAGCCCTTGTTCAGGTGAAGTGATACTGGCACCAAAGTCCGTATAGTCACCCTATGGCTTTTGTGTTCACGGCACTGGTATAAGCGATAGCAGCGTATGCTGGCATAAACTGCATCTCCAATATCTCTCGACCGGCAAACCCTTTCTAGGGCATCGATTAGACATAAGTGCAAGCGTCGTTACTGACCACCAAGCTCAGTCCACGAACACTGCTCACCTCAAGTCTCGGGGAACCCGGACACAATGGCCTGTTGCTCTGGACTTCCTCCCGGAGCCTTCTGGTTGGGAGTGGTTCGGGGTGGAGGCTAGAGGCAGGGAGCGCAGGACCGGGGGCTGCAGCAGTGGGATTCGGAGGATAGATAATGGCAGGGAGGGAGGGGCTCAGTCCGCAGTATGGGGCTGGGCTGGGGTGTAATCGCAGTAAGGAGCCAGCCCTGTGTGACATGGGGAGCAGCTTAAAACAACCCACCAGATTTCCCATAAATTGAGTTGGGGGGGGAGATCGCCTGCTTTGTGCCCCGTCCTCGTTTCCAGGCCTGACGAGTGTAGGAGCCGTGAGGGGAGATGGGCTAATCCCACAGGTGGCAACATGAGTCTGGCTAGGTGCCTCTCCGAAAAGGCCAGACTTGGATAGGAAAGGGATCGTGGGTTCCTAACGGGGCATTCTTGGGAGCACCTGTTGTGGGGTCTGTGAGGGGGGGTGGCTTCTCTCTCTGTTCTCTATCCCACAGATGGGCCACTGATGCAATATTTAAACCCCGCCCCTGGGTTGGTTAGTGACTCGATTTGGCCGGTTAGGTTAATACCACGAGTGTCGGCGGTTCAGATGACCCAGCCCTTCATGAAACCCACTGAAACGTGCCTGATCAAGTGAACAACACCAGATGTCTGATTTATCCCACGCGGGAGATGCCTATGGCTGCCTAATGAGAGAGAGAGAGAAAACTGCTGTTCTCCAAAGGCGTGAGCTGTACCTGGGAAAGGAGCAGGGCTGGGGTATCACTAGCTCATCTCTCCGTTTTGTGACTCACATCAGTAGTTACCTAAGGGCTGCTGGACCATGTGACTATCACCTGTGGAGCTGATGCTGGCAGGTAGACTTAGAGAGAGCTTGGTTTTGGCCCATGGATGCATCACCTCATCCAATGGGGTTAGGTGAGGTGGAGCTGGTTTCATTCTCCCTCCTCCTGGATGCTTTGACACTGGCCTTGTGGTTCACATCAGAGTGGAGAGCTCCTGAGAACGAGCAAAAGATACCCGGAGAGGGGACCTGGCTACCCAGACGGGACACTTCCCAGTCAAGGCTTTGCATTTTCAGTGGCACGTTGACCCTAAAG
Organism: Chrysemys picta bellii; assembly: GCF_011386835.1. Classification (NCBI taxonomy): domain Eukaryota; kingdom Metazoa; phylum Chordata; order Testudines; family Emydidae; genus Chrysemys; species Chrysemys picta. The sequence goes on from NC_088813.1 coordinate 13,882,814, forward strand.
TCTATGGCCAGGTCCCAGGAGCCGGCAGCACACAGGGAATCTGCCACAGCTGCAGGTGAATTTTAAGAACAGAGTTTGTTTTACTGACTCAGGATAGGACTGACCAAGCACCAAGTCCAGCAGCTCCTGTGCTGTTTGGTTGGGTGTTAAGTTCCATGTAGTTTATGCTGCCCCTGCCCCACCAGTTCACATCATGTTGTAGACTGGAGTGCGGACAAGGCTTGATTGCACCCCAAGAGCTGTCCTGGGGGAGGCTGGAGGTTTTGATAGAGGGCAGTTGGGTCCCCTGGGGAGGAGTGGGAGGCAACTCAGGATAGTGGGCTTAGCACATTAGCTGGGTGTTTCTGCTACAATGACCAGCAATAAACCCCACTGAGGATAAAACAAGTCTGGTGCGGGGCCAGCTCCTGGTTCAGTTCAGCCCTGTCATTAGGAACACAGGTCCCATGGAAACCCATGTGATCACCTGCTCTGTTCATTCCCTCTGGGGCACCTGGCCGTGGCCACTGTCGGCAGACAGGATACTGGGCTAGATGGACCTTTGGTCTGACCCAATCTGGCCGTTCTTATGTTCTAAGATTCCACTGGCAGGTGTGGCAGATTCCTGGACTCTCTGGCCAATGGCTAGCTGCAGCCCTTCCTCCACCAGGGGCAGCCCCAAAAAGGATCTGATGTGTTTGGGGAGGGTATTTGATCTCCTTTTGCTTGACGCTTCAGTCCTGGTGGATGGGCCTGGAGCGAGCACTGAGACCTGGGCTTCTCCTGCTGCCAAATGGCCTCATCCGCACCGAGCTGGCAGCTGCATCCATCCGCCCATGTCCCGACTCATTGAAACAAAAAGAAAATGAACCGGGAGCGACAGTGACTGGTGGGATCAAGGGCTTTTCTGGGTCAGGGGACGGTAATAGCAGGGCATGTTGAAGGGAAGCGCGGGTGTGTGTGTGGAGGTGAATGTCTTGGGGGCGGCGCGTGGTGATGGGAACCGTGTGGGTTGGCTGGGGAGAAAAGACAGAGCAGGAATGACTGGCTTAGCCCCCGTTTGCTTAGCTGAGACACAGTTTATTGAGGGATAATGCGGCGCTGAGCTGGAGCGGAAGCCCCTGGGCTGCGCTTCGCCCCAGCGGGGACGACAAAACATTCCGATTAGCCAGCACGCTCGCCGGGCGGGGCCTGCGGAAGGGCCAGTGGCAGGGGGCTGTTGTTGGCCGGGCAATCTGTCTTCTCCAGCGGAGCCGGCACAAAGCTCTGTCTGCCAAAGAACCTCGCAGCAGTCTGTTCAGGGGGCTGCTTTACCCTGTCTAGGGGGCGGGAAGGGGGGCGGGTGACTGGAGTCTCTCTGCTTTCCATCTCCCTGGCAGTTTCCGATCCCTGGCGGTAAGTAGACTCAGGGAGGATTGTGCAGGGTGCAGGGCCAGCCTCCATACCAGGGAAGGTGCCATCCCAGGACAGCTGTTCATTCTGGTTGCCGGTAGAAGCCCTGGGCAGGGGGAGGGAGTGACACTGAGGAGCTGGGGCTACGGGCAGGGTCTCTCTAGACTCGGTCACGGGAGAGGGAGAAGGCATTCAGCTCTTCGGGTTTCCAGCCCTTCTGCATCGGGATGGATACACGGATGGACAAAGCATCAGGCCTTTACTGAGAGATGCTGGGGCCTGGCGTTCCTGCTTCTCCCAGGGCAGTCTGGCAACTCCACTCATCGGTCTGAGCCATGAGATTGTGCCATTAATCATAGACTATCGGGGGTCACCTAGTCCAACCCCCTGCTCAAAGCAGGACCAAGCCCCAGACAGATTTTTACCCCAGTTCCCTAAATGGCCCCACTCAAGGATTGAACTCACAGCCCTGGGTTTAACAGGCCACTGCTCAAACCACTGGCTCCCAGTTCGGTGGTTTGAACCTTGGAAGGGCTGACAGAACTGTCTGCGCGCCGCAGTTTAGGGGGACCGTAGTACAGGATTCAAGTTAGCCCCTTGCTCAGCCTGGGTCTACTTGGGAAACTGGTGGGCTCCTTGAGTTCAGGAAACTGTGCTGAGGGGGCACAGCCTTGCTGCTCCTGTCCTTGCCAGGTGCCACCTTGCCAGACTCCTGGAGCCAGGGCAGCTTCAGAATGCCCCATGCCACACTCGTAAGGTTGAACGCCTTCCATCCAGGGATCTCAAAGCACTTCACCGTGGTGCATCAATATCATTCTCTGAGGAACCCATGCTGACTGGATTTCCTCTTCTGGGGGCCCAGCTCCCTAGTGCGAGACTGACGGGAGCCCCCTGGCTCTCCAAGCCCCCCACCAGCGCCTCAGTGCCCCCCCAGAACACTCTGCTTCTGGCGCTTTCTGCCAGGGGCCAGCGGTGGAGCGGTGTCACAGCCGCCCCCCGCTGGACTTCGGATTGGACGGTGTTTCTACATCCTTGGAGTTCCCCTCTTCCCCTGGAGTAGCTCCTCGCAGCACCAGTTTCTCTTGATGCTTTTAGCAGCGGGGCTGATGTCACCTTTGGCTTGCCGACACCTCTGCAAGTGAGGGGTTTCCAGCTGCCCCGGCTCGTGTGGGTCACTGACATCAGCGTGACATGGGGCACGGGGTCACCAGCTCCCTCAGTGCAGTGCGCATCGAACCCACGTTCTGTGGATGGAGTCGTGGGGGGCCTGATCTAGGCTGTCTGGGGGTCTGTGTCCTACTGAAAGGAGGTTTTCAGCATCCTCCTTTAGCAACCATTGCCTTATGATGCAAGCCGATGCTCTACTTGGTGCTAACAGGAGGGAATCTGTTTCTTTCTGCATTCCTGCATCCTCCCTCCTGGTAAAAACCTTGTTTTGTCCCCACCTGGAGGGCCGTGTGGCTGCCCAGCTGTTGGCACCTGTTGTTCCCGCCTCCTGTTGTGGATGGAGGATCTGGGAAGTCCCTGCGATTCCCCTGCATCATGCACGAAACTCCCTCAGACAGTTCCAGTTCCTTTCCTCGGGGGACCGGTGGGTTTGTGGAGATTCCTCTGCCACTTCCCAAGCTACACGGAGCAGGAATCCAGCCTGATGGGAGAATTGCTCTACCCATAATCCTGCTTCGCAGCTCATGGGGCTGGAATCCCCCTCACCCACCCACCTCCCCTCACAGTGGGGTGATGGGGGAACATTTCAAGCTCTGTGGCTCTCTTGGTGACCTTGTCAGTATTTTGGGGGCGTCTCTGACCCTTGGAGTTTGAGGGGCTCTTTGGCGCACTGCTCCAGGGCGGTGATGAGGGTGGTGTGGAGGTATTGACGCTAGGGGCTGGGCTGTCCTTGTCCTTCCCAGGGCCAGAAATCCTGGAGAGTTGGCAGGGTCCTTGCCTGTCTCATGCTAGCAGGTCACAACCGGAGAGTAGGAACACAGTCACTGTGGGGTCTTCAGAGAAGAGCGACTGTCCCTGGGGGAAGCCAAAGCACAGATGGGTTGTGAGCCCATAGAGTCACCCTGAGATGAAGGGCCACTGTGAATCAGGTACCGTTGGTCGGAGAGCCCAGCCCTTCTCTCCAGGCCTGTCCCTAGAGTCTGTGTCATGGGAGGGGTGTGTGGTTCTTCATCGCACCTCCCCACAGAGGCCTGTGGCCGACATAGCAGGCACACGGGGGTGTGTGTGGTGGTTTTGCCCCACATGCCTGGCCCGTTAGTTCTTTCCTAGTGCTGGTGCTGACCTCTCCAAGCCTGGCAGCCTCCCCTCTGCTGTCCCGGTGCCCTGCCTGGGGACTCTCCCTCCCATCTTCCAGGAGCCCTAATAGGTCACATCTCCCCCAGCCCACCCCCAATTTCCCATTACAGCCCCAGATCTTTTTTTTTTTTTTTTTTTGCCTTTAAAGAGGGAATCATTTCGTTCTCCAGCCATCGCCCCCTCCAATCTGTGTGAAATGGGGTGTGTGTGTGTGTGTGTGTGTGTGTGTGTGACGACAGCTGTTCCCATGGGTACGTTCCAGCCTCTCCTGTGGTTTCCATGGTAGCCATTCAGGAGGTTGGAAAGTTTCCTCATCCCCCCCAATCGGGTGTCAATAGCCTGGAAATGGGGACTGAGCAGGGACAAGGCCACGTCTGGGCCATTGTTCCTCACTCCACTCGGCTGGAGAAGCGGAGCGAAATTCCGGCAGAGGAATTCCATGCAGACGGAGCGGGATGAGGAGCAGGGAGGTGTCAAGACCTGTGAGCTGGGTGCAGTTAACCCTAGAGTGGACCCGACCGCCCCCAGCTAACGCCTTGTAAAGTGCTAAGTGCCCCGTTCTGTTTAGGACTGTGCTCCTTTAAAGCACGTTTGCTACAATGACCTCAAACAAACCCTGTTTCTCTCATCCAGCCATGGCCTAAGTCGCTAACCTGTCACGTTCTGTTCCTAAGCGAGCTCCTTACAGCAGTGTACGGAGAGAGTGTACAGAGGGCACCGCTGTGAGGAAGCTCACAGGACTAGGGGTCCCTGCCCGCCGTGTCAGGACACTGCTGTGAAGAAGCCTGCAGTCCCAGGGCACCGCTGTGGGGACGGAAGATGTAGCTGGCACTGTTTTTGAGGACGCTCACGGCAACAGCCACAAGGTTTGTTTCTATGCACCCACCCCTGGATATGTGATCCTGCCTCCCCCGCTCCTGTCAGGCGGCAACCTCCCGAGTGGCTGGATTCCAGGAGCCTGGCACCATGGCCCATCCTGACGACCTACCCACCCCTTTGCCCCTGCTAAGCAGCCAGGAAGACCTAATAAACCCGGAGGAGCAGCCCATTGCAGATTCTGGACGCTCCCAGCCAGAGCTGTTGCAGCAGCACACAGGGATGGGCCTCTCCCTTGCCCCACCATAAACCCCGGCCTGGTCGATCACTTGGAAACAGAAGGAAAAGAGAAAGCAAAGTCTGGAGAGACACTGGGCCTAGCAGGCTAATCAGCTTCCTCTAACCACTGCCATCGCTGGCTCCTGAGGGGAGCTGATGGGGCTGGACCCAGAGAACCACCCCCTTCAATACATAGGCTGCAGAGAGATGCCCTCAGGGCTCATCGGCCAGCCTGGCATACAATGGTCAAATGGGCCTGACCCCTCCCCACACCTCCCTCCCCTTTTCTGCCTCTGGGCCAGAGCCTGCCGCTGACTTTGTGGCCCTGGATTTTCACTCGCCAGGCAGCTAAAGAGCAAAATTAACATTGGACCCCCATGCTCGGCTAATTGCGTGGGGTCCTAGGTCTTTTGATCTAGAGGCAGCCGCCTGGCTCAGTGCAGGGGCAGGCCAGACAGGGCTGGGGGAGGAGGCGTCTGTGTTACGCCGACACTTCTGCTTCCTGAGAACAGGCTCCCAGAGCATCCTTGGCTGCAGTTCAGGGGCCAGCATTGTGTCTGCCAAGGAAACGGGGAGGGGGGGGGCGGGAATCGCTCATTGGAGGTTGTGTCTCTGGGCTAATGTATTTGCATGTATTTGCAATGTGCAATTTGCAGCCCAGTGATGGGGGAATTCCACTCCTCTGTGTGTGTGTGTGTGTGTGTCTGTGTGTGTGTGTATCCCCCTCCCTGTCCTTAATGGTAGACATTATAGCCCAGTGATGGGGGAATTCCACTCCTCTGTGTGTGTGTGTGTGTATCCCCCTCCCTGTCCTTAATGGTTGACATTACAGCCCACTGATGGGGGAATTCCATGTGTGTGTGTGTGTGTGTGTGTATCCCCTTCCCTGTACTTAATGGTTGACATTACAGCCCACTGATGGGGGAATTCCGTGTGTGTGTGTGTGTGTGTGTGTGTGTCACTCCTCTGTGTGTGTGTGTGTGTGTCCCTCCCTGTCCTTAATGGTTGACATTACAGCCCACTGATGGGGGAATTCCGTGTGTGTGTGTGTGTGTGTGTGTCACTCCTCTGTGTGTGTGTGTGTGTCCCCCTCCCTGTCCTTAATGGTTGACATTACAGCCCACTGATGGGGGAATTCCATTCCTCTCTGTGTTTGTGTGTGTGTGTACTGGAGCAGGATCACACACACAAGGTGAGCTGGAGGGGAGTGGAAGAACAGGTCGGCTTTCTCAGTTGGCAGGAGACAGCCCCTTTTTGCTGGCGTGGTGCCAGGAATTCTGGTCAAACTTTCATTATAAATCCAGAGACCGGCGTCTGGGAAAGGCGGCCGAGCGCGAGAGGTGAAAGCTCTGGAAGAACTCAGCAGCGTCTTTGATCACCTGTGGCTTTCCCTGTTGTCGGGAGTGTGTCAGAGCAAGGGCTCGTGCACTGCCAAGGATGGGTGAGACCGTACAACCACCATGATCAAAAGACCATTCCAGCCGTCCGTGGCAAAGCACAGCCCATTCGTTCCCACAGCACCTCTGTGGGCTGCATTGCGTGCTGGATTAGACGGGAAAGTCATGGATGGCCTGGGATGCTGGATTGCTCTCCGGGGACACCTGGAGCCCCAGCAAACTCTAGCAAACTCTCTCAGTGCTGCTCATTTGTCTGCTACCTACTGCAGGAAACAGCTGAACGTCTGGTGAAGGTCAGAAGAACCTGCTGTCAGCACCACTGCAGAGAGCATTATTGAGAGATGGTTCCACCATCACAGATGGAGAAGCTCCTCTGACTTCGAACGCATTGAACCACAATTGCTTTGCACCTCAATCCTGGTCTGCAGCTTCCCTGGCTATTCCAGCCCTGAGGCCCCCCTCCTAGTGTCTCTGTTGCAATACAGCTCTCAACCTGCTTCTCCCCCATCCTGAGCTCTTCCTGGGCAAAAGCCACAGTGGACTGAACTGTGAGTGGTTTGGAGTCCTCAGTCCAAAACCTACCGGGTCACAATGGTGCGGCATCATCTCCCCATGTCACAGCGTTGGTGTTAGGGTGCAAAGACCAGCCCCATTTAAACCAGGGGGTATTAACCATGCCCCTGGGCTTGAGAGGAACTCAGGAGCTCTCCCCCCGACTCCAGTCGGACGGCTGCTACCAACGAGAGCTGTGGGACTTCTAGAGTCCACAGGTCCATGGGGCCCATTCGGGGGCACCAGAACCAAGGAGGGCAGGAGACCGTGGCCCTCCCACTTTCCACCAGCCGTAAGGGTGAGCAATTGGGGGGTGGGGTCTTGGGGGGAGGAGGCAGTGCGGGAGCGGGGCCTTGGGGGAAGGGATGGCGTGGGGGGGGGGCCATGGTTCGGGCATCAGTGGGCCCCCACACACACTTTTAGGGATCTTCTGCCATTCCTGGGTCCATTGCTGGCTGTCCTAAACAGCGGGGCCTCTCCTCATTCATGCTGTGGCATTTCTTACCCAGGCTCTTAGCTGCAGAAGGGAACAGCACCCGGGGACCAGGACGTGGCCAGGTACCTTTTGGGCATTGTCACAAAGGTCCAAGTCAGTCCCTTCTGGTGTTCTTCACAAGAGCAAAGTGAGAACGCCCAGCACGCACTCAGGAGCACTGGAGGGAGCTTGCGGGGATTGGAAAGAGCAGCGAGGAATAAAAACTGGGGTGACTGGCGGGCTTTGAATCTGCTTGAATGGAATCTGCTCTCCTGCTACAGACTGTCACTAAATACAGCCAAAGCACAGCATTCCCCCCCCCCTTCCTTCCTTCCAATCCAACTTTCTGCTCCTCCCCTCCCCTCCCCTCCCCCTTCCTTCTTCCAGAAATCAAATCAAAACCCCCTATATTCTTGGCTCCGCCAAGGACAGTCTGCTTGGACACCGCTCATGTCAAGCCAGGCCAGGGCTTCCTATTGGACTAAACAACGTTGCCGTCTTTGTATCCTTTTGTAGCCTTCCGGATGGAGGGCAGGACAATGGGCCGAGAGGCTCTGTTCCGGCTGTCTCGTGCCATTCTCCTAGGGCCACGCAGCTCTTTTTCCACCTCACTTTGTAATGGAAAGTCTCTTAGTCTCAGAGCTACCATCTCCCACTCCTTGGGCTCTTGGACGATGGAGTAAAAAAACGCCTTTTGGTTCTGATGCCTTGTGTCACATTGGTCTTTCCTCTTGAGAGTTTGATGGCCCCATCTGGCCTTCAAGTCTGAGTTCCGCCACTGTGCTTTGCATCTCCTGTTTCCCAGTTGGCGATCAGGGAGTCTATGTTTGACAAGGGCCTGTCTCTATTTTGCATACTTTACTGTAGCGAGGTAGTTTGCAGGTCTGTAAACAGAACCTGGATCTCATGATTAGATTTTTTTCCAGGCTGATTGTTTTACCTGGTGACTGTTTTGTCTCTCTAGACTTCTGTCTTTGTTCGCTTGTTGGGTGGGGCTGTTTGCTCTGCTGGCCTGGAGGTTGACACTAGGAAAGCCTAGGAGAAATGTTTAGTATGAACAGGGAGTGCATTTGTCTAGCATTAATTTTTGATCCTCTAGTGCTTTGTGCTTCTGGGTTGGAGTTGGCACCACCAGTTTTTTTGCACTGTACATTGCTAATCCCGGGGTCTCAACCAAGTTCTCCCGTGGTTTGCAGAATCCTGAAGTCTGCCTAGACTGCAGGTTTGTCCTGTTCAGGATAGCCTGCTCAAGAGACTTGAGTGTCTGATCTTGGGTTAGATTATGTTATAAACCTCCACCAAAATATAATCCCAGGTTGTTGCTGCCATGGTGTAGAAAAAACACAGTGCTTTGCTCTTGGACTGTTCTCACAGCCACTCTAGGGGTGGGATGTGAAGGGGAGGGATGCAGAGTCACTCTGGGGCTTAGCTCTGCTCCTGTGAAGGGTCCTTTGATTTTTGTTTGTTTGGGGGCTTGACTTGTTGCTGTTCTTTTCCATGTTGTCTCCTGGGGGCCGTGTGCTGCAGCTCATCTCCAGCAGGAGGCGCCATGCTCAGTGGGTAACAACACAATTAGGTCATCCGCCTAGAGCCGACAGTCCCGGATTTGGGGCGCAGAAGGGGATAACACAGGCCTGTCACTGCTGGATGCACTAGAGGGGTGAGGAAGAAGCCACAGCCCTGCTCTTCTCCCGTCTCTTGTTTGAAGACGCTGCTTTGCACAATGTCTGTTTACATCCTGCCATGGTCAGGTGGGGACACGGATCGCAGGACTTCAGAGCTTGGCAGCCCTACACGCACGTCCGCCTTCACTCTGGGAAACAGACCGAGAGTTTCCTTCTCCTTTGCTTTTGTTTTCTGGGTGCTCCTTAATAATTGTCTCTGGGTCGTAGGTGTCCTGGCCTGTCCACGATGACCCTTTCCCCGTGTAACCGCTCCCCCGAGGCGGGTCCAGAGAAGTGTCTAACTTGGACCTGCCTTGTCTTGGGCTCTGCCAGCCCCTGTCCCAGCCTTCCTCCAGGCTGCAGTGCTGGCGGGTTGGACTTTCTGCAGGTTTGTTGTCCCCGCCCCATCCCCCACCTTTCTCCCCTCCCCATTACACCCCAATCACTGTCCCCTGCTCCTGACTCCAGGGAGCCCCATCCTTGAGCTGGCACTGGGAGAGGAGCAGCTCTTTGCTGCCCACTAGTGCCAGCAGCTGGAACTCCCAGCTGGCAGGGTTTTGGGTTGCAGCAAGTCCTTTCACACATCTGCAGGGCAGCCTTTCCTCACCCCCCCCCCCCAAAGGATCGCCAGGAGCTAACTCCTTCGGGGTGAGGGGATCCTGGGAGCTCATCCTGAAAGCTCTGGGCACGCAGCATCGCAAGGATCCCCAGTGGGACTCTGGGGGAGTCACACTAGCCCCGTTCCAGGAGCAGCTGCGATGGATGTTACCGTGGTGCCTGCATCCGAAAGCCCTTCCTGTCGTCGAGCCGATCTGGCTGCATCCGTACTTGGTGACGGGACCACGCGGCTGGGGACGGGCCATTTATTTCCGTCTCTCAGAGCAGCCATCTGGCCTGGCCTGTGAGATGATGGAAAGCCGAGGTCCCGGCTACTTGTGGCCATGCCAGATCCCATAGCGCTTCTCACACACACAATGGGGTCTGTCCTGGCCTGAGCCCCTCTGCCTCTCACACTTTCCTCTGCTTTCCCCAATGGCTGCGGGGCCCTTTGCAGCTGCGGGTGGGGAGAGGGGGAGGTTGCCGGACACTGGTAAGCATCTGCATGTTCCATGCCATGGGGGCTGATGATGTGATCTTACCTCCCTGCTGCCGAGGAGCATGTGTGCTGGTAGTTGCTGGATGTCTCTGCCCACTGGCCAGTTTGTTTCGCCAGTGGAGCCCTGCTGGCCCCCTGCCTGTGTCTCTCGCCCTCCGTCTGGGTCTCCCCCCGGCCCCATGGCTGCACTCACATGCCCTCCGCTCTCCCTCAGCGGCTGCAGCCTCAAACCAGCCTTAATTCCATACTGTCCCTACTGGGCCCTGGGTGGCAGCTGCCCGTCACAGAGACAGGTTGGGGGCCAGCAGGGGGGCTGGCTCCTAAGCCGCACTGAGTTGAATTCGAGGCCTGTCTGCAGGAGGGGGCGACGCCAGGACCAGAACCCTTGGCTTAGTGCAGCTCCTGGGCCCCGGGGGCCATTCTGGTGGGACGAGGGTTGGAGGGAGGTGGGGGTCACACCCCACCAGCTGGATGGTCCCTGACCTGCAGCCCAATGCAAATTGCCGGCAGCTCTTGAGATAAGGGGACGACAAGGTGCTGAGTGGGGGGCGGGAAGGACTGGAGAGAGCCCCCCCTCCTCTCAGGGTGGGATGTGGGGGACACGCTCCCTTCATTTCCCCTCCCTTTGGGCCCCCGTCTGCCAAGGCCTGCTCTGGTAAGGCCCTGGCAAGCCTGCATGGCCTGGGCGGGCTCTGGGGTGGTGCGTCCGAGGGCTGAAGGGTCTGCGGGGGAGGTGGCCCAATGCGGGGGTGGCGGGGGGGGGGGGCACTGCTGCTTTGCTCTAGGCATTTTTAATTACCCTGGAAATAAATCAGAGCTCAGCTGTTGCTGTGGAAACAGCCAATGGCTTGGCTTTGCAGCATCCCTCAGCCGCTCTATTTCATTAACCTCCCAGACGCCACAGGCAGCTCTTGGGCGAGCGGAGGGCATGTGAGCGCAGCTATGGGGCAGAGGGGAGACTTCCCTATGGGGTGGGGTTGCGGGGGGGGGCAGGCTCCATGATGACCATGGAGACTGAATCACCGCCTCTGCACAGCGCCGGCTGGGCCTGCCCCTGGGCTAGCCCTCGGCAGGCCGAACAAGCGGTGGAACCTCTGTATAACCCTCGGGCGAGGCAGGGGCTTGGTCTGGGGTGTGACGCGGGGGGACCCTGAGGGACAGAGCTGTGCTGGCAGGAGCCCCACGGGCAGACGCAGTTACACGGGTACGTTCGAGCTTGGTTCGCTGGTGGGGAGGGGCAGTTTTGCCAGCACAAGCTGTGGCCACGCTGGGACTGCTTCGCCAAGCTAGTACTAGCAAAGTGCTCCATGCACAGGCCTGGCCAGCGCAATGAGGCCCGGGGTAGCCGTCTAGGGCGAGACCTGCTCGCGCCCGTGAGCGACGGCGAAGGGTCAGGGCTGGAGATACACCCTGTCAGCCTCCCTGGGTTTGCAGATGGAGCTGAGGGGAGCTGTGAAAAGCCAGTTCTGCAGGTGCCTGCCCTGCCCTTCCCAGCTGGCTCCCGCCACGGAGGAATGTTCTTCTCCGTGGAATAACCACGGCTATTAAATATTTAATCTCTGGGCTAAGACCTTTCTTATTTCATTTGCAATAATCTTGCTGGCACAGATGGTGCGCGGGTGGCCTAGATAGCCAGCGGGAGCCCTCGGAGCTGCAGCAAGAGTGAAGCACGCTGGGGCCAGTGGCTGGAGCGCCTGCAACCCCCCCACCGTGGGTCACTGGCTGCCCAAAGCGTCACCTCCCCGCCCCGTCGCGTTCCAGCAGCCAGGGAGGAATCACACCAGGCCAGTGGCTGCAGAGCCCAACTGGGCTCTGTGGCCTCACCTGCCTTGGGTGTTTGCTTACTGCTCAAACTCCTATAGGAGCACAAGGGGGACCAGGCGTGTCCGGGGGCCACAGGGTTTACCTGGCTCTGGGCAGGGGAGGAACGGTGGTAAAGCGGCCAGGCCCTTCCCGCCCACCTGGGACAGATGCCCTTGGGGCAATGGTGAGCAAATTGCTGGCAGCTGCTCAAGCCTCATGGCCGGGGTGCGGTCCTTCCACACCTGCATGAGGCGGCTCCCCACCGCGGCCCTTTTTCTGGCATCAGAGCCCGCAGGGACACCAGCAGGGCATGCGCTGGGCCTGGCTGGTATTAACTAGCAGGATGGCACTGGCGCAGTGCTTCAGGGAGTCATTCAGCCATGCATTGGTGCTGAGCCTGGTGCCTTCTGCGGGTACAAAGGGGCACCCTCCCCCCCCCCGCCCCACCCGGAGGCCTTGAACTGGATGTGCTGGAGCGCAGCAGCTGCGGTCCAGGGGCCAGGCCCTCCCGGGCGGCAGAGGCTGCTTGCTTTTCTGCAAGCCCCAACTCTTCGCATGCTGGTGGCTCAAGGCTCCCTGTGGGCCCAGACTGCGCTAAGGCCACACTGTCCTTCCGTGTGCCTGGCTCCAGACGGACAGTTCTGGGCTCCTAGAGGGGCTTCCCAACTCATGTGCTGAGGCTAAACATGCACTGGGGCAGGGAGCCACAAACATTGTCATTGGGGGGACGGACGGACAGGGACACCGCTGTCTCCCCGTGGCAGCACCAGCCATTGCTGCTGTGAAGAAAAGCCTGCAGGGACCTACTTCACTGATGGTGTGGTTAGTGTCTTCTCGGTGGAGCAACTGGAAGCGGGTGGCGACCCAGCACTGTGCGCCCAGGCTGCGCTGCACAGCCCCGTGTAGGAAACGCGGCGCTCGGTATGAGGGCTGAGCCCGCCTGGCTCGCTGCACGTGTGACCCAAGTTAAAGTTGTACACCCCCCCACCCCCAAAGCGCTGACACACCGCTCTGCCCTAGGCCAGGCGGGGCCCTGGTGCTGCAGAACGCGCTTGGCAGTGCAGACAAAGTAAAGCAAATGCAGGCTGGGGTTGGAGGTGGGAGGGTGGGGGTGGGCAGCCTTCGGGTTCTTGTCGCCCCTGCAGCTAGAGGCTGGAAAAACAAAATGCCATCTGTTGCAGCGACTGAGACCCGTGCATGGCAGGAGGGCCACCTGGTGGTCGGGTGTGCCAGCAGCGCCTACAGGTAAAAAAGCAAGAGGCGTAGACTAAACAAGTGCCACTAGAATAAGTCCCCCCGTTATGCCAGCAGCTGGGCACTTGGCGGGACTGCAGGGGACAGAACTTGCAGCTGCGCACGATGACATGCATGTCCCACTCATGAGCGCAGGCTCACGGGTGTCACGTCCCTGCTCGTTCCTGGGGCTGAGGACAGGCCGTGTAATGGTTTATTTGCAGGCCTGTAGCACCTAGGGAGGGCCCCGGCCAGGGACAAGGCCCGCGCTGTGCTAGGGTCTATACAGACATAGCCCCCAAAGCGAGACCCGGCCCCAAGGGGCTCTCAGTCGCGCGCTCGCCCATTTTGAGCATCTCTTAGATAACATGGCGGCTTTGCACATGCTGAAGCGATCCAGCCATCCTCCAGCCAGTGGAGCCCTGTGTTTTCTCATTAGCTCATTTTCTGTCCCTGGTTGCTGGCTGCTCTTCCCTGCCCATTGGACACGGTGGCACCGCTTGGTCCTCTAACTCCTGGCTGGATAGAGGTGAGTGATGGGCTCCAAGGTGGTTGGTGTGTGTGTGTGGACTTTCAGCCAGTATATTACCTCTTCTTTCCAACCGAGAACACGTCAGCCTCTGCTCCCCCACATTTGCAATCCAGGCACCCACCTGGAGCTGGGCTGGTGTTGTCTCAGCACTGAGTCTGCCTGGCCCGCCTGCTGAGGTGGAGTTTCCTCCCCAGATGAGGGACAAGGCAGGGCACCAGGCCATTAGCCTGGAAAAGTTCTGGGACAGCTGCCATGCAACCAGCCTGACGGGATGCATGTCCGTCAAATGCTGCTCAGGCAGGTGGAGCACTGGGAGGAACCCAGGGTCACCGTGCATTTGACATGCCACCTTGCAGCGCCACCTCCCTCCCCTGTGCCAAGCCGATGCATCCACCTTCATGCTGGGCAGCAGACATGTTTCCTTCTTCTTCGCTTTTGTTTTCGGTACTCTCATTACTAAGTGGTGCTGGGGTGCAGTTGGCAGGGGATGTGGGATGGGGGCCTGCCCTCATTACTGGGTAGATGTTGTGGCCTTCAGTTGCAGCGATCGCTGCCGTTACTTGGGTCAGCAGTGGCGCCCTCCCTACGTGTCAGGGTAACCGCTCCTGCTGCGGCCAGTCCAGGAAAGTGCCTGAACTGGACCTGCCTTGTCTTGAGCTGTTCCAGCCCCGGTCCCATCCTTCCTCCAGACGGCACCACTGGTGGGTTTGACTTTCTGGAGGTCTCCCCTCCCCCTTCCACACCAGTTCTCCCTGGTCACTTTGTTCCAGGCCGTTCGCATGGCCCCAATCACTTTTCCCTGCTCCTGACTGCAGCCAGCTGAACCCTTGAGCAGAAGAGCAGGCTGGGTTTGACAGAATGACCCCAGCCGGCCATCATCGCTCAGTGATGAAAGACTAAGGGCGGAGCAGCTCTCTGCTGCCCACTAGTGCCAGCAGCTGGCACGCCCTCCAGCTGGGATTTGGGTTGAAGAGTGCCCCTCTCACACATCTGCAGAGCTAAACCGCCAGAATTCCAGCTTCTCCCCCACCCCGAATCAGAAGGGGCTGAACTCTGCAGGATGTACAGCCTGCATCGCATCCTCATGCGTAGTGTGCCCACTGAAGATTCATGAACCCTAGGGGGTGTATTGCAGATGGCCCCTGCCTGCACCATCCAGAGACAGCTGCTGTGGAGGTGGCTGTGCCACTTAGGCAAGTTTTGCCTGTCATGGCTGCACCCAGCTGGGGAAAGGCATTTGGTTCTGGTCATTTGGGACAGGCCTCAGGCCTGTTTTTTTAACGGTAAGAGGCTAAGAGTATGATAAAGAGGAGATTTGTGGCCTTTTTTGCTTCTTGATGTTGGATCAGGCTTGGATTTAAAAAAAAAAACAGCTGCTCGCTTTTCATTTTCAAAGCAGGAAGGTCAAGGCTGCTCTTCTCACGAAGGCATCTAGCTCCCAAGGTTTGTGAATCCCTTCCTTGAAAGGGCAGGGTTGTTTTCCCTTCACTAAAGTACTGCCCACTGCAGCTAAACAAATAGCAACTACCAGCAACCATCTGTCCCCTGCCTCATTACTCCAATTGTACTTTTGTAATGTCCTTTGTTGCACTAGTTCTCCGACACCACAGAAGACTCCAGCCTAGGAAAGGCCTGAACTTCTAGTGCAGAGGAATAAAATAAATGAAGCTGGTTTTAAAACCAAAAACAAAGAAAGGGCGCAAGTGCAATTAATTTTTCCAGCGCAGGTCACTATGAAATGACTGGAGCTGGGTGGGAAGCGGTTTCAAAGCTTAGTTTACCCCAGTTGTAACTTCCACATGGTTTGCCTTGCAAAGAATACTTTAAAGGCAGCTGTTTAAGGAGATTTATTTTTTAGAACTTGCCAAACCGTAGGAGAGTTGCTTGAATGACCGATTACCCCAGATCACGGGTACTTACAAAATGTCTTTAATCAATAACCTGCTGCAAAAACATAGTTAGGGTTTAATTGACAGCAAAGTCCCCACCAGCTGTCCTTGCTCCAGGGCAAACATAGGAAGTTGAGAAGTGTGAATCGCACAATATAAACTCACAGCAATGAGCCAGTTAGAAATACACGTATAGCCCAGCAGGTACTAGAGCTAAATCCACTGGTTCTGTGTGTTCAAAGCCTTCGGACCGTTACAGAACCTTTTCCTCCCACCCAGCAACTCTCCTTTCAGAGGGCCACGGTCAGGGCGTTTAGTATAAAACAGGATAAAAAAAAAAAAAGACAACCCCAAATATTTCCATTTGGTAAAATACCAGGGTTTGGGGGTTAGAATGCAGTGTCTGCAACCTTCCCCCTGCAAAGGCTGTGGCACCAGAAACTCCCCGAGCACATGGCTGCCGTGTGCGTGAGACCCACAGAGTAAATCGGGCCAGGCTATTTGAATTACAGGGTAAACCCAGCCCCAAAGGGAGACAGGAAAAGTAGAGGGTTAATTCCCCATAAGGCCATGTCTACGCCAGGATTGCTTTACTGGTATACTACAGTAGCAAAGCACTCCCAGTGTGGCTGCAGCAATATCAGCAAAACTGCACTTTGTACCGCGGTAATAAAACCACATACCCCCAAGCAAAACCAGCCATATATGTAACAGCCATTTCGGCAGTATAGCTGTGTCTACACTAGGGGCTCCTGCCAGCACAGTTCTGTCAGTCAGAGATCACGTCTCTTCACGCTCCTGACCATCACAGCTCCGCCGGAAGACGTCTATAGGGTAAACACAGCCTTACTCCAATCATCTCAGCCAGTTAGAGGGAGGGAAAGCAGGTTTTGTTGGTTTTTAAAATACGATTTTTAAACCAGATGGTGTAGTCAAGGCCTAAGAGCGAAGAAATGTCACTGATCCGAATCGTCTGGTTCTGAATAGATGAAGCTAAAGTGGCATGACCCCCTTCTCTGGGCGTTTATTTTGATTTAAGCTAAATCACAGGAAGGCACTCAAACTCTGTGTCCACACAAAAGGGCCACGCCACTTTCACCGAGTCAGACAACCACCTCCTGTAGACAAGGCCTTTGACTCGACTGCTCCCAACCAACAAGCAGCTTTTAAACATGATCACACTGATCTATTCATCCCCCCCCAACTCCACAGGCAGAGCCCTCCCAACATCCTCCTCCCCCACAGATAAACATTTGCACCTGTCAAGAACAGAGATTCAGTCATTTGTTAATGCGGAGATGCCCTCTAAGTAAAGATAGGATGTGGAAGGCTTATTGTTTGATGCGGCTAAATAACAAACACACAAACAGCTGTTGGGAGTACAAAAATATGTTTTTTCCTTTTAATTACATCAGTTATCAAAGAAAAAAGCAGTGGTAACAAAAATACAAAGCTCTGAGGTTGTTTGTGTTTTTTTTTTTTTAAAGGTTTTTTTCCCGTAATACAAGCTGAGCAGCAGTGCGATTTAATTGAACTTCTGCTCTGAGTCTCTGCTGGCAGAGTATGCGTAAGCTTTTCCCAGTACCAGCCGGTCACGCAGCAGCTTGAAGAAGGCGTAATAATTGCTGAAGAGGATGAGCGCCAGCGAGATGGTCTGGTGCCACTTCTCTGACGAGATCAGTGAGTAGAGCTGGTAGAAGATGACAGCTCCTTCCAGCAGAATTAAAATGTTCAAGATCCTCAGCGGTTTGCTGAAAAAGAACTGGAGATAAAGAGCCCAGGGTAAGGTGCTGGATGGGAGTCAGACGCTCCACAGAAAATACGGAACACACGAGGAATGAATGCTCCATGAGCTAACGCACTAAGATTTCACTTCCGGAGACCTAGCAACACATTCCCTTCTCACTCACAAACGAAAAGAACTTTGGTGCTCTCATCCCCAGAACAAGTGCACAGAGGTCCTTTTCAGAAAGCTCCCCCATTGTTAGGGCGCAGGAGGCATGGGATAGGGAGAGAGAAAGCACGGGATTAAGGCTCAGACTTGGGCTATTTCCAGCTCTGTCACTGCCCTGCTGTGTGATCATGAGGAAGTCACTTCACCTCTCGGTGCCTGCTGGCCTTCCAACTTTGTCTCTCTCTTGTCTATTTAGACTGTAAGTTCTTTGGGGCAGGGACTATCTGTATGTCTGTGCAGTGCCCCAGACAATGGGGCCCTGATCCTGTCTAGGCACTACTATAAATAATTCTAATAATAAAGGAGGAACAACGCCGGCTTACATGAAAGCGGAAGTGTGAGACATCAGATGGCACAGCCACATTGTAATGGCCCACGGCTTTGTACACGTTCTTGCTGTGTTTCACCAGCACCCCCTGTGGCCACATGCATTCTTCTGTCCACCTGCAAGAGAAACCAACTCCCTTAGTCCCGCCTCCAGAATGACAGGATCAGTCACATGGCAGCTGGCCATGGCTCTGAACAGAGCTTCTGCAGGGGAGTCAATGGCATTCCCCCATAAGCTGGGGGCGCTGCACCAAAGCACCACCAACAGTCCTAATCCTTGAGTCTGTCACTAAGGACTCTTGTAACTATTTGCTAAGACGTCAAGTTGCGGTTATTTGCGAGGGCAGAATTTGGCTCGTCCAGCTGTACAACTAAGCGTTTAATCGCCATTGTCACTGCTTACCACAAACCAGAGGTTTGCTCGCTGCGGTTGGTAGGGGATGGGATAGCTCATGCCCATACAGCGTTAGGCTGATTAGCAGCCACACAGAGCAACTCTGGTTTCATGTTTCCTGTTGCTGAACTGAGTGAGAGATCTCTCCCCCAGCGTGAACAGCAGCCTGGCAGATTAGCTCCCCACCCCAGCAGACAAGAGAGAACAAACCAGTGCTAGCCAGTGGGAGAGGTCCTTACTGATGCTGTAGCACATTGGAGCATAGGGCAGGATCGACCTTCTGCCAGCAGCCCAGGTGTGCCGCAGCTTTGTGGAGGAGGTCGCAGTAGCGGGCAGGCAAGAGATGCTGCATCAGAATCACAGACGTACTGATGGACACCAGCAGGAACAGCTCACATGACCACCGTTTGTCGTAGTACTGAGTGTTCTGGGGGGGGCAGGAATACAGTGTCAAAATGCATTCGGACACCCTGACCCAACAAAGCAGAGACAGACCACGAGGCACTCAGGCGAACCGGTGCCTTTTCATGGCAGCAATTATTCCTGCTTGAGAAATCAAGAGGCAGAGGCATTCAGCAGTAATGGCCAGCCAAGAAAAGGTTAAGCTTCTGAACACTTGAGAATCAAAATCTACGACCAGCTGGGTGAAGGGGTCCTATTCGGGCAACAGTCACTCTTCTGCATACAAGGGGAACAGTGACTGACCGTGAATTCCACAACTGACACTTGTGCTGCAATACTCTGTCCCTATGCCACTGGGAGAATCACTACTGCTCATAGACCCCATACTGCTAGAATCACAGAATATCAGGGTTGGAAGGGACCTTAGGAGGTCATCTAGTCTAACCCCCTGCTCAAAGCAGGGCCAATCCCCAACTAAATCACCCCAGCCAGGGCTTTGTCAAGCCGGGCCTTAAAAACCTCTAAGGAAGGAGATTCCACCATCTCCCTAGGTAATCCATTCCAGTGCTTCACCACCCTCCTAGTGAAAAAGTTTTTCCTAATATCCAACCTAAACCTCCCCCACTGCAATTTGAGTCCATTACTCCTTGTTCTGTCATCTGGTACCGCTGAGAACAGTCTAGATCCATCCTCTTTGGAACCCCCTTTCAGGTAGTTGAAAGCAGCTATCAAATCCCCCCCCCCATTCTTCTCTTCTGCAGACTAAATAATCCCAATTCCCTCAGCCTCTCCTCATAAGTCATGTGTTCCAGCCCCCTAATCATTTTTGTTGCCCTCTGCTGGACTCTTTCCAAGTTTTCCACATCCTTCTTGTAGCGTGGCAACCAAAACTGGACACAGTACTCCAGATGAGGCCTCACCAATGTCGAATAGAGGGGAACGATCACGTCCCTCGATCTGCTGGCAATGCCCCAACTTATATAGCCCAAAATGCCGTTAACTTTCTTGGCAACAAGGGCACACATTTGACTCATATCCAGCTTCTCGTCCACTGTAACCCCTAGGTCCTTTTCTCCAGAACTGCTGCCTAGCCATTCGGTCCCTAGTCTGTAGCAGTGCATGGGATTCTTCCGGCCTAAGTGCAGGACTCTGCACTTGTCCTTGTTGAACCCCATCAGATTTCTTTTGGCCCAATCCTCTAATTAGTCTAGGTTCCTCAGTATCCTATCCCTACCCTCCAGCGTATCTACCACTCCTCCCAGTTTAGTGTCATCTGCAAACTTGCTGAGGGTACAGTCCACGTCATCCTCCAGATCATTAATGAAGATATTGAACAAAACCGGCCCCAGGACCGACTCCGCTTGAAACCGGCTGCCAACTAGACATGGAGCCATTGATCACTACCCGTTGAGCCCAACGATCTAGCCAGCTTTCTATCCACCTTATACTCCATTCATCCAGCCCATACTACTTTAACTTGCTGGCAAGAATACTGTGGGAGACCGTATCAAAAGCTTTGCTAAAGTCAAGGAATAGAAACTAACAATGATCCTCCTTTAGCTCAAATGGCAGGGGGCCTGCACTTTTAGAGCAGGTGACTTTGAGTTCTAGTCCCATGGCTTGCCAAAGTGACAGCCATGAAGCCAGAGGCATGGCAGATTACGACAGGTCCCGGAAGTCTCCGGTCCCGTTTTATACTCATCCAAATACATTTGCTGTACAGTACAACTTACTGTGAAAATCCAATAAAATAGATGGGGGAGAGTCCTCTCTATTACAGTTTACCCCCCTCCCTAAAGAGAGTTAGGATAGAAAAGAAAATCAGTTTTAGTCTTGTCTTGAATCTGTCCCAACAAGACATTACAATTCATAAAAAGGTGACTTGGCCATAACCAAAGAAGAAATTCTGTAAGTCCATGGGGGAAAACAGTTTCACCCCAATGGATGGAACAAGCACATGACACTTTGTCATGGATGACAGGAATACAGAAGTTTGCATAACTCACGGTAATCACAGTTCAGTGGCTGAAACACACAGTAGGATTTTGTATTGTATTATAAGTTAAATTCAAACGTTTCTATTTCTCTCAAGTTTCAGAGTAACAGCCGTGTTAGTCTGTATCCGCAAAAAGAAGAACAGGAGTACTTGTGGCACCTTAGAGACTAACAAATTTATTAGAGCATAAGCATCCGAAGAAGTGGGCTGTAGTCCACGAAAGCTTATGCTCTAATAAATTTGTTAGTCTCTAAGGTGCCACAAGTACTCCTGTTCTTCTTATTTCTCTCAAGCATCTCAACATTCAGACCCCTTCTACTCCACAAAACTAACCACATCACAGGACAATTCAGAATTAAGCGAATCCATATAAGCCAGGTGTAAATTGATTTACGTTTGTCCACACAGGCGACTCTGCGTAACGTGTGTGTAGACCAGACTTACTGCACCCACTTTCCATACATCGGATGAGAACTAACCATGTTGCAGCCATACCCAGCCAAGCGTCCGATTTTGCTAGTGACTCAAACAAAACTGCCTCACTTGACCCATTAGTGGGAGGAGTGACATGAAGCACGTGCTAGAGCAGTGAGCACATAAGGGTGCATGGCACTCACCTTCACAAACCAGACAGGCACAAAGGCCACATAATAGGCACTGAGCATGGAGCTCACCAGCACCTCTTTCATCCTCCAGTTAAAGTCCATCTTCAAATACTCCACCTCATTGCGGATCAGGTCTGGAGAGAGGCAGCACGCATGGGTGGGCATGGCCTCCATGCCATACATTTGCCTGGTATGCTGCTTCCAGGTCTCCTTTAAAACTGTTAGATAGTCTTTACCCCTGGAGTTCACTTCCCCTGTCTCTCGGGGACCAATGTTAGCCACTTGGGAGAAGAGGGCTGTCTTCCGAAAGTCACAGTTCAGCTGGAGAAAAGGAATGTACATGCCGAACCTGGAAAAGCACATGGGCAGGAAGGCTGTAACATCAACGTCCCCAGTACCGCCCCGAGTCTGACTGCCATTCCCATGACCGTGAAGAAGTGTTAGCACCCAACATCCCCTTGTCAATGGTGTTTAGGATCATGAGAGCCACTTCCCACACAGACTCTAGAATGGGACAGCTAGAGGGATACGGCCACATGACATTGCCCACATATCTACTGGAAGCTAGAGAGACAGCACAATTAGGTCCACCTAATGTGCACTGTAGGTTTTGGATGTGCATTGCCAAAGGTGGCCGGTTAATATTAATACTGCTTGCTCACGATTAAGGCTAAGTTTTTGTCGCAGATATTTTTAGTAAAGCTCATGGACAGCTGCGTGGGGTCCTGCTGGCCGTCCGCCGTAGCTGGGCAGCTGCAGTTCCGCCGGCCCCCCCGCCGCGATTGGGCAGCTGCAGGGTCCCACCCACCAGGTTGGGGGCTGGGAGCTGCGAGAATGGGGCTGGCTGGGAGCTCCAGCCCCAGGTCAGAAAATGTCATGGAGGTCAATGGAAGTCACAGATTCCATGACCTCCGTGACATAATCATAGCCTTACTCATGATTTTATTGTATACTGTTCCAGCAGCTAGGTTCTCCTCCTTCAAGGATTCCTCCTGTTAATCACAGCTGGGAAGGGGCCAGTCCTCATTAGCATTCAGCATCGCTTGTACCAGAGTCATTCATGTGAGATCGCACCATCTCTGTACTTGTCCACACTAGCGCCACCAATGGTGACCCTCACATCTGCCCACCTACAGGGTCACGGAACTCAGCTAGCTGATCCGAGACCACGTACCCGAGACCACGTACCCATCTCATTTACCCTGGTCACCTTAAAGACTGGTGGAGCAGGTCTCCATACCTTTATGAGATGCTTCTTAGTTCACTGGCACAGAATGATTCTAACATCTGAACATTTGCCTACAACACCGAGGGCTGGTTTATACTAGGGGGGAGATTGATCTAAGATACGCAACTTCAGCTATGTGAATAGCGTAGCTGAAGTTGACGTATCTGAGATCGATTTACCTCGGGTCCTCACGGTGCGGGATCGACAGCCGCGGCTCCCCCGTCAACTCCGCTACCGCCTCTCGCTCTGGTGGAGTTCTGGAGTCGACGGGGAGTGCGTTCGGGGATCGATTTATCGCTTCTAGACGAGACGCGATAAATCAATCCCCAATAGATCGATTACTACCCACCGATCCGGCGGGTAGTGAAGACGTACCCTGAGTCTTTACCTGTTCACCCTTGGGCAGAGAAACCTTTCCCAGAAGGGGGGCATAATTCTGCTGTCTGCCTAGAAAGAGAACCTTGTTCCTCAGATTTGGTCAACAAGTGGCAGGGGAAAAGTGTCTGATTCTATCCATCTTGCATAAGATATTTATGGACCAACCCAAAGAAGTGGGAAGCTCTGGGAACTGAACAGCCAAGGACAAGTTTGAGAAATGGATTATTTATACAGCATGAGAAGTCTCAAAGTGGACAGTCCTTTTATGAAACCCTGGGCAATTTGCAACCTGTGGTCACCGGGCAGGTCATTCAAGTAGACTGGAAAAGACACATACCAAGCCCCCCCCCCCCAAGAGATCTAACCTAATCTAGTCTTTACGATCTACCAAGAGAGTGAAAGGTTAAGTTCTGTTGCAAAGAAGTCAAGTGATCATTTACTTTCAAGCCACATCTTGCCCCATATGGCATTGGAATAAGAGCATTTGATTGGACAGGCAGCTTTCAAAATTCATCATCTAAACACAAATGGGAGAAGAGAGGTACTTACGGGTAACACAGGAACAAGAGATTGAGGAACGAGTAGGTTCTGAAGAGGTGAATTATTGACCGGCACAGGCTCCAGCCTGTCCCAGTGAGGACCGCAAACCGAGTAATCACAAGGAAAATGGAGCGTGGCAGGGAGACTTTGCCGCTTTGTGAAGCCTGCAGAGGAGATAGAGCAGGGCAGGACTTAGACAACTTATTTCCTTCTGGAAAGCAAACAGGAAAAACTAGCAGCGTGACCAGTGAATGAGCTCTACTCGGTCCCACTAAACCAGCACCACAAAGCAATGGCGGTGGAGTGACCTCCAGGTGCCATGTGACTGCAGCCAGACGAGAGAGGCCTGCTTTAGATCAGAATCTGCATTTGGACTCTCCAAGATCAGGAAGCTGAACCTTGGGCGCAGATTTCAAATACACTTCCCATTTCACTGGGGAGAGAAGAGCTCCTGTGGTGTCTTGTCTAGCCCTGGTGTGTCACCAGGCTGCAGCCTAGAAGGCTGCTCAAGCGAGGAGCAGATTGCTTTCCTGAACACACTGGGAAGAAAAAAGAGGAAGGGAAGGTGAAAGGAGCCACACATCATTCTTCAGTAAAGGATAAAGCAAACTCACTACAGTTTGAAACGCTAGGAATTCAGTAACCATCAAATATACATAAATACGGTAAAACTCATATGAGTAATGGATTGAGACATCTCTGTAAAATCAGTTTTCCAGTAGGAAATCACATCGAGGTTTTATGTTCCAGTCAATTCAAAACCCTTCAGAACAGGGCAGGAAAAAGGCTGAAGTTTAAAAGGGACACTTGATTTTACATTCAGCTTCCAGTACGTCCAAACTTCACCCTGTGTTTAAGCTGCCAGGTACTATCTATCATCTAGTTTTTGCTTTTAAATTTATCATTCCATTCTAAGAATCTTCTATACTCAGTTCATGTCAGCACATCCCTTTGAAAACATATGGCACGCTAAGTGCTTAGAGTACCTGTAGATCTCTCTCTAGTCACTATTATGCAGGTCCTACAGAAACTGTTGTTTTACTGATGGCACTTCAGCAAGAACACACACAATTAATGAGGCTGGTGATCTGGCTTGATAAGGCTCTCTACTGAGTTGAAATGCACTTCGCTGCATTCTTTTACCTAATGCACCCACGATACAGAAAGGCAAACACAGACGCTAGTCAGAGAAGGCTGGAAAGGAGAGAACAGTTCTGGGTTTGGCCTGCGGCTTTACCTCCTTCACAATGGCACCGATCAGCCTGCGCGCTAAGACGATTGTCGTCACCGTCAGCACGTTGAAGTCAATGAGATGAAAGTTCTGCAATGACAAAAAGGAAACACTTCTATTTTGCTCCAGGCAGCAGAGCCCCTTCTCCCTCTCTCCTCCTGGATTATCAGGAGAACGCCAAGTGTGCACTGTGGCAGGATGGCCAAACTTTGCCCAAATTAGAGTCACTTGACAATTTACCTGGGGCCTCAGAGCCGCATCTAGTTTCCATGAAGTGGAGCTGATAATAGCCACTTAGTCTTTAACAAAAAGGTGAAGCCTATAGAGACTCAGTCCTAGGATGCAATGGGGCCAGGCTACTCAAATAAAGACGGAGCAGTGCCTGCTGGGACCTAGAGTCGCAATAAGCCATGCTTTTGTATTCTGGCCCAAGGCAGCCACAGTGCAGAATTCCCACTGTGATGCATTTGAAGCCACAGGAGAGCTCTACAGCTCAGCCCAGAACAATAACATCAGCCGGATGGAGCCACGGCTTGTTCCAGTCATGAAAGAGGCTTCTCTTAAAGTGTTGGATCCCCACCTCTGCTCATCGCCTCTCCTGTGTGTGACTCGCTTTCGCCCCACTCTGCCAAGGATTCAATTTAAGAGGATCAACTCTGTTCCGAGAAGGAAAGCCAGCGCTGGGATGGAATCCCAGATCTCATGATTCTTAACATTACAGATACATTCAACATAAGAGCTGGTATTTAAATTGAATGTACAACCCCCCCGGTAGGAGCCAGGGGGGTTGTACATTCAATTTAAATACGATTTTTCCCCCTATAATGTTTGTTATATCACTGCTCAGTGAATCAACACATACCCCTATGCTCCCTACAGTGACAGGGTGCTGGGAAGGTGGGCTGTTTTGCCCAGCACTATAAAAATGTCACCGTCACAAGAGCTGGGCTAGATTGGGTGCTGGCTCTTAGACGGACGTGCTGTCCTAACACAGCATCTACCCAGTTGCTGTCGAAGAGCAGGAGGAACGGGGATACCTGTTGGGGAGGGAATGGGTTTTGGGTGCTCGGCAATCTGGAGAGAGCAGCCATGCACATGGGAGTGGGATTGGAGATAAACTGGAGGCAGAGATCTATAGGACTACAGCAGCACATAGCCAGGTACCTACCAGTGATGTGTGTGATGGAGGGTGGGAGGGTGGGTACCACCACACAGTTTTGTAGATATTGATGTAGTGGACAAATAGAGCAATGAGATGACAGAAGAAGAGCTGAAGTTCAAACAAGACACTCCTCTCCACAGGCAGCTCTGGGATCTTACAGTGCCGGAGGGGAACCACTGTCTGGGTTGCCAGAGGAGGGCTGGAGAGGCCTGTACCTGAACCGCTCCTACCAAGATAAACCAAAACCCATCAGTTACTCCCCTGAGATATGCTGAGAAAAAAACCCAATGCCCACCCCCAGCCAACACACACAGACTGCAGAGGATGGACGGGTCTATGCTAAGCGAGGAGCCCAAGCTAAACACTACACCCAGAGGCTGCAATGAACTGGGACAGCCAATGCTTAAAAGACACCTGTTGCGTGTAGATGTGAGACAACGTACAGAAGTAGCGTTGCATGCTCAGGATGGGCTGATACCTTTTTGCCTGATATAGGCATGGCATTTGGTTTGTATAGCAAGAACTATATTTGGGATCAGGCCAGTCTGCAGCACCATGACTTCAGAGTCCCCCACTTTGAGCAAGGTCTGAGAGCAGTGCTTGTACACACGCAGCCCAACAGGGACACCGAGCGACCTTTTAAGCTCATTGCAAGTGTTTCTGCCTCGTACTATTTACATTGTGTAAAGTGTACGCACAAAAGATTTGATGCCATAAAATCCAAGTAAATAAAGAATTATGAGATTTCCTCTTCTCCCAAAGCCTATTTAAAGCCACAGAGGAACCATGAGGTTTAGTCACAGGTTTGTATTCCTGTGTACAAGTGCAACTCCGGCTACCAACCATTTACTCAAAGAGAAGGGTATCAATGCAAGTCAAGCAAGGTGCATCCAGTGATTGGTCCCTAAGCAACGACACTCAGTAATTAGGTCTTGGATTTCCAAAGGGGCTTCAGAGCATTAGATGCCAAACTTCCCTTAAAAATCCCAGCTTAGAACCATAAAAGTCACAGCTAGAGTGACGGCGGAAAAGCTTTCAGTCAAGTGAATGGAAACAAGAGGCTCGATCCAAGCTTTTTAACAATAAGAGACTGTGAAGGCTGAAAGCCTTAAACAGAAGGTCTGTCTACAGTGCAATCAGAGGTGTGACTGTGACGAAGTGGGAATGGTCTTAATGTTTTCTCTCAATACTGTGTGCGCGCCTCAGTTTCCCCTATGTATTACTCAAGTATCTAGGTGATGGGATAAAGGTGTGTTGTTGTTGCAGAGACCCCTATAGGGCAGGTGTATTCCCCCCACACACACTATAGGGCAGGTGTAACTGCCGACTGGCTGCCTGGGCACAAAGAATGGCTGACACCCGCAATTGATGGCCAGAGCCTGTCCTCTGCAAGGAGCCAGCCAAAGGTGCTGGAGAACAAAGAGAGGTGAAGAGCAGGTGACCTGTTTGCTCTGAAAAGAGACAAAGCATGGAGGCGGGACAGCTGGGGGTGACTGAGGCTGGCCTGCTGCATGCTGGTCAGTCCCCTGGTTTGGGACTGGTGGCCATGTGCTCTGGACCCCACTACGAGGGACTTTGCCGAATGTTCCTGCTTACTGTGCTAACAAGATATGTTCTACGCTGTGTTTCCGACGACTAATAAACCTTCTGTTTTACTTTGCTGGCTGAGAGTCACTGCTGACTACAGAGGTGGGGTGCATGGCTCCTTTGGGGCAGCATGTAAGGTTTCCCCAGGTGTCCCATCTAGGTGGACTCACCGCGGGGAGCTCATGTTGTGAACAGGGGTGCTGAATGCTCCAAGGTCAGACCCAGGAGGCACTGGAGCCAAGGAGACTTGCCCTGATGAGTGTGTGCCCTGAGGGGGGAGAGACACTGCACTAGAGTCCTGACTGACTTCATTCAGAGCATGCCAGAGCACCGAGTCTGTGACTACGTGACGGTGTCTTACATACACTAACTTAGATCTCACCAGCTCCAACAACTGCAAAGAAATTGCAGCAACATGGGCGGCAGCACAGGCTGTGCTCTGCCATCCAGGACCTGGGGTAGGTACTCAGGGCTAACCGGTTCTGCCGTGGCCTTACTGCTATTGTTACTGGAGCTAGCTAGATCAAAGCTAGCTCAGGTATGTCTACACAGGCTGCAATCACACCTCTGATTGAAGTGTAGACATATGCAGAGGCTCAGGTGTGTCACTGAAGGCATAATTTAGCATTCACAGCATTAGCTCTGAAATCCCAGAAGCCCCAAATCTCACAGGATTGATTCAACCCTTCGATCTTTGGAACTCCTGCTGGAAACAACACTTTTATAATACAGGTGTCCAGAAGACAGAGACATGAGGCCTCACAGGCTCTGTGTGGACGCTCGAGATCTAATGGCACTTTTTATAGAGTAAGATTCTCACCGTGCCAAGCCTTTCCCCTGCTCTTGACAGGGGCTTGCCCTCCATCTCCAAGGAGGCCTCATGCACATCAGGGCTGCTGTATGTATATGGATTATAAGGTGCTCTGGACCCCTTGGGATGAATTGCTATATAAATGAGTAATATTAAAGAAACATCTCAGCCTAGGGCCACAGTCAGGGAGTACGTTAAGGGATATTCACCTGCCGTGTCAAGGATGTTCTATCCAAGGTATTTTTGAAATGCTCATCACGTGGGTATCCAAGTGCTGATTTCCCTCAATTTCTCACTCGGCACCACTTCCCCTCTCCTCCCCTACGCTTCGGTGCTTTCTCCACAGAAGTCAGATTGAAAGTGAAAGGCTGAGCTGAGCTGCTACCATTCAACCAGTTTAGGATTTGTGAAAGAAAAGCAGACTGCATCCATCTCCACTAACCAACCGCTGCCCCAGAAGTGCATCAGCTGCCATACACCACTGGATATGGCTGATCCACCAAGCAGGACTCTGGAGCCATTTTGTAAATAAAACTTGGTCTATAGCACCCCAATCTCCAAGTCCTTTCGAACACTCCCGTCAGGTAGCTAAGCATCACATGCCAAGCACTTGGCAGTCCTGGGGTGTATCAGAACCCACACTTCCCAATCACCACTCTTTGCTTTAATGACAAAAACATACTCCAGGGAAGCTGTCATGGATAAGCAAGACTGTTGCAACCCGAGATCAGCCTACCAACAAAAAAGTCACCGAACCACTGACAAAACGGACAGGGTAAGGGATGGAAAAACATGAACCAGCCTCATTGTCAAACTACGTGTTTCACAGAGGAGGAACTGTCACGGCACATAAGGGAATAAAGGGGATGTACATTTACCTGGTACGTGAGCGCACACCAGTGACCGATGAACTCGTGGAATGTCCAGAACCCCCAGTAGCCCCAGTTTCACAAAGAGGATTTCGGCAGTAGGATGTCCGGTTAGGGCCCCGCCTTCCCCCTGCCATAACAACAAAGGGTATGGAGACTGCCCTGAGAGGTTGGCTGCTGCTCACTGTTTGACTATTTCTTCAATCCTTAAAACTGAAAAGGAAAGATTTATAACACACGTGGATTTGGAGCAGAGTAGGTTGGTAACTTTCATACACCTCTAGCACCTCAAAGCATCAAAGCCTAACTTCACAGCACCCCTATGGTGTTATCCCTATTTTACAGATGAGGCAATGTAGGTACAGGGGCCCAGATCCTCAAAGCCCTGAAGAAGAACTCCGTGTTGCTTGAAAGCTTGTCTCTTTCACCAAGAGAAGTAGGTGGTCTAATAAAAGAAATTACTGCACCCACCTTGTCTCTCTCATATCTTGGGACCAATGTGACTACAACAATTCTGTAAAAAACAGATCCTCAAAAGGCATTTGGATTCTAACTTTCATTGAAATAAATGGAAGTTAGGAGCCTAAATACTTCTGGAATCTGGCCAGAGAGGTTAAATGACTTGCTTGAAGGTTACAACAACCTGGGAATATAATCCAGGTCTCCTTAATCACAGTTTTATGCCTTAACCACAAATCCATTCTTCCTCTCTTAAAGAGGCCTTGCAAAAGAAAAAAAGTTGGGCTTCTGCCATTTTTGCTTCTTTCCGATGAACAAAGACTGTAAACTCTTTGGGGGCAGGACTGTCTGTACAGTCCATGACTGGGGCTCCTACATACCGGTACTACCACAATATAAACAATAATAATCTGGATCTTTTTTACAGCAACAAAAATCTGCTTGTTCTTTTATGCTGGACATTTAAATCCTGTGTTGGCTGGAAGACTATTCAATGCCTATAGAAGTAGTAAGATGGCAACATCACATTTGGTAAAAGAGCACAAACTGAGCTATTAAAAGGGGAGGGTTTTTGTGTGTGCGCCTTGACTGCTTAAAACTCTGTTGTGTTATTTGTCCCTTAACCTCCCAATTAACAGAACTTTGTTAAGGCTTAACAGCCATGCCCCTCAATTAGAACATAAGAACGGCCAGACTGGGTCAGACCAAAGGTCCATCTAGCCCAGTATCTGTCTGCCGACAGTGGCCACGGCCAGGTGCCCCAGAGGGAATGAACAGAACAGGGAATCACCAAGTGATCCACCCCCTGTCGCCCATTCCCAGCTACTGGCAACACGTCTAGGGGCACTTCGGATCATTGTTTTGCATCCCTGCCCGTCCTGGCTAATAGCCATTGATGGATCTATCCTCCAGGAGCTTATCTAGGGTTTTTTTTAACCCTGTTATAGTCTTGGTCTTCACAACATCCTCTGAGGGCCACAGGTTGCCTGTGGGTTGTGTGAAGAAACGCTTCCTTTGGTTTGTTTTACACCTGCCGCCTGTTCCTGAATGACGGTGTTAGGGCTCCCAATAAACTCCCTCCAGGCGGCCCTCCGGCAGACTAGGGAAGGCTACGCTGGAGAGCCGACAAGACACACAGTAAACACCTCCCAGGTGTGAAAAATCGAATTAAAAAGAGCTTCCCCCACCCCACCCCTTTCCTTCCCCACCCCCCGGCAGCAGGAAAGAGCCCGGCCCGACGGGGCTGCAGTTGGGCGCACCCCAGGGGGCGGGGGGGGGGCGGGGGCTGTATGGGGGTCGGGGCACGCAGACTGGGGGGGCACCGGGGAGATCGATGGGGCGGCGCGGAGGGGCTGGGTCTGAGGTGCGGCGCGTGCACGGGGGGCTGCCCGGGGGCAGAGAGGGGCGCGGGGGGGGCACAGGAGGTTCAGGCCGGGCCCGGGGGGTCCATGGGGGGCGGGTCTCTGGGGCTCCGGATCTGCAGCCCGACCCCGGTGCGAACCGCCCCCGACCCCCCATATCACAGCGAGGGGCGGGTGTCGCGAGCCCGGGGCAGCCCGGCCGGAGCCGCTCTCACCCATCGCCCCCCCCCCCACCACACTCACCCATCGCCGCTCCGGCTGCAGTAGTTCGGCCTGCGGCGGGGACAATATGGCGGGCGGGGCCGCCAGGGGAGAGACGGTGGCGAGGAGCGGACAAACTTCCTCAGCACACGCGCGAGCGGGGGCCGCCCCTTAAAGCGGCAGCGCCCCGGCGAGGACGGAGGCGCTGGCTCCGCCCCGTGGGCCGTCGCCCGGCGGTGGAGTCGGGGGACGCAGAACGCGGCGCCGCCCCACGTGTTCAAATCGCCTCTCCCCACCCCTCCCCTCCCCGCACGGATGGGGAAACTGAGGCAGAGTACGGCAGCGGCTTCCTCAGCGTACAGAACGCGTCAGTGGCAAAAGATAGAACCCAGGCGGTCCTGGCTCTGTCCCCCACTCCCCGTGCTATAGCCACTAGAGCCGACTCCCCCCCCCCCAGCAGTCCTAGGTTCCCTGTCCCCCCCGCTACACTCACCAGACCCTCTCTTACCTATGCTTGTGAACAGAACCAGGCGTTTCAGCTGTAACCACTAGGCCACACACTTATTGGCATGTACATTTTAACCCAGTTTGTATGTGGACCTGAGTCAGTGGCATCTGAAATAACCCGTGAGGTGTCAGACACCCAGATGATGCATCGCCAGCCCCCAGCTACACCATGATAGTATCTGCCCTTGAGGCTGTGAATTTTTGATCTGGCAGGCATGTCTTCTACTGCACTATGTCATTTGTATTAATAACCACAGCATAGGTGAGCACAGAGGCTGGGAAAATGTGTTATAAGGTACCCCTTTCCCTTTCTTCATCGGATCTTTCATTTCAGGGGAAAGCAGCGAGGAATGGCGTAAGGCAGTAATGTAGTACTCAAACTTTTGTAGTGGTGACACTTTTACATAGCAAGCCTCTGAGTGCAACCCCCTTTATAAATTAAAAAATACTTTTATATAACACTATTATACATGCTGGATACAAAGCAGGGTTTGGGATGGAGGCTGACAGCTCACAACCCCCCCCCCCCCCCATAATAAGGTCATGACCTGCAGTTTGAGAACCCCTGCTGTAAGGTGCTCAGATACCACTTTAAAAAACCAACCCATAAGAAAGATGAATGTAGGGATAATTTTACTGTGAATATCGTTTTATAAACAGTAAGTCTGCATTTTCCCCCTTTAGAGCTTGATATATGTATTTACAATTTTTTTTTAAACTAGGACTTCTTTTTTTTTATCTTCACTGAAAAACCCAGAGAAGTGGTATACATACTATACAGACCTTAGTTTATCTTCTACAAAGCATATATAGTAAAGTACATGCTAGATATCAGCTACATACATTAGCATGTACTGGGCTCCTGCAACCCCCTAAAAACTTTACTACAAACTACACCCCGGAACTCAGTCATAGAGCCTTCACCAGTTGTGGTCCGACTCGGTGCATAAGTCCCTACCGGGCTTGAAGAACTCCATAAGCGGGAGGATTTATATTAAACTGTTTCATTCTTCCAAGTGGTGTACAAGCTATATGTAAGATGACTGTAAATTGATGGAATAGGGGTTGTAAAAGGTTAATAAGTACTGTAGACAGGGGGGTGTGTGTGTGTGTGTGAGAGCGAGAGCACGCGCATGCTAGGCAGTAGCCTTTTTTTTGTAAAGTTACAAGTAATAAAAACAGGCCATTTCAAAGCAATGGGGAACCCAACAGCCCATGTCAAAATGACAAAAAAGGTGTAGTTTAATGGTCCTTTAACTCTAAAATTACTGCAATTTCAATCCAGGCTGGGAACAAGAGTCCACTAGGGCTAGAAAGAATTCCAATGTTTAGAGAAATAACAGTTAATACTTTTTTCTAGGCAATCTGAAAATGGGACTTATAATGGAACGCTGGCTGCAACCTTTCATCTGTAAGTGGTGGCCAAGGAGCTCCAGACTAAAGCAACATCCATATGATTGGGGAGATAAGGTACATTTAGTGCCATTTGTAATAGGCAAAACTGCACTTTAAGTGTAAATAAACGAAAAAGTAGAGAATTTTGGGACAAATTCTCAACAGAACCCTCTCATTACCTTACTTTTTCCTCATTACTAATCCCCAACACTCTTACGCTTAGATGTCCCTCAACGGCTCATCCTTCCAATGGTGCCACTGCAGGGTCAGCTGCCTCCCAGTAATAGCAGTTTGGTCTTTCAAGTATCTGTGATCCAAAGCCGAGATCTGTCTCAGTTCCTACTCTTCTAAGCATGCACTCTTCCCTGTGCTCAAATCTATGGGACATAGATTAATCCCCATAGCTGAGCGTAACTCATGACACTACCAGTGAGCTGTCTGTGATCCAGGACTCAGACTTACTGTAGAGGGAGAACAGAAAATGTTGATGCTCTGACAAACATGGTGGGGGAGACCTGAGCCTGCTCTGCCCTGTGGTATTAGACTATCCAAGTAACTTGAAACGCCCCAGTATACTTCTCTCTCACACTAAGCTGGAGTTAATTATTAAAATAAAAGCATGCTCATAAAAAACAAAAAGTTACTCAGCTGATTAAGTCTGTCTAATGGACAGAAATGCGGTAAAGATTTGACTGTTTCTATTCTTATGGAACAGGAAAGGACAATGTAGATTTGACTAGCTCCTGTCCAAACTGCGCCTTAAAAGGTACATGGATTTCTGAAGAATGAGGAGCCTCTCCAGAACTGTCTGTGTGAAATGCCCAACAGTCTAACATTCGACCCCTCTAATTAAAAATTTATTAGGAGGAGATTAAAACAAGACCAACTGCCTACGTAACACATTCAGTCTGAATCTCTGCAAAGCTCTTCCACATACAGTGACTTAAAATCTCTCTATCTTTTTAAGGGCTCTTACCCCATTCACTGCCACGGCACCCCTTTGGCCTTTCATCCCTCAGCTTTCTGATCTCTTAAAATCTCTGTCACGTTGCATTCCTCTATAGTCTGTGACTATTTCTGACATTCAACTTGTGATAGATTTCATTGCACCAGGAATTATAGGCATTTCAACCATGTGTCAAGTGTTCAGGTATACCACCTGGAAGGAAATGCAGTAGTTTTTTCTCTGTACCACAGCTTCTGTTCTCTACATCCAGGATCCACATCACATCTAGCACTGGACTGGAGAGAGACTCCATAAATTACGGCTTCAGGCAAGAGTAGTAATTGCAGGAGGATAAACTATGTTAAAAATCTCACATTTGAAAGCAAGGAAATTCACAGTCAAGGCCTTTATCTACAGGGAATAACTATAAACTTACGTTAATAATATGGCTAATGTATTGCTAAATATTAGCCTGAGCGGGCTTGCTAAGTAACCTAGCTCCTACCTATGCAATAATAAAACTAAGATTTGCCTTGATCCATGTTGACTGTCTTCACCAATAATACCCCCCCCACACACTTTTTATTTTAAAAAAATTTCAGCGCCTAATTTGTGAGTGTTTCTAATTCTAGAGTGCAGATGATGGAATACTACACAATCCGACAGAGGATCAGCTATGTCCTGGCTGGAGGCAACGCAGTTTATACAATTAGTGAACTCATTAAACAAGACAATACCAGATGGTGAAAGGGATCTGCTTTTCCAGCCTACAATGTTCCTTTATGATGGCTATGCACAGAAAATGAATATTCAGACATCCACAAGAGCACATTTCTTAACTCATTAAAATGTTCTGTTCTATATGTAATTGCAAAGATTGTGGGTCACAATTCCTGACTGCACATCAAACATTGAGTTTTAAGGTAGCAACCTGTGCATTTTTAGAGCAAACCTCCTACTGGGTTTGCTTGTAAAGCCAGAAATGGAAATAGCGGCTTAACTGGGAAAGAGGCATACTTTCCATTTCAATGCTGACAGTTACCACTTCCCTTCCAGGTTCTGAAGCGAGTGAAGAAGCAGACTTCAGTGTCCTCTTTACATACAAAGAGACCCCTTCTGAAAGACAGGCTAGGTTAATTAATGAAATTGAATGTTCTCCCCTCCAGACAGAGTAGAGTATTAAACGACGACTGTTTCCCTTCTCCAACCAGCCTACAGAAGTCTTTCGTTATTAGTACTTCCTCTTCTTGCTTGCATCCCCCAACCAAGGTATTTCAATCCTTAATAGGCACTCAGTGTTCAGAGGCCCAGGGAGGAAGATGTCCCAGCGTCACTCTCAGATTCCTGCTTGGACATCTTACAAGTCATCTAAATGCCCATTTGTTCTTTTGGAAGGCAAGGGTGTGGCTTAGTGTATTACTGTTCAAGAAGGGAAGGGGTAAGGAAGGGAAGAGTTGCCCTTATTATCGACTGGCGTCAGCTCTGCTGTAAAACAGATGGCACACATCCTGTATTAAATAGAAACTTCATTTGCTTTTGTGGTCAAATAAGAGACCAACTTTACTCTTAAAAACCAAGCTGGCCTCAGAATCTTGCATGCATATATTAGAATTATGGTCCCCTGTTATATCTGAATCCAGGAAGCAATACTGTGTCACAATTAGCTATCTAGGTAACTTAGTCTTTTGTCCTACTGAACATACACTACTGAAGATTAGATCCCCTCTTATGCAGGGACGTTCACAAATATGAAAAGCTATCACAGTGAAGTTGTAAAATAAGATAGATATTCACTTTAGTAATCCCAACAGATAGGAAAAAGAGAGGCAGACTGCTAGTCTTTGTAAAAACATGCTCTTAACTACTGTTACCACTTCCTCCTCCCACCTCAGTTTCCCACATCTATTACACGTTGACAACGACAGCAAACTTTGAAGCGGGGGCTGACTTTTACTATGTCATAATGGGGTCCTGATCTTGACTGGGACCTCTAGATGGTATTGTAATATCAAAACTGTAATCCCCTCAGAGAAGCTCCCTTTGGTACAGTTGACTTTTGGACCTCAAGGATTATTACTTACAGGTAAAACAGAGGCATTTGTTTGATCCGAACCACACCCAATGGAAAAATGTGACGGTATAAAGGGAAAATTTACTTTTAATAGATTCAAAAGATAAAGACCAGAAGAAACCATTATGATTATTTAGTCTGATCTTCGGCATAACACAAGCCAGAAAATTTGACTCAGTCCCAAGTCAAGCCCATAATTTGTCTAAACTACAGCATCTTTCAGAAAATCATCATAATCCGATTTTCATGTTCTAATTCTATAATCAGTACATACACTAGATCAAAAACAATCAGATTATTCCAACACTATAAGATGAATAGAGGAAAATGCTTCAAGCAGCATGTTCTCAAACCAGTTTTGGCAAATACAATTCTTTACAATAAGATTTACATTCCTCCATAACACTAGCATCTTTTAGATAAACACCCAACATATGCAGGAAGTGTAATGCAGAGGCAAGCTGTATACATTCCAAATGGCAGTGCCACAAGATTCACTTCTACTGGATAAAAATCGGCACCATAATGGATGATCTTTATCACATCTTTTCCACAGGATATAAAGGTTGTGCCTAGTAGGAAAGAAATGGGAAAAGAATTGGTACAACAATGGAAATGGATACTATAGTTAATTACATTGCAAAAAAAAATGTCTTGAATAAATGGACCATGGAAATCACCCATATATAAACTGTTTCCCTCATCTATTTACACCAATGGACTAATACTTTTAGATAGCAAAGAGACTTCTGAAGAGAGTGACGTGTAATGTAACATTTCAACACCACGGTCATTCCCAACCTTCCTTTCCTATTGCAGAGGAGTAGGATTAGAGATGCTTGCGTCCTTACAGTTCCATGTAAGATAGATCTGCTTCTGTGTACTTATGTCGTCCCTACATATCAGCGTTTTTGTTGGTCTTGCAAAGCTGTAGTGCTTTATGGGCAATGTAATTAATAAGGGACTATTACTTTGCAATTCTATTCTTTTGGAAGCCTCAAGTTTCTCACTCCTGGGTCTCAAAGATCCAGTGAGAAATGGATCAGAAGCCTGAAAACGACAAGCTTTAGAGGCCTCAGTGGACTCTTCCGACCCCAGCTTGTAAGCAGTTCACTCCACTGATGCCTTCAACAGTCAATTCCTTTTGAGTGAAGGTTGGGCTGGTGTCCAATGTATTGCTAGGTTTGCAAGGAGGGCAGGTGGGTGGAGACAATAAAAGGCTTCCACAGGAGAAGCAAATGAATGATAATCACAGTATCCACCAGAGGGAGCATGTCAGCTGTCAGTGGTGAAAGTAAATGACAGCCAAAGGAATCATGAGACTCTCTCTCTAACCCAACAGGCTCAAGTTGTTCCATCAGCTGATGGGGGGGGGGGGGGGGTGTAGCCCTTCAAAACTCTTAGCTAAGCAAGCTGTGGTCAGGCTTGAAAAAACTTAAGAGTGAGAAGCCTGTGCCTGTATCTTTAACAAAACGAAACAAAAAAAAACCAGCCAGTAGCTACTTAAACCTCAGAAACCCACCAAGGTTTGGTGGTCTGTTTACATACAAACAACCTTCATTTCTCCTTAGTCTTCTGCACATTCCCACTCTTCGGACAGTTTGGCAAGCAGAACACTAAAGATGGGAGGGAGGGAAATGGAGCCCTAATGAAACAATTGAAAAACTGCCCTGCCAAACTGAGTGTCAGATCTGGCTGCCAAAATCTAATACAGTGTTTCATGAATGTGTGAACTGAGCTCCATGTGGCAGGTCTACCTAATTCAATAAGGGAGACGTGTCTAGCGCACACTACAGACACAGCAGCCACCCTAGTGTAATGGGGTACAAGAACAAGAGGGGAGAGTGAAGATTTTCTATAACTCTCTTCTATACATTGTCTAAGGGCATGTCTTCACTTACCAGGAATCGAGGCTGCTGCTATCAATGTAACAGGGGTCGATTTAGTGGGTCTAGTGAAGACCCGCTAAATCAACTGCAGAGTGCTCTCCAGTTGACTCTGGTACTCCACCAGAACAAGAAGAGTAAGGTTGACCTAAGCTATGTCCACTCCAGCTACGTTATTTAGCTGGAGTAGTGTAACTTAGGTCGACTTACCCCGGTAGTGTAGACAAGGCCTCACTCACCTAGATACAAACTGAGCAGAAATAGATTGACCCTCAGAATGACCAGAGTAGGAAATGATTAAGGAGAGGACCTAAACCTCATAGCTCCATTCAAATAAGGAAGTGTTCTTTTTGCATCTACAGAATCTAGATTCTCCCTTATGTACAAGAGATTTTGTAAAGATTGCTGGTAAATTAATACAATGATTTACATGGAAATCTGAAATTTCTTTAGGAAGTACTTTGGGGTGCAGCCCAAGAACTATTTGTCCTTATAGAAAATAGTATAAGCTCACAAGAGGTTAAAATGGAGACATAAGTTATGTTAGAACTATGTTTAAATTCCTGGAGGAACTGGGTCTTATAATGGTGGCTATAAAGTTCAATAAACCCTTTAAAACAATTTTTTTAACTAATGTGTTTGAAAACACAGATTTGCCATCAATCTGCACGTGGATAGCTGCTAAATGAACTTTAACGGAGGAGATTGACAAACCCATAACCTTTTAGGTATAATAATCTAAAATGGGTTTTGAATAGGATGTGAAAAATGGATCAACACTCTTATTAAATACCAACATAACAAAAAGGATCTTTATATGTTGCCATGTCGAGTGAGTTAGTCGGAGAGCGAATAAGAAAACAAGAGAACCCCTCATATGGGATCTGGCACAACTGGTCAGCCTTTTTGGAAATTGGTTGAGAAGAGGAAGGATTGGTCCTTCTAGCTTTTGCTGGTTGACAAAGTTCCTACACTATTGGCGAAGATGCGTTATTTTTGTAGTCAAACTCAAAATGTTGAACACTGAGTGGGTAGCTTCTTCCAAAGGTACTGATGGCAATTTTAAAGTCAACACCATCCATAGCCACTCATCTGTGGAACTGAATTGCATCTTCCAAAGGAGAGGATGCTGAAGATTCCTCTTCAGATGGAAATGTATCACCTTCGGGTGTAATGTTCTGTTGTTGAAAATCAACTGGAGGGGATGTTTCTTCTCCCTCCTCAGGAAGCACATCTTGTACCAAGGCAGAAGGGCATTCTCTAGCTGTTGGTTCTGAGAATCTCTGATCAGAATATCTTGGACCATAGATTTAGGTGGAAACTGCTCTGGAACCAGAGAGTCAGACCCTCCTTGGATAGCATGGATAAGTAGGGGCTGGCCAATAGGGCCAAAGCATCCATGATGGCATATGCCAGTCTTGCTAATTACCCCATTCTGGTATCAAATCATATGCTTCCTGTATAGAATGTCTCAGGGTGTCCACTCAAGAAAGACCTATTTCAGGGAAAACTGTTGATCCTTGGATGCCAATATCAGAATTGGCTCCTCCCAAATGCATATCCGATAGTGAAACCATAGGATATATAACGAAGCTGGGATCTGGAGAATGGAAAATGGTGTCTCTCTCAGACAGCCAGCTGGAATCTTAGGTGGTAGGGAACTGTCTCTGGAGATCTATCCCAGTCAAGCTCCCAGCTTGGTTTCTGGTTCTGGGAAAAAAAGATGCAGTCAACCTGTCCTCTCTTGTGGAACCACATAAATCTACACTAACTGTAGAAGTAGGAACCTTAGTAGTCGACATACTGGGTTCCACTGGTCTCTTTTGGATCCACACCCCCCCCGATTGATCTGGCATTATCTTTAGATCTTGAAGACACTGAACTCAGAACCGTTTAAGATATGCTTCAATTTGCCCTTCCTTTCCCTCGTAATCAAAGTGCTTGTTTCCAGTAGTCTCTCTTGAGCTTTATGTTCCTTATCTGGAACCAGCTCTTATGGAGGGAATATCTGTGGTGTTGGATCAGAGGATTTGACAACCACAAGCTGAGTCAACTTGGAACTGGAGCTCTCTGCCAAAGCCTGAGCCTTCACTATTGAAGCCTTCCTGGATCCAGAAGTCCTCGGAGTTGATTCAGGTCTCCTATCCTTTCACTAGGACCTTCTAGCTGCATCCAATCTCTCAGGCTTGGCTGACAAGTGCTGATGTAACAAAAGGCTACTCTCTTTACAGGCCCAAGTAGTAAGGGTGCTAAACACAGCACAGCATGAAGGAGAATTCTTCTCTCCTAAGCATTTCAGGCACCGAACATGAAGGCTGGAAGCCAGGAAGACTGTTGGGCGACACGTTTAAAATCCATGCTTCTTGACGCATCCTTTCACTGCTGTGGTTGGAAGGAACTGAGGCTGCAGCCGGTGCTATGCCTCCTTCAGAATGTGTTCAAATGCTAGCTATGGAGAGGGGAGAGGCATGCGACCACTAAGAGGCACTGTTACCAGAAGGTGCCTCCATACAAGCTGTACCAGCCAGTGCTCCTTAAGAGTGGGAATACGCAGAGGACATGTGAAGAATGTTACTAGATATAACTGCTCCATTGCTGGAAGGTGGGGGTAGCGCCTCCAACACTGCCTTATGTTGGCTTTGAAGTGAATCCTCTCTCCGCATCACAGCCAAGCGTCAGATCAAAAGATCGCCTTGCTCTTGCTTGGCCACACTTCCACCTCTCCCCAGATCCATCACTCAGCTTCATTCTGCAGGAGGATCTGTGGGAGAGCTCTTAGCAGGTGCATATTCACCCACACAACCCCCCCCTCCTTCAGTGACCACTACAAAAGCCAGTCACATAATTAGCCTTTAGAACAATCTAATTTATCTGTGTGCATATGAAGAGCTGCTTCTGTTTAGCACATCAGATGGCAACGCCTCCACCTCCCACACAGAAGATGTTAACAACTAGCCATGTGATGCAAAACTGAATAATAACCTACCCAGTGTTTGTTTGACAAAAACATCTTCACCCAGATGATTTGCAGCGACGTTCTTGACTCCTGCAAATTGAGAAAAGATTGTGAGTTTCCTTAATGGAAAAACAGAGATTTAAAGAAAAAAGATCCTGCATGCAAATTATACAGGAAGGAAAACATGCAACTTAAGCTGAGCTCTGAACATTTCATAGTGAATATCAATGTTGGGGTCTATAAGGGTCATCATTTTACATTTTAAATAACTGAGCAGAATTTTTTTGGCAGTAGCAGGACTATCTATATTCGGTGTCATTTTACATGTTTGAAATTTAAGCTTTCAGATTCCTTTTTTTTGCCCAGGTTACATTACAGTGCATTTACAAAGTGCACGATTATTGAAATTATTGCTAATTTATGCAAAAACATGTGGTCTTTTTTTAAAAACATCTACTTTTAAACATTTTTTTTTTCAAATTTTACATTAACATTTGAAGAATTGTTTCAATAAAGTTTATGCAAGTTGCCGTCACAGTTTATGTAAAAGAGAAATGTGCTATTAAAAGCAGACATTTAGGTTACCTTTTGTTTTTTGCGATGCATGTTAGCTTTACACATCCTTATTCTCCTGCGATAATTTTCCTTTAAAAGGGGGGTATAGGGTGATCTTTTCATCAAGCAAGACATTATGCCCTGAAAGCTGACTCCAAACCATTGTTGAAAATTGTTATTTACATTTTAATAACAATCTACAAATACAACTTTTTGTTTTAAAGTATTCCCCTCAATCATGCACTGCTACAGGCAGTTTGGTTCCTAATGTTCTAGTGCATTTTTCACCCCCGAGCAGTTTATTTCTCCCCCCTACGATGTCAGATTTATATTTTGCAGAGAAGGGTAATACAACAAACCATCTCAAGTTTCTCTAAGCAGCATTTTACTTTAACCTATTATGCTTTCCCAGAAGGATATTAAAAGCAATCACCTGCCCCCTTCTCAAAACAATTGTGGGTTTGTAACTGGGCTCCCCAAATGCAGGCTACCTTAAAGCAGGTAGGCATCACCTTTAGACAAGGGTTAGTGGTGTTCAAAAACAAAATAAAGCTTCTTTTTTCCTCCTGTTGGTAGCTAGGTCTTGGATTTGTCAATCTTCATTTTGTCATTCTACTTTTAAACCAGCCATTTCAGACTCCATCTGGAGTCTGCAGAACGCTGAGGCTATCTGAAATCTGAATCATTAAACTAATTCCGTCCAGCCCATAAACACTCCTTCCACTTGCCGTTTTGCAGAAGTCAGATTTCTACTCTAGTACTGGTTCAAACTGCTTTCAACAACTTCCAGGGGGTGAAAAAAAAAAAAAAAGTTTTTTTTTCCTCCTTTTTAAAATTAAGCTCACTCACCAGCTTGATAGCTTTTTGTAAAGGTTACAGAAAAACACCATTTTTAGAATGTCTCCATATTTTAAAAAGACCATTAACTTTAGCATTAATTTAAGTTTATTTGAAAGAGAAAAGCTATTTTATTGTTCAACAAAAAAATGACAATTCATCACATTTACTTTGATTAAAAAAGGACTAAACTTTATTGACAAACTGCTGCAGACATTTTGACAAGTTTTAGCTACCTATTTAGGCAGACTTTACACACGTAGCATTTAATCTTCAAGAACAAAGTGGGAGGACAGCGTACAAATCCAATTAGGACTTTAACCTATGTACAAAGTGAAATTTCTCATTTTTTCAGCTGCAGTGTCCCTTTTTATATAAAGCTAGTGTTGAGACACACTTGAACAAGTCACTGGGATTGCTAAATATTGACACCTTTGCCAATTTTCAACTCGCACTGTATTATCTGCCCCAAATATCCTAAAATGAGAAATCTGTAGTTTTACAGAATGCAAACCTACTATCCATTTAATAGTTTCGAATTTCAAACCCTGGGCAATTAGACAGAGCAGTGCAGTGATTTAAATTTGTTCTCGTCTTAAAAGTTCTCCGCACAGAACCAAGCTAAGAACCCCTTTACACTGGAAAAATCTGCTTCCCAAGCATCTCTCAACACCGCGTGTTCGGGGCTAGATTTCAAAACCCACATAAAAGTCAATTTTACAAACCTAATTTTTTTTTAAATCAATTAACTTAAAAAAAAAAACTATTTAATTTGTTAGGAGGAACTTTGTATTAAAATTTAAACTTAAGATTCATCAGCAATCTGCTTTTAAGGAAAGTTTGACAACTGAGCTTACTTTTAAACGGTGGCAGCCACTACCGTTACATTATGATTTTAATTCTTAAAAACAGCCCTGAATTTTGAAATGTAGCCTACTTTTGGGATTCTGCAACTACAACTTTTACGGGTATCTTAAAAACCAAACTTAAAGGTTAACAAAACCTTAATTTCATAACTGTTAAGCAAGCATGTCACTTTTGAAACTAACTTTTTTTTTAAACTCAACTTTTATTAAAAAAAGTACAGTTGTGTTTATATCTAAGCAACAAAGAAAAGCAATCTACACACTTAAAAAAAAAATTTAAAGTTGGTCTTCTAAATCTATTTAACTCATTTTAAAATACTACGTACAGAAGCCAGAATGCAAGGTGAGGATGGAGTGGGAGAAAAGGGGGCCACGAAGAAAAACAGTTAGACAATTACTTGTCTGATGTGGGTAAAGCAACAGGAATCCTGGGAGATACAAGAATCAGTAACAACTGTTTGCTAGTAACTGATATTTTTCCCTCATGTTTTTAATAGCGTCCGTAAGGGTGCTCTCTGTAGGCCCCCTTCACTGGCCTAGCTGGTGGGGCCTTCAGGGAGGGCCTTGTTCCATTCCAGTCATCTTGGCCTGCAAAATAGAGAGCAATAAACGTCAAAGTGCACAGCACACTAACAGGATGAGATGCATGCATACAAGGGCAGCAGCATAACTGCATTGTGTAGCAGTCAGAACACCTGCCTCCAGTTTCAATATCACGACTTTGTGAAGACCAGTGACATTAATATTCCTACAACTCTGTTGGCTCACAGGCCTTTATAGGTCACCCTTTAAGCTTTTATAAGACTACTGTTTATCTACAAGATCCCAGTGTCACATAGCTTCAAGTTCCACAAATATTAAATCTCTACCAAGAACATCTAACTTTGCAAGCATTTAACAAAGTTAACTTGTATGGGAACCCCTTTGGAAGTCTGCAGATATGATACCCCCACTAGGCTCACACTTGAACAAACCTGATACCTTTCATCTATGAACAACCACCAATTAATTTTAGTAGATCTGAAACGGACTCCAATTCCTGAAGCAGCTTTGGCAGTCAGCCTCAGCTAAGGTCACAGCCATTAAAGCTCTTTCAGTCTGTAAGCAAGCTGCATTTTATAATCCATAAACTCTGATTCAGCTGTGCAGGATACTGCTACAAGAAGCATTTTTCTCCTTTTTAAAAATAAAAGCAAGGAAGTCTCCTTGCACAAACCTGCCAAAATGACTAAATCACTACCACTGCTCTGGGATGGCAGTCTCATACTGAACCCAGAGATAGAACAGTGTTTTCTGCCAGTTAGTAGCAGAAGGGTGAGACAGTGACTACTTAGGGATTACATTCTAGAAGATACCTCAACATTCAATGCCTGTCTCTTGAGATCAGGATTTCACTACTCGCTAAACATGGTACCTGCACCAACATGTATAACTGATTATGGTAAAAAGCTTTCAGTAGGACAGCTGAATACTCTCAAAATCCTTTTGCCATATAAATAACTATTGAAACAAGCAAAGTTCAAATCTCATTCTCCTAGAGCTAGCTCAAGTCCCAAATATCCAAGATCAGCTTTTATTAAGCCTTGCGCTTGCAATATTCTTATTTTGCACATCTGCCACTCTCTGCACACGTCACTGGTTTCAGAGGAATAAATATACACCAAGCACTGAGAAGCAAGTGTAACACTCCATTCCACCACCGTGAAATGCATTTTGATTTTCCTCAAAGTGGCCTCCACACTGGCTGCACAATTTATTTTTCTAATTTTGTTTTCATGAAAGCAGAGGCCAAAGGAAATTACTGCGAATAAACAGATTAACTGTGGCAACTTCATGCCGAGTGTACGAGCAGTTTGGCCTTCAAATCTCAGACAACAGCACTGCTCTCTTACCAAATAGAAACACAAAAGCTTCTTTGTGTTGCATA
The DNA here is from genome assembly GCF_011386835.1 of Chrysemys picta bellii. Classification (NCBI taxonomy): domain Eukaryota; kingdom Metazoa; phylum Chordata; order Testudines; family Emydidae; genus Chrysemys; species Chrysemys picta. Next base: position 13,927,676 of record NC_088813.1, read on the forward strand.
ACCAACACAAGAAACAAAACAAGGCATTTAACAGCTATTCTAAATGGAAGCAAGGAAGATATCCAGTGTTACTGACAGCAAGTGTCTATTCATATTAACTCAGACTGATGAGAAAATCTTTGGTTAGGCAGTTGAATTTAAACTCCATACAATGCAAGTATGGACCAGTATGCCACCACAAAGTTAAGCCTCACTTTCTGCTTGCTCCCGAAGCAGGAAGTATAATGCCATCTTAACATTTCATGCGCTTAATCATGGGACAGCTAGAGGTCTCCCTCTGCTTCTCTGAGCCCCGAAAATCTCATATACCCAATGCTAGCCACCTTTCTCCCCTTCAAAATACTTGAGTCCCAAGCCCCAGCAGGAGTACTTAATGGGATTCCCACAAGAACTAATTCTGTACCTGAACTGACTGTAGAGGCTGCTGAAAATGTGCTTCTAATACATCAAGTGGTTGATTCTTGATTCTAATACATCAAGTGCTTTTGCAGCACTTTCAAAAGAAGACCAGAAATCTCGCTCTTTGATACATGACAGTGCAATTCACAATTGGCAAGCCAGAACTGCCTCAGTTTACTCAATCCTCCTAAATTCTTCATGATGCAATGCAATAGTAATAAATCAATATTTTACTACGGCTTCTCAAAGTGTTGTCTCCTATATATGATTTAAACAACAGCATTAGTTAGATCAGACTTCTTGTTCTATATAACCAGCGCAGATTTTGGGAAATTACAAATGGAGTATTTTCATTAGCCAAACATAGGCCATATATACAGTCGCTACAGAGCTCTATCGAGTTAAAGAGAAAATTTAATGCTAGATTAAAATCCATCTTTCAAGCACGTATTTATTGCAGAGTCAGTCTCAGCTGAAAGAGTTTTGAGGATTATAAGGAAGCAGCTGGAGTTGTGCATTCATCCAACTCAACAAAATAATAATCTCTGCAAGCCAAACTACTGTAAAAGCAATGCTGTAGGTGGGAATTCAGACCTCCAGCTGTGGAGTATTCCATGCACAAAACTGACCAATGCTCAGAAACACCCCACTTCTGAAGAAAAAAAGTGGGGGGCACACAGTGGCAAGAACTCCAACATGGCATTCTACTGCAGGTCTTTAGGTAAGGCCACCTCTGCAAGAGTCAAACTAGATATGAGCCTAACAAAGCCATGATGTATGACCTTAGTTTGACTGTCACATAGACCTGTGTTATCTGTGGAATGTAAACATTTTTCCCCATGAAGGCCCCTCCATCACTTTTTGGAACTATACCATCAGCATTTTCTTACTTTAAGACAGAAATTTTAAAGCAAAAAGATCGGATAAACTTCAAGCAATTCCCAACTGACTTATACCCCCTTCTCTCCCTGTCACATAAGCAGTGTGTCCAGACATACCATAAGCTTCATAGGATTCTTGTGCCTCCCCATGTCCATAATCATAATATTCTGTGTCCCTGAAAGAGGAAGACAGGATGCGTTTAAGTTAGTTGCGTAGAGGTGAAAACATTTATTCACAAATCCCAAGAACTGGAGCATTCAAATTCATAAGACCGTCAAGAATAATTCAAGACTTGCTTTGTAGTGCTTGAATTAGGACACCTAAAACCTCCCTACCACTTTGGGTAAGTATGACCACTCCTTTTAAAGGCAGAGCTAAAGGCTAGTGGGAACTTTCTGAAATGTACCTTTCCGCACATGCTGCTTGTTTCAAGCACAATAGAAGCCAACAGAACAAGGCACAACTGGTCTCAAAATGTTATTAAAATAATGGAAACATGTTTAATTTTACCTGAAAATTCTGTAAAAAGTCATGCAGAATTCTCTCTCAGGAATGGGATTAAAGGGGACTGAAAAATGACAAACTTACCCTTGGCCTTGGCTGTAGTAGCCTTCATATCCCTCATAACTCTGCTCCGCATATGTATCATCATAACCCTGAAACAGATAATGACATAAGGATGGATACATGTGGAGGGTGTCATTCATTCTGACTAAGGGAAAGAGCAAAACTGAATTTACTCTGCAGTCCTTTTCAGATGAACTTATCAATCCTAGCATGTCCCAGGGGAACCTTTATCTTGCAGTGAAGTTGAGAACGTTAATCATGTTCACAAGGCATGCCAGAGTCCTCTAAAGTGTCCAAGGCTGCATTATGTCCACGCTATGTCAGAAGTCTCATAACTGGGTTCTCCAACATAGGATTTACAGGTAGACAGAACCCACTAGTTTTAACCAGAGCCAATGGAAAACAGGAGAGAGAGAGAGAGAGAGAGAGAAGACAAATCTCACTGTGATGGGTCCTCAAATATTTACTCTGGTGCTCATCTAAACCAAGTCATTGTGCTGTTTCTAGCTCTTTAAAATGGCAAGAGCAAATATTCTTAGCTTAGCAAAGAAAACACTCAGGGGTATGTCTGTAGTGACAACAACATGTTAACCAAGTTTATTCACATGTTAAAGTAAGTTCTTACCGTAGTTACATGGTCTGAAGACTCCAGTGCTCCCTGCTTCTACAAGCAGCTTTCCACAGAAGTGTTTTGATTGTTTTTTTGCTGGGCACCAGTACTTGTGTTAAAATATAATCTTGGCCACACTTTTGCATTGTAATTATTCCCCTCCAAAAAAAGTGTTTCATTATGGCGCACACGGAAACTTATTAACAGAAAACAATAACCTCACCTCTCAGTTCAACCATTCAGGCTAGTGCTAGCGTTTGCTACTAAGCAAGGGCCATTAGTGCAATTGCTTTGTTAATACCCAACATTTAGGGTATGCCTACGCTGCAATGAGACACCCATGGCTGGCCCGTGCCAGCCGATCCGGGCTTGCAGGAATGTTTAATTGCAGTGTAGATGTTTGGGCTTGGGCTCCAGCCAGAACACCTAATTAAACAGCCCCTTAGCCTGAGCCAGCTGGCATGGGCCAGTCACAGGTTTTTAATTTCAGTGTAGACATGCCCTTAGGATCCGTAAGTAATTGGCTTCTAGCTACTTGGAAAGAGTATGTATTAAAGTTTCTTACATAATCTTCGTAAGTTTCCGGTGCGGGTGGAGGAGGAAGTGGTATTCTCTGAATGCCTGCTGCACGAGCTCTTGGTACGGGAGCGCCCCTTACTGCTGGAGGAGGGGGTACACCACGGGCCACAGTAGCTCCTCTAGCTATGGCACCTCTCACTGGTGCTCCTCGCACCAGAGCCCCACGAGGAGGGCCCACCACACCACGCCCCCTAGGAAGAAAGAGGATTAGAAATAGCCATATATGTACTCTGCAAAAGCCACAATGATTTCAAAATATCTAAGACTTTACTGACAGATCAGTTATTCGTTACAGGTGCTATAAAACGGATAACTGGATGCATAAATAGGATTATAATGCAACTCTGGTAAGAGATTAATGCTGCATAAATACTAGCAATATGGAACATTACCAAAGGAAAATGCAGAGACAACAGCTGAATACCCAAGTAGTCACCACTTCTAAACATCTTAAAGTGTGGCTCTGCAGAGGTTGTCTGGTTACTACAAAAGTAGTCCAGACCTTTTCTTCATATTTATCATAGCTGATCAGGTGAGTAGGTTTGCTAAGGAGAAAGGGAACCCTGGGGTCTTACAAAGTCCAATGAGGAGATGACTAACCACCCTTGAGTACTAAACACGTTTAGACACCAGCAAGAGGCTTCTCTTTTTATCCTTCATTTGGGATAAATGCTAGCTATACTGGCACTGTGTAGCATAGGTTCATCACTGATTTAGTCCAATGCATCGAGCAAAGCATCAGTGTCAGGATAGTAGCAACATCAAGCTTCCACGGGAGTTACGCACAAGCTGCAGATTCTCAGTGCCCCGGAGGACCCATTGACTAGGGATGATGAACCAATGAGCTATAGGTTTCAACTTTAAGTAGTTCTAGAAATCAGATGCGATTTCAGCAAGGTGGTTTTCTAAAGCTAATGCAATTCAGATTACAAAACATTCACCAACCCCCAATTAAAAGTCTTATTACCCCTTTTCTAGCACACTCACTGCTAGAGCATACATGACCATAACTCCCAATTTAATAAAAGCAGCCCTGCAATATTGGAAGTTCCAATATTTGGAGTTCAGACACACACACACAAAAATAATAATTTAACCAGTTTGCTACATAAACAACAAGAATTTCCATTTCCAGCATTAATACTTTTGAAAGTTACCTAGGAACAGGTGGAGGAGGGGGAGCTGCTCCTCTTCCTCGCACAGGGACCCCTCGGCCACGTGCTGGTTCTGGTACCCCATTCAGATAGGACAGCTCCAAAAACTGCTCCTGGCAGATGTCATCCATCATATCCTGGGAAGAAAAGGGACACTAGTATCTAGTCACCCTGTGCTCTGAGGTGTCAGAGATTAACATGTTAGAGCATCAGTTGCTGAAAACTGTATGAGTCACACCTCAAGCTACAGCAGCTGTCACAAAACATCTATAGTCCCCTTTTGAAACATGTGGGTTCACTGCCAGCCAAATGCTTTTGACAGAAAATGCCATGCTCTCCTCCAAAGGCACACTGGAAACTGATCACTGCACCCACACGAAAGCAGGAGCTGGATGCAGCCCGCTGAAGAGTAAATGCCCATTTGCAAACCCAAGCCGTCTTTTCACATTCCCATGAACACAGCACATCTCTCTGCTCCACGCTTTATCTCCCCAGGGGATGTAGCTTAGGGAATCAGCAGAAGATTCTGGTAACTCAGAAGAAGCCATTCCAACCCACTTCCTCCCCAGACACGCACACAGATCAGGTTACCAATACTAGCCTGCCTGTCGGGATTCCAGAGCTGCCACAGCAACACTGCTTCTGTAAACTGAGCTTATTGCACACATCAGGGGCTCCTGGCATTCCTCCATTCTCCTCCCCAAGCTCCCTGAGTGCCACTCCCTTCCATCCTCTATTTCAGAGACATGTTGCAAACCCCAGACCCCCAATGCCAGGAGCCCTGGGTGCCCACCACTCTGCCCCACCCCCAGCCACACCACTCTTATTCTCTTTTCTTCTCTCTCCTTTGGGGTGGTAACATTTTAAACTCAACTGGGACAAAGGAAGAACTCAAATAAGGGGTATTGTTATGCTGGGATGTGTTATTTTCCTCCCTCAATCAATTCTTTTATCTATAGAGAATTACAGAGGTGGCTGAAGCTGTGGTTCTGCTAACCAAAAGCCATGGGCTCCGCATGTCTCCCATTTCTCCCTTTTTTATTTTTCTGGTTTTCACCAAAATCCACAGGGTTCTGCTTATTGACACCCAAAACATTCCCTGAAATTTTGGAATTGATCAGACGTGGCATTCAAAACTGTTTTACATCCAAACAAAGCAATGCCATAAAGTTGCATGCAAGGGCCTTGTAAACTCAGTCAATGAAAACCATCTCCAAATTAAAAAAAAGGCATTAAGTGTTCATATACCATGCCCGGGTATCAGCTGAAATAGGCTGCTTCAAGTGAAACCCATTAAAAGTGAGCTACCAGGACTTTTTCCTGCTAGGTCTCTACAAGGCAATTTCAAGTGATGAATGGAACCCACTCAAGAAATCTATTACCCCACAGGGCATAGCTAAGATTGCTCCCGACAGAAGAGCTGCCATACAAACTCAGACCAGTTTCATCTGCCTAGTCCAATACCCTGTCAGATCAGCCAGTAACAGATGTTTCCTAGTTGGTACAGGAAACCCCAAAGTGGCAATTATGAAGTAATGTGCCTCTAGAAGAAGCTTCTTCCTAAGCTTGACAAGGTGAGTGAGGTAACATTTGTTATTGGACCAACTTCTGCTGGTGAAAGAGACAAGCTTTCAAGCTTATACAGAGCTCCAGCATCAGAGCTAAATACAAGATGGAACAGATTGTTTAGTATAAGTATCTAATACATTGTCAGAGGCCATTCAAGGTGAAGCAGCCAGTTAACTAATATGTTAACTATGTATGCTAATCAGTTTGTTCCATCTTGTATTTAACTGTGACACCAAGTACCCAGACCTGAAAAGCTCGAAAGCATGTGGATCCAATAAAAGGCATTACTTCACCCACTTTGTCTCTCTAATATCCTGTGACCAACACTTCCTAAGCTTGAGCAGTTAGTGGTTTAAAATCTCTTCTTTCAGGGCACAAGTTAACTAATAAACTACTGTATATTCCCCAGGGAAGGGTACCAAAGCCAAGGCTCTATTCTAAAAAGCATCAAGAAACAAATTTGCATACCGGAACAAGGAACTTCTTGACTTCTTCCATGGCATGAGCCATGAGAGCATAGGCCTCGCAAGGTGGTCCAAAGACTTCAATGAAGACATGCAGATCCATATTTAAATGAGCATATTTGGGATCTCCTCCTTTGCGCAGTTCTTCCTCCTGAAATAAAGCATGATTCAACTTCCTAAAGCCAAACAAGGTGCAAAGAAATCATTTTCTTCCTTAATCATGTTTCTAAGCATTGATTAGCAGGACAAGGCTATCTACCCTAAAATGTTCAGCCACGTTTGACCATGGAGGTCAAACAGTAACCCTCTCGAGACTTCAAAACAGGTTTCTGGCATAAGTAATGCTTGTCTTGTGAATGGGGCTATAGAAAAATTAAGTTGTGCCACAGGAAAGAAGCAGAGTCTGCAGTACCAAGAGTAAATGGAAAGAAAAAAGGAAACAGGTGACAGTACCGTAAGGTAAGAACAAGAGACTTCTTTAAACACGAACAGGCCAATTTTCCACCAGAAAATATCTGTAATTTAGTAAGGATGATGTGACAGTTTCTACTCCTATGTTCATCGCTTTCAGAATTGTGATAAGTTTTGTACAAAGTATGCCTTGTGAAGTAAAATTTGTAAACTCATAATTTGCTGATCATTATTGTCCTGGTGAAATATGTGCGGCAACATTGTATGTAAAGATGTACAGTTCTATTGTATGATATTGCTAAGACAGGTTCTAAGTCTCGGGGGGCAAGGACAAACCAGTTCCCCACAGATAAAAAGCTAGGTGTCATCAAAGTCAAATGGGCCACCGACTAGTTAAGTGGCCATTCTTTGGCAGGAAAGAGAGTGTGGGCAAAAAGCTACAGCTTGACGAAGAAACAGCTGAGAGTTCCTTCCTCCCTTACCAGCTGAGATGACTTTTGCACAAGAGAGGGCTTTAAGAAGAGAAAGCAATCAGCACAAATCATCGCTCTCTTCTCTCTACCAGTGACGTCAACAACACTGGATGAAGAAAGCAAGCTGCACTAGACTGAGGCCTTGTCTACACTAAAGGGAAAAGTCGATTTAAACTACGCAATTTGAATTACGTGAATAGCGCAACTCAAATCAATGTAGCTTAGATCTACTTACTGCGGGGTCCACACTACGCAACGCTGATGGGAGATGCTCTCCCGTCAACCCCCCTTACTCTTCTCGATCAGCTGGAGTACAGGAGCCGAGGGAGAGCACTCAGTAGTCGATTTAGCAGGTCTTCACTAGACCTGCCAAATTGACCGCTGATGCTTCGATCGCCGCAGCATTGATCCTCCAGTGAGTGTAGACAAGCCCTGGGGGAGATCCTTATTGAAAGATTCAGGCGGAAAAATTATGGAACTTATGGTGAGTCCTTTCTTTGAATTCACTTAGCTTGTTAAATTAGATATTAGCTGTATTTTACCTTTTGTTTCTTTGTAACTGATTCCGACTTTTGTGCCTCATTACTTGTAATAATTTAAAATCCATCTTTCTGTAGTTAATAAATTTGTTTTACTATTTTATCTAAACCAGTGTGTTTGGATTGAAGTATTTGAACAACAGGATTGTGCATAAGCTTTTCTATTAATAAATGATGTACTTTATTTATATGAGCTTGTATTGCCCAGGAAAGTGATGGGCAGTAAAAGATGCACATTTCTGGGGACAAGTCCGGGACTGGGAATTTGCTCGTGTCCCTCTGCAATATAATTCAGGAGTGACTGACTAGAACAGTGGTCACCAACCAGTTGATCGCCATCGACTGGTCGATGCTGGAAACTCTCCCAGTTGATCGCGATCTCTGGCCACTAAAAGTCTGGTGGTGCAGCGGGGCTGTCAATAAGGCAGGCTCCCTGCCTGCCCTGGCCCCACGCCACTCCCGGAAGCAGCCAGCACACCCCCGCGGTGGGAAGGGGTCGCCACACGCTGCTCCTGCCTGCAAGCACCGCCCCCGCAGCTCCCATTGGCTGGGAACAGGGAACTGTGGCAAAAGGTAGCTGCAGGACTGATGCCTGCAAAGAAGGGCAGCATGTGGAGCCACGTGCCGCGCCCCCCTCCCACATACACATGTTGGCCCCTTCTGGGAGCAGGGTGGGGTCAGGGCAGGCAGGGAACCTGCCTTAGCCCCGCTGCACTGCTGACTGGGAGCTGCCCAAGGTAAGTGCTGCCCGATGGGAGCCCGTATCTCTCCTGCACCCCAACCCCCTCCTGGAGCCAGCACCTCATAACCCCCTCCTGCACCCCAATACTGCCCCAGCCTGGAGCCTCCTCCTACACCCAAACTCCCTCCCAGAGCTTGCACCCCCCACTCCCTTCTGCACCCCAACCCCCTGCCCCAGGCTCAGCAGGGAGCCCCCTCCCACACTCCAAACTCCTCTCCCCCACCCCAGAGCCTGCAACCTCCCCCCAGCCCCCGAATCCTAACCCCCTGCCTGAGCCTGGTGAAAGTGAGTGAGGATGGAGAAGAGCAAGTGATGGAGAGAAGGGGGAGGGATGGAGTGAGTGGGGCGGGGCAGATCCTGGGTTGCACTAAAATTCAAAAAGTGATCTTGTGCGTAAAAAGATTGGAGACCACTGGGCTAGAGCATTCATAATACAACTGGGAGTAATTTGCATGCTGGAAGCTATATGAGATCAGATCAGGAATGATGGCTCACAGCGAAGTAATGTAAAAAGAGCATTCAGGGAACAGCAGTCCAGATTGTACCTTGAGGAATGTCACAGATGGACATATAAAAGAAGTGGTCTCCAAAGACAGCAATGGACTGATTGCTGAACACCTGCAGCTCCCATTAACTTCAGTGGAAATTGTGAGTGTGCTCAACACCTCTGAAAAGTCAGACCATAAAGTTTTAAGAGGCTATTAATGATTTCACTGTGATTTGGCCTGGGTGAACTTTACTGCAGCTTTCAGTAGTATATACTTTGTCATGCTTGGTATACAAGTCAGTGATACTAAACTGGTTTGCCATTAACAGCTAGTCATATTTCTTCTGTGCAAGTGCTTTTTATCACTTCCCTTGTAACTGCTTCCTGCTCTCAGATGCACAGCTGGACTCAAGTCACATGTCAGCAGCAACATTCTTATCCAAGGATTTACCAAGAGCAGTTAGTCTATTCCCCTACAGCTTCCACCTTTTTAGATCACCGTGAAAGAGGTGTTGGTGCTTGTATTAATGCACTGTTGTAACTGCTTCTTCAGAAGATTTTTGGCAGATACAAGTAACATCATTCCCTTTCAAGGGCACACTCTCCCTCCAGGCACTGCTTTGCAATGAAAAATTGTGATGGCACCTTAGACAGTGCCAGTTCAGCTTTAATGTTAAGTGTCTAAATTAATTCAATAGATTCTTACTAAATTGGAAAAAATCTAAAAACGTAAGGGTGACTTGGAAAGTTAAAGTAAAAACTGAGTGAAATCCTAGCTCTGCACTGACTACCCCCATTTAACCAAGCTTTAGGGGCAAGGAGGAGGGGAGCATTCAGTACAGAAATCAATTTCTGTAGTTTCTCCATTCAGAAATCCTCCTGGCACTTTGCTATTCTCTGAAGATAAAGACTGGTACATTCTAGGTTGACACTGCCAGTGAACCTGTAAGTGCCTAGAGGATTTCACGCAGGGGAAAGATTATAAAAAAATAATAATAATAATTTATTCCTTATCTGAAAGCCTCCCATAGCCTGGTTAAGGAAGGCACTAAGGCCATGCCTACACTTCAAAATTATGTTGACTGTACGTCAGGATCCGGCCACCAGTTATGCAAATCGCTTGTGTGCACACTTGGCTCCTTGTGTCAGCATGTGCATCCTCATCAGCAGTGCTTGTCTGGATTGTATTGTCAGTGTGGGGCACTGTGGGATGGCTCCAGAAAGCCAGTAACAGTCGAAGTAAGCAATGCAGTGTGTACACTGACACTGTGTTGTCCAAATTACATTGGCTGTGACTCTGCGCTGCTCAGAGAGGCGGTGTTACTAAATCAGTGTAGAGAAGCACTTATGTCAGCAGGAGCCAAATATAAGTGAAGACGCTTCCACAGCTAGATCAACGCAAGGCAGTTTATGTCAACCTAATCATGTAGTGTAGACCGGGCCTGAGTAAAGAAAGCTGGAATTGCACTCAGTTCTTTAATTTTGCACTTAAGCTTTCAAAAGAAAAGGAAAAAAAAAGTTAGCCTTTGCATCCAAATGCACAGAACGTTTAAAAGAGGACGCATTACCGTAGGCCATATTTTCTGCAAAGAGTTTAGCTCTACCATAATAATTTTTCACAAGATAACATACATGGAGGTAGATATTGTTAGAGCAAGAAAGAAGTCAGCACCCCCGAGTTCTAGTGATTTTAATCTTTGTAAAATGCTTTGAGATCCTCAAGTGAAAGGCCATCTACATATATGGATTTTCAAGCTCTTACCTTCGCTTTGTCTCTCATTGAACCTTTTCCAAGCACAGAGATCTTGGCCCCAGTTTCTTCCTGCAGTCTTTTAATGGTGTTGCCTTGGGGTCCCAAAATCTTCCCAACAAAATTAAACTGATAAGGGAAATAAACAGATTTAGTCCTGAAGCTGAATGAAGTTAATAACGATTGCTGTTAAAACTGCACTGGTAGACCCGGTAACACTGGAAGTTTAACCAAAGTCATCCACGGCCTCACCTCACAAAGTCTCATGGAGATATACTTTAAATAATATTTGTAGAAAAAGTTAGCAACTGTCTGGCATGCTCTTTTTAGAGGTTTTATTTTGCCAGCAATTCATGCTAAATTAACTCACTTAGCCTATTTAATTCTAATTACTAGATTCCAACCATTTTATGGACACCAATTCTTAAGAGTTAGAGGGAGTCTTAATTTTTAAGCATGAAAAGAGAGCTAAAGAAGAAACTCTACCCTGGTAATGAAAGAGCAGAATTACTCATCGACACTTGCATTTTTATCCTGACATTCTAGAAATCCAAAACGTCAGAAATAAGATGCTGTGGAATTTCTTCTATGCAAATTTGCAGTAACAGAGCACCACTCTAGCAAAACTCAGAATGACATTTAGAGAAAGACACTACTCAGTAAGCATAGCATGTAAGATCTTATGTTTACAGGAAGATCAGAGAGATTTGGTCAGTTATTTTCTGGCCCTCACCTTGGGATACTGTTTGACAGGTATCAGAACACGTTCCTTCAGTTTCATGTTCTTGTGGGAAAACAAATCCAAGTAGTTCTCTTCCTCATCCTTCTTTGTTTCACCCTTCTGAATTTTCTCAATTTCTAGACAAGATAAAAATAGTATAATTTACGTTCCTCAAAATGGAACCGACACTTTAGATTCAGTTGCATCATGACAGGCTATAGCGCCCTAAATTCTCTGTAAATATATGTACATTTATAACTATGTGGCAACAAAATTTGGATGTGTTTTTAAAAAAAAAAGGGCAGCCCATCTAGTCTTGTCTGTCTGTGTCTCTACACAAAATCTAGGACTCTAGAAAGACCAAGGACATTGTTGGTTCATAATAAGCAAATGGAATGGTGGACTACAACACGAGTCACCTCAATTGACAGTGAACATGAACCCATAAAATACAATACGTCATCTGTGCTGTTGCCTACCTTTCTTCCAAACCTCATGAATTAATATGGTAAAGAACTTAGTCAGTGAAGTGTTAAGGTTGCCTGATGATAGTTTGTGCCCTTCCAGAATGCTGAGTTTCACAAAAACAAACCTCTGAAAACCAGGAAATACAGAGTTACGGTTAACGCACACACAACCTTAACTCTGCCCCCCTGGAGCTGGCAATAGCCACTGGGAATTATCTGCATGGATTCCAGCAGCTTTCACTGTGTTACATGTAGCTGTATTAAATGGTGGAGAACTAAACTAGAGTAGTTTAAAAGAGCTCTGACTGCTATGAGGAAATTAGGGTCTGAGTCCCCGTGTGTGATCAAAGAAAAGAGGTGACTATGTACCTTGAGGTTCCAGTCTGCATTATTTCAATACAGAATTGCATAAGTTATATCAGTAGCAGAGAAGTGGGGTCTTCTTGCCATGGGTACTGTCAGTAGTGAGGTGGGATATGAAAGCAGTTTGTGGATTTAAATGAAGGGCAGGGGAAAATATAGGTTTAAATGGTATGAAGGGGCTGTAAAAGGGAATGAAGTGGTTGTTAAACTTGACAAGTGTAGTATTCTGTCCGGGGAGCAGGCTTAGTGTTTGAGCAAAGCACAAGTGCAGATATGTGGAAGCAGTCAGACTCTCATAGATGGGCAAGCCCCCACCCAACCTGATACATACAAACATATACACATGAAGGCAAGAAGTGGGATGGGGGGCTGGAACCCCTGAACTCAACTCACATGAGGTGGGGTAGGCAGAGGAGCTCAGACCACCCCATCTCCTAAAATACCCCTCTCCCCCACCAGTAAATATTTGCATCCTTAAAAAAAAAAAATTGTGATAATATTCTCTCAAAATAAAAAAAACTGACATATGATCAATATGCCTTCCAACCTTTTCCAATTTTTTGGCGGGATCTGAACTGACTGGCTGGGTGAGTCAGATTCAAAGGACAACTGCTTATACCCATGAGCTATCAAGCTGGTGTGAAACTTAGAAGGTTAACAATCCTGTAATTCCTCTGTAACATGCATGCTCAGTGTAATGCCTTTTAGATTGTGCATATACTTTTCTATTAATAAATTATGTACTTTATATATATGAGCTTGTATTGTGTCCAGGAAAGTGATGGGCAGTACAAGATGCACATTTGTGGGGACAAGCCCGGGACTGGGAATTTGCTGGTGTCCCTCTGCAATATAATTCACGAGTGACTGGCTAGAACAGTTTAGAGCAAGAGGCTTGTACCATGCTAAACTAGAGAAGCAAAATCTTTTCCAAAAAAAGTTCTTGTGAACCCTTTGGTCACATAGCCCTACGTTTGGACTCCTAACAGAACTCCTGCACCCTCACGAAGCACCCCAAATCTCAAGGCAATCTGAGCAATCAAACTTTAGAAGACTAAAGGCTGTTCTACAATGAAAAGTTAGGTCGACCAAGTTACGCTGTGCGGGAGTGTGAAAAATCGACACCCCTGAGCGATACAGTTAAGCCAACCTAACCCCCAGTGTAGAAAGCACCAGGCCAATGGAAGAATTCTTCCATCGATCTAGCTACTGCCTCTTGGGGAGGTGGATTAACCACAGCAATGGGAAAACCCCCGTTTCTGTAATGAGTGTCTACACTAAAGCGCTACAGAGGTGCAACTGTATCTGGGCTGTTGCAGTGTTTTAAGTTTAGACATTGCCTTCGAAGAGCAGAGATTTAAACAGAAACCTCATCTTAATCTTAACCATAGCAGGGCTACCGCTCTGCCATAATACAAACTTCATCTCTGAGTCAAACAAAGCACCCACCTGCAACCTCCTACTGCCCCAGAGGAACCAGTCCCAAAACTTACTAATTCTTAGAACGCTCCCATTTCAAGAAGGCAACCCCCTGGGAATTAGGTCAAATCTGTTTAAGGCCTTGTCTGTACATGAAAGTTGCACCATTTTAATCCAATTTAGCTAAACTTATTTTGGTTTAATAGTTGCTTATTTCAGTCTATCCTAAACTAATCCCTAATAAATTTAAAATAAAGCAAAATTAATGTGTCCACAAAGGAGTTTGTACTGGTTTAATTAAATTGGCTTCCAATTACATCTTTAATTAAACCAGTGCAACTTTCAGAAGCCCTAAATATGTGGCTTTCAATTGTATTAGCTCAATCGAGTTGTTTTAACAAGACTGAAAAGCCAATTTAACACTTGTTAAAATGCAGACCATTACGTTTGGAGGCACATTAACTGACTGTGTTGTACCCTGGAGGGAAGCCTGAGCTACAACATGGCCATCTAACAATCTTCAAACATGTTAACCTGCACCTCAAGAGTCAACAGGGCTTTTCAATCGTGTCAAGTCATCACAACTATAAAAACTTTTTTGGCTTTCAACACATGACCCTAGCTTTTAGTCTTAATTTGTAGCTTTTATAGCTAGCCAATTATAGTGTGGTGGGGAAAGAAAGATAGTGCAACAGACTGAGATGAAAGCACAGTACAGTCTTGGTCAGAAATTTGGCTAGAAGCCGAAGCACCTTTGTGAAATACTGTATAAGTAAGTCGATCATCAGGGTCAAAAACAGGGATCTCAAACCCAAAACACAAGGGTAGGGTGACCAGATCACCCAAGTCAAATATCGGGACGCCGGGGGGGGTGGGGGGGGTGGCAAAAAAAAAAAACACAAACAAAAAAACAACCACAACAACCGCTGGAGGGAGGCCCGGGAGACTCAGGGGAAGCGCGGGGCCGGGGTGAGTAAGAGTCCGGCCTGGTCCCGAGCAGGCAGGACTCAGTTGGGTGGTAGGGAGAGGAGGGGGGCGGCCCGCGGTGCCAGGCGGCGGCTGTTCTCATCCCCGGGCAGCGGGACTCGGGAGCAGCCGCTACTGCAGCAGCCCAGGCGCGACTGGCCAAGGGCTGGGCGCAGCGTGCACGCTGCTGGGTCCCCACAGCAGGCCCCGGCTCGGGGGGTTCGGGGGCGCTGCAGCCGCCGAGCGCCATGGCCGCTTCCTCCCCCGCAGCAGTGGGAGCTGCAGCAGCGGCTGCTCCCGAGTCCCACTGTCCAGGGGGGAGAACAGCCGCCACCTGGCCCCGCGGGCCGCCCCCCTCCTCTCCCTACCACCCAACTGAGTCCTGCCTGCTCGGGGCCAGGCCGGACTCTTACTCACCCCAGCCCTGCGCTTCCCCTGAGTCTCTCGGGCCTCCCTCCAGCGCTTGCGGAGGGGGGAGGAACGGTGAGCCCGGGGAAGAGGCGGGGATTCGGGGAGGGAGCCAATCGGGGGAGGAGGGGGTGGAGTCGGGGCAGGGGCGCGAGCACTTCCGGGCTCCAGGCTCCGGCGCATTTCCTTAAATATCGGGACAGTCCCGATAAAATCGGGACGTCTGGTCACCCTACACAAGGGCCACATGAGGACTAGTACATTGGCCCGAGGGCCGCATCACTGACACCTTTTCATACAAAGATACAAAAGTCCCCCCCCCTTCCATGAGGCCCCGCCCCTGCCTCTTCCCACTCTTTCCCCAAAGTCCCTGTCACAACTATGCCCCCTCCCTGCCCCTATTCCAACCCCTTCCCCAAATCCCCGCCCTGCCCCCCCCCTCCCCTGAGCATGCCACATCCCCGCTACTCCCCCCTCACTTCTGCAAAGTCCTAAGCACTGGGAGATAGGCAAAGGAGCGGGGATGAGGCGCATCCGGAAGGGCGTGGGGTGAGGGGAGCTATGGCTGGCCGCATGTTTGAAACCCCAGGTCTAAAACCCTGACATCCTCCTAACTGTGGACAGAGCTGACACTTTCAGTGAAAGGTGTCACAGAGAGAGAGAGAGCGTGCCCAAAGAAGGGGGGAATCACATGAAATAGGAAACTAAACAAAAGATTAACAACTCATTCTGGAAGGCCCTCATACCACTGTGATGGGCCCAGTACAAGAACTTAACAAAACAGAACTCACTGTTCAATGGGTCTTTCCATAAGCTTTGGAAACACCAAATTAAAGTCCAAAGGATCAGCAGGTTTTCAAATGGGAGGATACAAATTTGTATCCTTTAAAGAAACATTTAATCAGGCGATGGTTAAACACCGTAATTATTTTCAAATGGACACTGTCGGTAGAAATAGCAACTCAAAGGGTTTACTTAGGGGCACACCAACACGTCATGCACTAACTGGCCTACTGTGTGCCAGCAGGGTCTACACAGGCCAATCAGCATGCAATATGGTGTGCATTAGAATGGGCCATTCTGCCCATCAAGTCGTGAAAGGCCCTTGTATCACTTGGAGGGAGGATGAAATAATCAACACAGCATCAGCTGGAGATGAAAAATAAAAGGGGCACTTCCAAGCACTGTGCTACCAGCTCCTGAGAAAGAGACTGACTCCACATCAGGTAGTACTATTGATTCTCAGCTACTTGGATGGAGGCGACTGTATCTCCAGAGAAATCTGCTTTTCTTTGAAGACATGTAGGATGGAAAGGAAGCAGCAGTTATGGTCTCTTGTCAAAGTTCACAGGACCCATATCAAGTAAATGCTGCGTAAGACATAAGAGCTGTGGAGTTGGGCACATTAAAGACTCCAAACCCTGTCTGAACCAGGCTCCTTGAGGTGAAGTTACAATGCAATAGTACCCACTTATCTTGAAACTGAAGAAAATGGCACTGGACATAGATTCTGAGGAACTGTGGGCCCTATGGTACCAAGTCGCTCACCCACAGTGCTGAAGGATCAGGAGAAATGGAGGAACTGATCCAACCGAATATTTGGGGGTTATCTGGGATCTGCACCTGATGTTCAGTCTTCTGAACTCTTCAATTGACCTGTCGACTGCGTATTATTTGATCACAGTCAAATATTGTTAAATATTTTAGCAAGAATGCCCTGATGTAGGTGGCAGCCTAGCTTTTTGATTGCATCATGGTGCCACAGAACTTCAGTTCATTGTTCCACATTTTTCTGAGTTACTTAACTGAGTTATTTTAACATTTTTCGTAGTAACGCATAAGCATTTAAGGCTAAGGTAATTGGAGACCATAAAGTCTTATTCTTCTTTTGTTACTGTTCTAAAAATTAGTGCTTTAAAATTTGATCATTTTTGACAATATTTGACTGATCAAACGTCCAATACTACATAGGCACTTTGCCAAAAGGAGTATATCTGCCTCAATGGAAATGACTGATCTGAATGGCCCAAATCTAAGATGTCTTATCCTTTGTAGGATTCCTAGGACCCAAGGAAGATAAAAGACACTGGAGTCCAAGCAGGATCTCTGTCAAAGCCATCTTCCACAGCCTCTGGAAGTGTAAAATGTGCTTTCCCTGATTCATATGAAGAATTCAGATCCTTTGCCATCACAAACTATTGAGAGTAAATTACTTTATAAGAGAATGAGTCTTTAGATGTTACATTGGCTGAAGAAATTGTACAAGCACAACTCTTAGACTATAAATATCCTTTCACAACATAAAAACTGCTCTGAACACAAGCTCTATTTTTTCAAAGTCTCTTGGCAACAGCATGACAACTGTATATATTTAGGGCTGGGGTAATCTTGTGAAAGTTGCAAAACAGCACTGAAACTGAAGACCTTTGTTTATTCACTAACTAGGTTTCAAGAACACAGCTGCAGTATTTAAATTTTCCCAGTGACTTCAGACCCTATCAGAAGAGACACGCTTCAGGATGAGATTTAATTTAGTTTCTATGCTCAGAGCTTTGACTGACTGGCATGTCAGACCCTTTATACATTATCCAATCTAGTAATCTGCTCATGTAATCCAAACCAAACTATGAATGATAGGATACCTAAATTTCACTTATGACTGTGCAGATATACTTAGACGAATTGAACAGAATTTTAGAGTAGGAACTGCAAATGCTGTATGGTGAATATTTTTGAGAAAGTCACCCAAACAAAGCCAAACTGGGGCACCGCTCAAAGAGGGCAGCGTTAAGGGTGTGTCACAGGCGTAGTGTGTACTTTAACTCTTCACTTCCTCCATTTCAGAAATTTAGCCACTCTCCACTTTCTGGAAGGGCACAAGTTACACAGAGCAACCTTAACTCAGGAGAGCCCCTTGCTCAAATGACCCCAAATTTGGACCACTAACACTACCCCGCATTCATGAGGCACAGCAAATGTCCAGACAAACTGAGTGAATCATGAGGATTTTAGAGCACTTAGAGTAATTAAGCTTTAAACAGAAAGAAAAGCTCAATCCATAGCAGATCTGGCACTTTGCTGTAATACACCGAAAGATATTTTGTAAATGTACTGAGGATTTATATTAAATATTTCATTACACCACTCAGTAATTAAAAAGTTACGCGTGGTGAGAACGCCATTCTCTGTACAAGAATTAGCAAATTTGTACTGCACCCAGAAGGTTTCACTTCACTAATACAACTCTGAAAGATATTTCCTCTGCTGTTGAAGAACAGTTGGTTGAAGGGCACATTAGTGGAAGTATTGTTATAGGCTAAAATATTATAAGACTCATCTTTAAACATTGTTTTCAGGAAAACATGATTTTTTAAGAAGACCACTTAATTATCTTGGGAATAATATATATCTAATTTATCAAAACCAAGAGGTATACCAGTGGCACCAAGATACAAATTCAGAACTGAGCCACATTAAATCACTTGTACAAGGAAGATTACAGCTTTAAATAGCAGGTTTCAGAGTGGTAGCTGTGTTAGTGTGTATCAGCCAAAACAGTCCTTGTGGCACCTTAGTCTCTAAGGTGACACAAGGACTCCTCCTTGTTTTAGCTTTAAATAACAGTTTCCTAGTTTTACATGAAGAGTTGAAAGGAGTGATGCCAATATTAATATAGTAGATATATTACAATACCATATTATAACTGCTTTCTAATAATGCAGTTTATGAAGAATTGCATTAGTATCAAACATATAATTTTAAACGCAATAGACCTAACAAGAGGCTAAATTCTACTCTTCTTGTCTAAAATAAATATGACATCCTGTATATGTTAGTTTACACGGCCTCTCCACCTTGTTACACACAGGAAGCTGTTAGCGTTTTAACTTGTTCTAATTTTTAAACCAACTGTGTTTCAACACAGCCCTGTCTACTTGATACAGATACTGAATGTGACTACAGTGCAGCTGCGCTGTAGTGATGTGGAGAAATCCAAGCCAGCAGGCGATTGGACAGTGATGATCAGGGAAAAGAGTGCTAGCCTAGTCAGAGAACAAAGACTGCCATGCCATTTCCATTTAGTTTCATCAGAGGCATGACACAAGCTCTAATACAGATTTTCACAGTGGTGAATTAAAAAAACCACAATCCCATATTTTAAAGGAATCGGAATAGAGACTACATAAAAAACAGTTTACTACCATTCTCTTTAGTCTCCTCTCCCCCAAGGATGGAAAGGGCCAAGATAATCACACTTTCTTAAAGAAGAAAGTTCTAGGTTCGTGTTTAATCCCTCTCAATCCACGAATTAACCATTGGGACTGGAGGCCGTCTAAACAATTATTGATCTGTGTATCTTAAAACTACCAGTCCGTCCAAAGTACATCACAGCAGGAGCAAGCTGAACTATAAAACTGCCCCCTTCCGCCTTGGCGATTTAACTTCCCCCTGCACTGCTTAAACCCTGCAGACGAGGCAATTTACACGGCAAACAGTTCCAAGGCCAGAATAAAAAGGCGACCGCCCCCCCCCCCCAGCTCAGCCTCTCTCCACAACTTCCCCAGACCCTGGCCTCTGCCCCTCCTCCCCGCACGAAGACCAATCGATTGCGAGAAGGAGAAGGGCCCGAAGGGAGGGAAATGTCTGGCAGGCCGGCCTCATGGCAGCCAGGCTCCGGGCTTCCCTGCTCCACGAGGCTCCGACCTACCGAGAAAAGCCAGTCACCTCCCGGGGACGCAGTCCGAAGAGCGGGGCACTCGGGCACCGTCTGCGCTCAGCCCGATCGGGGAGCAGCTCTGAGCGTCGAACAAAGACCGGGGCCGGGACCGAGACGCCACAGCCCCTCCCGCGGCTTGTCCTGCGGGCGGCCTCGGGGGAGAAGGGCGGGTCTGCGCCTCTCGGGGAGCGCCCGCTCCCATCCCCTTTGCCCCATGCCAGCGGAGGGAGAAGGACCGGGCTGCCCAGCCGGGGCCTGGTGCAGCGTGGGTGGCTGGTCCCCCCCTCCCCTCCTCCCACGCTCCCCCCCCCCCCCCCCGTCTGGGCCGGGTCCCGTCCCCCCATCCCTCCCCCCGCCTCCCGGGCCTATTTCCCTTCCCGGCGCTACCTGCCGTCAGCAGCTGCATGGCGTGGGTGAAGGACGGGTCCAGACTGTCCTTCTCGGCCATGAGCTCAGGCAGGTACTTGTTCTCGGGCTCCATCTTGACGGTGGCCCCGGGCAGGAGCGGGGTGGGCGCGGCGGTGGGGGTCTGGGAGGCGGCGGCGGCCGTAGCGGCGGGCGGGAGAAGCGGCGGCGGCTGGGCCCCGGCCCCTCGGGCTCCGCCTCGGGGCGTCCGGCGAGGCCCGGGCGTCCCTTGTCTGGCGGCGGGGCCCGGGGTCCTGCCCAGCCGGGCGGCGGGGTCCTCGCGGCGCTGCATCCGCGGAAAGAGGGGGCGGGGGGGCGGCCGAACGAGCGGGGGGACCGAGAGGGCGAACAGGGTTGCCGCGCACCGACCGCCGGGACTCCCAAGACAGGAAGTGAAGGGCCGGAAACACCACCACCGCCGCCGCCAACAGCTCCTCGCCCACTGCGCCTGCGCTCCCGCCGCCGCCCGCTCCCGTGCGGCGTGGACGTTCGCACACCACCCCCGTCACAGAAGGATCAAGCACTAAGCATGCGCTGCCGCCTCCGTCGAGAACAAAGCGCCGAAGGGAACTGATGCGCATGCCCAACCGTCGCCCGGTGTCGTCTGTGCGCACGCGCAACCTTCTGCCCGCGAAGACAAGCGCGCGAGACTCTCGTTGCGCACGCGTCGCGCGTAGCGGCGCCTTATTAAGTCACAGCTCCGCCGACAACAAAGTACCAAGGGAACTCAATGCGCCTGCGCAGCACGCTCACAATCAGGCGAGGTACATTGCGCGTGCGCAACCAACGCCTTGAGTCGAGAACAAAGCGTCGGCCACACCTCAGGGCGCATGCGTATTGTATTCTCTTTCCGCCTCCCCGGCCGAAAACTCAAGGCGTAGCGTAGTGGCCTTACTGCGCATGTGCACCTTCCTTCCCCTTCCCCCCGGCCCTGTGGCGTGTGCTCGCGAGTCCCCGCGCGATCTCCGAACATGCTGCCGTGCGCATGTCCCGAGGCCTGGGGCTGATGGCGGCACGTGGTCGGGAGAAGGGGAGCCAGGGCGGGGACTGGGGTGCGGGGCGGGGACAAGGCATGAGATGAGCCAATGGGAAACAAACAGCCCCGCAGACACTGCTGGAGCCCCGGGGCATGGGATCGAGAGGGGGGGAGTGGCCTAGAGCCCGGGGACAGGGGTTGTGGGTATGGGGGTGTTGTGGGGATACTGGGGTGGCAGGTATGAAAGGTGTTATGGAGATACTGGGGTGGCAGGTATGGGGGTGTTGTAGGGGCACAGGGATTGCGGGTATGGGGGGTGTTATGGGGACATTGGGGTGGTGGGTATCAGGGTGTTATGGGAATACTGGGATGGCAGGTATGGAGGTGTTATGGGGCACTGGGATTGCGGGTATAGGGGTGTTGTGGGGATACTGGGGTTGGGGGTGTTGGGGCACAGGGATTGCGGGTATGGGGGATGTTATGGGGATACTGGGGTGGCAGGTATGAAGGGTGTTATGGGGACATTGGGGTGGCAGGTATGGGGGTGTTGTAGGGGCACAGGGATTGCGGGCATGGGGGGTGTTATGGGAACATTGGGGTGGTGGGTATCAGGGTGTTATGGGGATACTGGGGTGGCAGGTATGAGGGGTGTTATGGGGACATGGGTTGCAGTTATGGGGGGTGTTCTGTGGACTTTGGGGTTGTGGGTGTGGGAGGTGTTCTGGGGACACAGCGGGCAGAGTGTAGGATGGGACAGGAGTGGGAAGGCTAGACAACGCACACACAGGCGATGACATTTACAGCAAACCAACCAAAGAAAAGAAAACCACAGCTGGAGGGTTGGTGGTCTAGTCCTGAACTCGTGCTGTCCTGCCTAAGCACTTGCAACACGTATTGAGCCGGATGTTGCCTTCTAGGGACACTATGGTAGATACAAACATGACCCCTTGGCACTCTTGCCAGAAGGCACTACAGTGCCTTGTGTTCTCGTAGATTCCAGGTGGTGGAGTAATGTAGTTTTGGAAGCAGATCTAAGATTCTTGGAAGAGGGGATGTTAGAGGTTGATCCAGTTCCAATAGGGTCCAGCTACAAAGGCTTTGCAGAGCACCATAGTGAGCTGTTGGAGATGAGCTGATTTTGAATGCAAGGGAGGAAGAAGAGATACTACAGGAAGCAGCTGACTCTGTTGGGAGTTTATAAATCCCACACATAAGGAGGTGGTGACGGGAGGCCCAAGGCTGAGCTAACGCGGAAAGAACTCTCTCCCTGCAAATCCTCATGAAATCCAGTAACGTTGCTGAGTTTGACAGCTTGAGTCTGGAGTGCCTCAGGAGCATCAGTACCAACCTCAGGGGAAGAAGCAGGGCACACACCTCAAATTGGTTGTGAGTTCTAAACTTAGATTTCACCAACTAAGTAGCAAGTGTGAACTCCACAGGCACTACAGTAGCCTTAACATGGAGTCACAGACAGTCCCCTGGGGTACTCCAATCTATCTCACCACCCTCGTACGCTTGCCTTTGTGATAGATGGTCCCTTACACCAAATATCACAACAATATTCATGTTACTCCCAGTCTCAAAGGACCAGTCACTTACTCCAGCTCTTTTAGACCTTCACCAAAGACAATGCTAGCCAATCCTATAATAAACCAACTAAAGATTTATTAACTAAGAAAAAGAAATCAGAGAGTTATTTACAAGGTTAAAGCAAGTAAACATACACAAATGAGTCTTAGGTTCCAAAGCTACTGTGATATGCAACCTCTATAAGTCCTTTATAGCTAACCCAGGCTAAGCAGCTGGGGATCCCTTGCTTATGCTTAGAAATCTTTGCCCCTCAGAGTCCAAGAGCATAGCTAGATACAGTTCCTTCTTCCTCCCAGAGTTCAAGCTGATGGGATGAGTTCACCTGCACATCTCTTCGTGGGTGTGGGAGGAGCAATCAGCAAAGTTTTTTGTCCTCTGGGGTTCCACAGTGGCTTATCTGGTGTATATGTGTCTTGTCTTGGGCAGGAGATGACACCCCTTGTGGAAAACTCGTATTTCACACGTCGTAATGCTTCTCTCCTGACTGGGAGTTTACAGTTTCAGAGCAAACACTTAAATACTACTAATTTATACCACAGAATATAGAGTGAGATTAATGCACACAGCAACTCATAAGCATTTAATAAAGACCAAACACATTTCTATAAATCTGATACCTATTTTAACAATACTAACATGCAGGTGAAACAGACGGTTTCCAGCTATGCATTTGTCAGTTTTCAGTTGAGGCCTCAGGGCCTTGGCATGAGCTGGCACCTGGTCTGCCAGCACCACAGTTGCACCAAGGGAGTTTTCAATAGGAAAACTTTGAGGATCACTGGTTGTAGGGATCTCTGCTAGTGAAGGCAGCATTCCTTTACTGGTTGACAGGACCCCGTTCCTGGAAGCTACAGACCTTCAAGCCATTGTGAGCAGTGATTGTCCTGTGATTAATGGATTGGTTGGTTCATAGTTCAGGAACACAGTGCAAGAGTGGAATAGACCAACAGTTCATAAAAGCTGTGGCTACTCTAGAAAATCCTGTTGTGCCTGATAGTGGGTGTCCGTCACATGAGGGTTCACTCAGGAGGCCCTAGAAGGGAGAGAGACTTCTCAGAGGAGCTGATTAGCACACTCCCTAGGAAAGGAACTCCAAGGGGGAGCTATGAATGCCGAGTCCCTGGTCCTAGTGAAAGGACCTTACCAGCTCTCAGTGCAATGAGAGCCTGCTATCTTTTCAGAGCGTCTCACCATCTGGCTTCTTTCTCTGCCCTCTTCTCTTCTCTCCCTTTCCGTCTGTCCAGCTCAGTACCACACCCCTGACACAGTTCTCACATGCTTCACCCAGCAACCTATTAACCTTCTCTCCCTGCCCGTCCTTCCCGGACCACATGGCTCCTGTGCCGTCCCAACTGCCATGGCACCTTCCCAGATCCTTCTGGTCCAAACATTCCAACCCTGCCCCTGCGAACGGGCCGCAACTTCCCCAGTCATTTCGCCAGCTCTTTCAATAGCAACACACAAGATTAGACGCTCTCCCCATGCACACTGGCTCTGCTGTCCAGAATCAGCCCTTCTGCTACAAGGATTCGTCCGTCGACCTAGCTACCGCCTCTCGGAGGGCTAGATTACCCTCCCTGATGGAAAAACCCCTTCTGTCAATATAGTGGGTGTGGGAGGAGCAATCAGCAAAGTTTTACACTACAGTGCTACAGCAGCACAGCCATAGTGGTGCTGCTGTAGCATAGAAATACCCTCAGACAGCCTGAGCCGGTCTGCCTATGTGGGGCCGTCTTCAAAACAAGGGCCCTGATTCATTTCTCTGTCTCTCTACGTTTCCCTTTCCAGGCTAGATTCTCCTGTTCACTACAATGTCTAGAGAGAGCCAGGGGAGAATTCTTCACCTGTTCCTGCTCCTGGCATAAGTGCATCAGGAGTTTTCTAGGGCTAGGTCAGGGAGGGAGATAGCACAGCAGAGCTCCACGTATGCCTAAATCCTCTACTGGCTAAAGGCCTTGAGGTGCTAGCTTTAGTTTGCACTGGGGCTGGGCTGTTTAAGATTAGGGAACCACAACCAACTTTTGGGCGGTTCCCTCCTCCCCACTACTTGTAGACTTGAACACAGCTGAGAATCTGCATTTCCCTCCCCCCCCCCCCTTAGATCTTTTCCTTACAAAGCACCACAAATGAGAGATCAGTTTTGCCAAAACTCTTATGTATAAGTGCACATCTCTCCAGGTCTGATCCTGCTGCCCATCACCGCAGCGCCTCAGAGCGACTTCAGAAATGAAATATAAAGGTCTCAGCACACGTCTAGCAGAATATTTCCCAGAAAATTCCTGTACAAGTTAGTTCACTTGGGAACAGCTCATGCTGGTGTGCATCCACTGACACCAGGGATGCCTTTGGTTCAGCGTGTCTGCCGGGGGCTCCAAGAGCATGTCTATCACATCCCTGACCCTGTACATCTCACATGTTACCTAGTTTCCTATTAGCTTTCCTTCCTGCTTGTTTCCTGCCTCTCTCTCTCTCTTCATTGGGATCCTGTTGGTCTCACTTAATTTTTTTGTTATTTTTCTTTTTTTCTGCCCAACTGCCCACTAATGGCTGCCAAACTCCAACTTGATCTTAACACTCCATCTCTTCTGTTAAATCAGCGTTCTACGTGCTTCTTGAGTAGCCACAGAGAAGAAAAGAATGTCGCTCCATGTGTAACCCCAATCCCTGCTACACATGCTGTAGAAGGGTAGGGCTAATGTAAATGTCGATGGGGAGTATCAATATACACCTCGACCTCGATATAACGCGACCCGATATAACACAAATTCAGATATAACACGGTAAAGCAGCGTTCCGGGGGGGGGAGGGGAGGTGGCGCACTCCGGCGAATCAAAGCAAGTTCGATATAACGCGGTTTCACCGATAACGCGGTAAGATTTTTTGGCTCCCGAGGACAGCGTTATATCGAGGTAGAGTTGTAGTTTCATACATGGCTTGGCAATAAAATCACAGCTGATGCCGTTGTGCTAGGACAATGCTGAGACCTGCCGTGTGGATAGCACACAATAGTTGCCATTCACCATTTGCATTTGACCCATGAATTCAAGGACTTCAGAGAAAAGATGCATGTAGCTAGTTTAAAGTTTGCTGTCATTTTTAGGGGAGGGAAGGTTGTCTGGTTAAGGCTCTGTGCTGGGACTCAGGAGATCTGGCTTCAGTTCCTGACTCTGCCACATACTCTGGGCAAGTCACTTAATCGCCTCAGTTCTCCATCTGTAAAATGGGGATAATACTTCCCATCTCTCACCCTTTGTCTTGTCTTTTGAGTTTGCTCTTTGGGGATGAGATGCTCTCTTATGTACAGCGCCTAGCACAATAGGGTCCCAATCTTAGTTGGGGCCTCTGTGTTTACTGAAATACAAATTAATAATAGTTGTTTGTTGGTTGTTTAACTGGCTGCAGCATTGGTCCATCCCCGAGGCAAAGCTACAGGGTGGATATTCTTTTCCTCTGGATGGAATTGGGAAGTCGATCGATTCCAGTGCCGAGTGTGTGGTCCTTCCTGCACTTCCTGCCCTCTGCCCGGTTCTACAGGGGTGTAATAAGGAAGCAGAGGACTGCCTGGGTGGATGTGCTGGCTTCTATGCTATCACAGTTATCCTCTGAAATTGGGATGACAGCTCTCTACAAGGCTGCCTACGTTTGGCTTCAGAGAGAAGGAAGCCTTGAAGGCTTTTAAGCACTAGGTATTGCGTACTTCGCACATGGACGTGTGCCACAGAGAGGCCCATCGGCAGCTTGGGACGGGGAGGGTTTTCGTGCTGGATTGGAGAATAGAGGAACTCTTGTTCCAGCGTTTGTCCGTGTCATTCCTCCTGCAGCTGCCCGGTTTAGCTAAGCAGCAGTGGCGGTTCTAGGGGGCTCCTCTTGAGAGGGGGCCTGGAAGGGGAGTCCTGAGTCTTTCTGTCCTTTGCAACCCTCTCTTAATCTCTTATGCTAAAAAAAGGAAGTTTTGGTGCACAGGCTCAGATCAAAGAGATCATCATCGTTCATTAGTATTACAGGTTAATATCAGCTTCTATGTCTGTAGCCCCTTTGGTCTCAGAGACCCCACCTTATCTATTGAATGCTGTGCTCTGCTACCCTCTGGTGGTGAGTGTAGGGTATTTGAAATAGACCAACACATGGCGTGCACTCTGCACACAATGGGTATGTCTACACTGCAATTCAAAATTGGTGCCTGCCTGTGCCGGCTGACTTGGGATCCTCGGGCTAAGGGACTGTTTAATTGTGGTGTAGACGTTCGGGCTTGGGCTGGAGCCCGGGCTCTAGGACCCTGAAAGATGGGAGGTGCAGCCCAAGCCTGAACATGTACGCCACAATTAAAAATCCCCTTAACCTGAGCCCGAGTCACCTGGCACGGGACAGCTGTGGTGCCTAATTGCAGTGTAAACATAACCTAATAGGCAAAGATGAGGCAACAGGAACTTTGGAGAGGAAAAATAATCCAATTTTCAGAATCGAACCAAGCACATCAAAATACCAGCTCATACGGCGCATAAGCCCTCTTCAGAACTTTCCGTGTCTACAGTGCCTTCCGTCCAAGGCCTTCATAGAGTGAAATATATCCCTGTGCAGGGGCTTGGCACAAGGTCTATACACCACTGAATCCCCCAAATTAGGACATACATGGGTCTTAAGTGGTGCATAGGCCTCCTGCCTGCCCTCTGGAGCGCTTTACGAACACGATTGCAGCCCTGCAACACCCTCCCATTATATAAATGTCACACCCAGACAGTATGCCTGCTTGATGTTGTGCCCAGGACAATAATCCCACATGACACCAGAAAAGGAAAGCATGTAGCATGCTATAAGGCAGCACTGTTTTACAGGAGTGTGAGTGTGTGTGTGTGTGTGTGTGTGTGGGGGGGGGGGGGGGGGGGGGTTGGTCAGTTACAGCCACGGGGCCAGGACTGAAACTCTCATCTTTCTCTTCCTTGTTCTAGATGAAGTCCAGCCAGAAGTGGAGTCATAGAAGGGGCAAGGTCTTACGGAGCCCAGGCTCTGAGTCAGCTGTATCCGGTGTTCCACCCCTTCTACAAGGAAGCAGATCAATGGGTCATTCATACCTTTCACTTCACCTTCCCTGGAGCTACCTGGAGCCCGGCCAGATGAATCAGTCTACTCTATCTGTTCTCCCTTTTGTGTGCCTGTTGCTCACCTCTACCCATGCTCCCAGGCCTTCTCCCAATTCCCTTCTACCTCCCTGCTCTCAGCTTGTCAGGATGAAGCTTGAGAACTATTTCCATTCCCAGAATACATAATCCGTTGTTTCTGTTGGGTATTTGTCTGACATTGGGAACTGACATCATATTAAATAATGGCCGTAAGGTATGTAAACACCCCAGGTCTGGCGCCACTCATCTCACTGGATTAACCCCCTGGGGAAGTCCAACGAGAGACACTCGAATAACGGAGATCAGGATCTGGGGCCTTATCCAAAGCCCAGTGTCGTCAGCTGGAGTCATTGACGTCAGTGGGCTTTGGATCAGGCCTCACTCCCCCGATCTTACCCCCTTACTCCAGCCATCCAAGCTGTCTCTCTGGATCAGTGCTTTGGTAAACGCCAAGGGAAGCAGCGAGACTGTTTGGCTTTCTCAGAGTTATTATTTCAGGCTGCCTGTAGACTCATGCTTGGTTACATTTGTCACGTCTTCAAGGTTTCCTTTGCCACCATAAGGACTAGACACATTTTTGAAAAATGAAGATGGATTCAGGAGCACAATTGTGCATAAGAGGTGGATTTCCATGGCAAACGCCACAGCTCTGGAATACCTGAGGGCCAATGTTAGGACCCCTTGTGCCACCCAAAATCATGTATCCCCTCTAATGCATCTCTGCAGTTCTTTTCATGAAGCAAAAGAAGCGCATGACAAGTCTATTTGCCCTCTTTGTATCCTGCTCTTTCCAGTGCTCTCCACCTCCCCTAATAACTAGCTGCTGACTTCTGTCACAAATCAAACTTCTCTGCTCGGTGAACAACACAACTATGCTTTTCTCCAGGGTTTATGGTCATTTGTTTTTCCTTCTTCCTGGCACAAGTTCCTCAGAGCAGTGACCATGATGTTATCTTTGGTTTCTGTCTTGCAGTTGTTTTGTGTTGGCCAACATGTGGTTTCATGTTTTTATCACAAGATACGGAACTGACAGTCTCTTCCTGACCTGACCTACATGTCAGATGCAACTCTGACAGGTACAGATGCCTCTTAGAAATAATTTAGAGCAGGGGGTAAAGATCAATATATATTTGATTCAAAACAGGGTAGGGAATGCATAGCCTGCCTGCCCTATGAAATCTCCTCTGAAATGCACATGGGATCTTAGAGAACATTATGTAGGACACCTGCTGTGAGATGGGCCAGGAATGAGATAACTTGAATCAATACTGAAGGATGTAGTGTTCTAAACAGTCTTTAAGGTATTGGCACTAGGCCTTTAAGAATTGACTTAATATGTAAACCATCCATCAAGAACATAACTTCCTCTTATCTAGTAAGATCTGCCAAGATCCCTAAGCACTGAGCAGAATGGAATGAAATACACAACTTGTATTGTAAGAAAGTGCATGATCTCTGCTGCTTTTCATGATATGCCAAAGCATGACTCTTAAATGTGGCCACTTCCTGGGTAGAACGTGGCTGCTGGGTAAAATTGCACAGTAACATCACCCAATAGTTTAGGACAGGAAGTGAGGAAGAGCAGCATCTTCAATTGGAACTGCAAGGAGGATTTAGAGAGGCAGAATGTAATTACTTAAATTGGAATTTGGCCAGGAACTTGGACCCTGTGTTTTCAGAGCCAGAGGTCCTGAACTCTCTACAGTCAACAGTGAAAGTAAGTGAGTTATTAGAAAACTGCGGAATCACTTAAATTGTCTTGCTGCTACCCGTGCTATTCCTGTTGTGTAGATAATAAACAGGGGACTTTGTTCCCCGGGACAGTCATCCTGATGCCTTACTCCAGCACCACTAAACTTACGTACTAAAATGCTTGCCCTTTGCCTGTTGTTCATAATAGCCCAAATACATCCCTAGGGCTACCCATGAAATGCCACCTTGATGGAGAGGCATAACTGTCTCTGAGCTATGAAGGAGAAACGGGGTGGCACACAGTGGGATGAGTTAGTGTGTGATGAATGTGATTTCATTATAGAGGAGAAGGGAGCTAGAGAGCCAGAAATCTCTCTACTGTACTCAGGTTGCCGAGGGTGAGGATTTCCCGGCCTCACTCAGTGCTTTTCCCAGGGAAGGATAGTCCCTCTCCTCCTACAAAGGCCCTTTCTCCTCTCTAAATAACCATACAGCTTGTTACAAGAGCTTTATCTTTCCTGAAAATACCCCCTCCAAAAGGGCTTGCTTCCTTGCATATTGCTCTAGTCCAGGGGTTCTCAAACTGGGGGTCGGGACCCTTCAGGGGGTCGCAAGGTTATTACATGGGGGGGTCGTGAACTGTCAGCCTCCACCACAAATCCCGCTTGCCTCCAGCATATATAAATGGTAGTAGATATATTAAAAAGTGTTTTAAATTTATAAGGGGGGGGGGTCGCACTCAGAGGCTTGCTATGTGAAAGGGGTCACCAGTACAAAAGTTTGAGAATCACTTCTAGTCAAACACTAGCTCCCTGTACGCCCCGTTCTTGTCCTCTCCCAACAGAACAGAGTCCTTGGGCTGACTCCCAGCTCTCTGTCACCCCTGCACACGGTATTATAGACAGAGGGTTAGGGTGACCTACTTCTGGCACCTGAACCTGAAATCATTCCCCTCTCATCTGTGGCCAGTGCCAATGGCAGAGTTTCAACAGTGGCTGCTGAGTCATGACATTCTCTTCACCCTGCTCGGTATCTTCCTTGGCATGGGCGAGGCTTAATCATGTCATTCTCTGTGTTTACACTTCACCTGAGAAGCCCCATTTTCTGCCTGTTAGTTTGTTCTCATGGGTAGGAATGCAGCAGTTCTCATCTGGCGAGTTACCTGCATTCGATGGTAAAGATTTCAGGGTTTGTGGCATCTGAGGTGGAGCAATTCTTCCCAAGTGACCCACCTTTTATACTGATAACATCACCTGCAGGGAATGTCTTAACAACTGTATCCGTGGACAGTGGCAACCTTCAACCTTGGCTACATCCATCCTGCATCTTTTATTATTTTACATAGTGCCACAGGTATGTATGGCACTTTACAGGGGAATAGAAAGACAAAGTATCTGTCCCAAGGGCACTTCCATCTTCTATACAACGGGGTTCATATTTACCCACCTTTGTGAAAAGCTTTGAGATCTATGGGTACAAAATGCTATGCAAGTGCAGAGTAATATTATTACTTGCACAAGAGAAATCTCACTGTGTGTGGCTGAGGGCTGCAGAATCAAGATTAAAAGATGCCCCCTGGAAATGTGTGATGCAACCAGCATTTACCGCTTGCTTTCCATGGGAAATAACATCTATGCAACACCCAGGGCTTTTTGTTCACTGCCCCCGCTCTCAATGTCTGTTTATCATTATTGCAACAAATCCATGGCCAGCTAGGAACTTCCTGGCTGTCACTACAAATGTCACAGCAAGCAGGTATAGAACTTGGTCCCTCCTGTTTCCAAAGCACAGGAGCCTAGCCCTGGAGTCTAGAGGGGAATCACCATTAGCAGTATAGGGCTTTTGATACCCAGCTGAGCAGTTCCAGCCCCTTCCAGCAGAGGGCAGGTGCAGGTCCAGCTGGTCCTTACAAGCAAAGGGAAAGAAAGTGGAAGTGGTGGGGGAGGGGCAATGTGAGGAGCAGAGTAGGACAAACCAAGATGGGGGGGGGGTATCTATACCAGAGAAGCATGTGGATGTGGGCCATACCACCACTATTGTTGGGGTGGAATGGGGCATTCCAATTGTGATTGTGAAGTGGAAGGGGCCATCCTGACACTACTGATAGGGGGGAAGGGCACCTAGGCCAGGCCAATGATGTTTTGGGGAAAATGGGCCATTCCAATACTGATTTTATTTCTGGTGGGGGGCCTGGACCAAACCAGTGCTGACTTGGGGGGGTGAGAGACGGTAATTGGCCGGGAACTGGTTATTCCAATGTGGGATGGGTTATGCCAATGCTATATTTGGGAGGGACTATACCAATACTAGGGCAACCATACCATTGCCAGTTTGGGGGACATGAGCCGTACCAATGGTAATCAGGGGGTAAGAGCGGCCACATCCTGCCGTTTTTTTGGGGGGGAAAGGCCTGTACCAACGCTGATGGGAAGTGACTGACTAGGTCATTCCAATGCCGGAACTGGGGGGAGGGCGGGCCATACCAATGGCGGCTTTGGGGGGGTGGACCATACCAATGCTGACGGGGGAGTGTGCGCGGGCCATGCCATCGCGCGGCGCGGCGCGGGGGGGTTGTGTGTGCGAGGAGGAGCCGTTTCCCGCGGGGGAGCCGGCGGACGAGGCGGGCTCACTCACGGTCTCTGCGGCTCCAACCGGCCGGGCTCGTTCGTCATTCCCCCTCCGCCGGCAGAGCGGCTGCCGCCGTCGCCGCGCCCCCTCCCTGCCCGGTGTGTGGGAGGCGCCGGGCCCGCTCCGACGGACACAGCCGCGCTCAATGCCCAGGGTGAGGAGCCGGGGTCGGGCCGCGGGGAGGGAGAGGAGGGGGGCGCGCCCAGGTGAGGAGGAGCCGGGGGAGGTGGGGGCTGCCGGGGGGGGCGCCCCGGAGCCTGGGGCATTGGGGGGCTGGTGTGAGGTGTTGGGGGGCTGAGGGTTGGTGAGGCCCCTGGGACCTGAGGCCCTTGGGGTCCTGGTTACCCTCCCGCCTGGGGGGGTGGAAGGAGCCGGAGCCGGGCCCGGGCGGGTAAAGGAAGGGCTCTGGGCAGTTGCTGGTGGGGGTGAGTTGGGGGGGGATGGGCGGGGGGGAGTAGGATGACGTGGGGGGCAGACTGCACAGGTGTGTCAGTGCGTGGGGGGCAGTATGTGCCAGGGGAGGTTGAGGGTTGCACAGCCCACATGGGCCCTGGAGGGAAGGGGAGCCTGGCCCGGGCCCAGTGGAGGCATGGCATGGCATGGCGGGGCGGGGGGGGGCAGATGTGGGGATTGAGGTGCTGCGAGAAGTGGTTTGTGTGTGAGCTATGGGGTGGGTTGCGCCTTGCTGAGCTGTGCTGGTGACTCCTCCTGTGCCTCCTTAGCATGATTAGTCACAAGCTGCTTTTTCTCTCAGGGCATTTTCAGTTGGGGGTGGGAAGAAGGTTGCCTTTTTCAAAAGCTCCCGTGTAAATGGAAAGTGGATTGTGAACCCCCTGGATGAACAGCACAGGTTCTGACTCACAACTGCAGTAGTAGTGTTCAAAAAAACCAAAAAACCCCTCTGTGACTCAAAGGATAGAAATGTTTGACTTCTGTAAGCCCGACTGATGGAAAGAAATGATCCATTTTATAGACTGAGAGCTTGACAAGAGGTAGGAATATAAATATCGGTGAGAATGCTAAGCTGGAATGCATTTCTATGAATGTGCATGTCTTTTAATGAGACGTGGCTCTAGCTGCAAATCTTCTGTGTGCCTCTAACAGAAATAGAGGGTCGACTTCATAATTCTTAATTACCTCTAATTGTAAGTCCTGTGGCACCTTTGAGACTAACAGAAGTACTGGGAGCATAAGCTTTCGTGGGTAAGAACTTCACTTCTTCAGATGCAAGCAGTGAGGTTCTTACCCACGAAAGCTTATGCTCCCAATACTTCTGTTAGTCTCAAAGGTGCCACAGGACCCTCTGTTGCTTTTTACAGATTCAGACTAACACGGCTACCCCTCTGATACTCTAATTGTAAGTGTCAGTTTTCAATTCAGAAAGTGGGAACTTATGTTTTCTGTATCAGAACTGTGAACGTAGTCTGTCTCTCAGTTCTTGCCTCTGTACTTTGCCCTATTGTGGAATGCTGCATTGGTTAACTATTGTGAGGCCTCTGGGAGAGGACTTACTAAAGTACAATTCTGGAGACTCCCTCTTCTAGAGAGAACCCGTATTGTAGACCATTCATATAAAGGCAATTTTTTTTATTGGATTAAAATGAGTCTGTAGATGAGCAGAATGATTCATTAGCTACTATAATACTATTTTAGCATCTGATGGTTTCTGCAAACTTTAGGGGTGGCACTTTTGGATTGCTTTTGAGGGGGAAGTACTGTCAGTTGTAAGCCATGCTAACTAGTGAATTAGCTTTCTTTGTTATGTATAAATGTATTCCCTGTTATAATCAGATTAGTCTGGTACTTTAGTCACTTGTTAAAGAGTTGAAGAAAGTGCAGAATGTCTCCATGTAAATATTACTATTTGAACACTGAAAGTGCAGCACCTTAGGGCTTGGAGATTCAGGGTTAAGGTAAATACCTTTTTAACACATAGGAACATAGGAGTTGCCATGCTTGGTAAGACCAGAGATCTGTGTAGGCAGATATTTCAGACAGGAACCTCATAATAGACAATTTAAAATATTGTAACCATAGAGGAATTTTTTTTCTTATCCCCATCTTAGTAGATGATTTAAGCGTGATTTTTTAATATATAGCCTAATTTTAATCTTTTTTAATATTAAACATCTAAGCCTGTTTTTAAGCATACTAAGCTCTGGTGTCAATATTGTATCTTTTGGCAATGAGCTCCATAGGATAATTGTGCTGGGTGTTTTTTAAAAAAAGTTTCCTTTTATCAGTATTAAATTTGTTACCCCCTCAGTTTCATTGGTATCTCTCTGTGATTTATGAGAGCGTATATCAGTAGGAGTACTGGCTTTTTCACTCTGATCATTGTTTTGTATACTTCTGTCATGTTCTCTTGTTTCCATCATTTCTACTCTAAACACTCATTCTTTTATGTCTCATATACAGAAAGTCTGGCTATGCCTGAAAGCACTGTGTTGCTCATCTCTTTGAATTTTAACAATTGCCTATTAAAAGCTCATTTTATATTTACTTATAAATTTCAGTGGAGATTGAACATGGCTCTTAGTATGTGCGCCCTTGGCCTTTAACTTTCCACTATACGTTATCAATTTTCCAGTAGAGACGTGGTAAACTCATAGGCCTGGTCTATGCTAAAAAGTTAGGTCAACCCAGCTACGTCGCTCAGGGATGTGGAAAATCCACACCCCTGAGCGATGTGGTTAAGCCAATCTAACCTATAGGTGTAGACGGGGGGTGGATTACCTATGCCAACAGGAGATCAGTGTAGATCCTATCAGTGTAGATAGTGTCTATGCTGAAGTGCTACAGCGGTGTTTCAAGTGTAGACAAACTAAAGTGAGATGAATGTGGTACAAGAAATAGTTTTCCTACTCTAACTTTATTTACTGAATAATATCTTTACCCTCTTTTGCTTTAATGCTGTGAAAACACCACTATGTTTGCTTCCAGTTTGATGGGTTAGTATTTCTGATATTTGTCATTTTGAATCTTAAAAATATATATATTTGGCTTGTGTGTTGCCAGGGAAGTTAATTTCCTGGTTTTCCAAAATATGGCACTTAATGCAAAAAAATTTCACACAACTTATTTTGGAATGGGCTGTTAAAACATAACATAAATCTCACTTGTATATAAGGTGACTATGTAAAATGTCATTTAAGGTCATTTTAATTTTTTTCTTTGCAATTTAAACACAGTTCTATATTTTGAACATAAGAGCTTTTAAGCTCATCACGCTTCATTAGGTGGGCCCATTGTTTTTGATTATTTTGAAGTTGTTTTCACTTTTAGGAGCCCAGATGGAGTTGTTTGGGAACTGTACTTAAATAATATTTAAATATGGCTCCTCTCTGAGCTGGTTTTAAACATGAGGATTGTTAAAAACAAAAAATTAAAACACTATTTCCAGTTTCACAGCTGTTTCTGCCTCTCAGCAAACAGAAACTTCTTTGGCATAAAGCACATACCCAGTAGATTATCTTTGGAAATCCAAATGGAGTATCTGCTCATTTCCCGCTGCTGAACTAAGCATAGAGATGTTTTCTCTTTCTTGTGTTAAACAGTGCCTGTGCTGTTGGTTATATTAGTTGTTTGAGCTCTCTCAAATTTGGAAAAGGCAAGTGTTTTCTCCCATCTTCACTGAAGTTTTGATGCAAGATTAGTGCCAGATTGGAAAGAGAGTTGTCTTGTGAAAAACACCTGACTGCTTTTATTTTCTCTTGCTAAATTGACTCTTTAGACTGAATATTTGGTATTTGTCTGTCTTATGAAGCAGAAAATTGAGGTAAACCTGCCTTGTTTTAGGGCAGAGAACAGAATGACTTGGCTCAAGCAAAAGGAAATGAGTGAGTCATCAGCAGAGCTTGTCAGCAAATTGGTAGGGAACTCACAGGGGTGGGTGGTAAGGAACTGTAGAATTTCTTGACTTCTCCCCTCTCCAGGCGCGTGTCATTACGAACAAGCTTCCTTTAGAGATTATGTTTAAGAATTGTTTCCAAGAAACTATAGAACTAGCATTCTGTTCTCCATACAGTTAGACAGCGTATTCTAGAAAAGAATTGTCGTTGAATTGAGTTCTTGAAGCTTCAGTGTTGCACGTTTGTCCATTGTGCTAAACGTGACTAGATTGGAGAAATCTTAGAATCGTGATAAAATCTTTTGCTTACAAAGCACCTTTTGAATCCAGCAGAACCCCCAAGGCACTTCAGAATGTACCTGTATGGTATTAGGGAGACAAGGTAGGTGAGGTAATATATATATATATTTTTTTATTAGATCAACTTCTGTTAGTGAGAGAGACAAGCTTTCAAGCCAGACAGAGCTCTTCTTCCTGGGTCCAACATGGCTACAACTACATTGCATGCAAACTGTGTAGTATTAACATTTCTCACTTCCACCGCACATGAGGTAGAATGTAGCAGCCCTACATGGGAACAGGAAGTGAAGTGTAATGTAGTCAAGTTAAATTACAAAGGAAGTCTAGTTAGGCCACAATATAAATGAGAATTGGAATTTTTCTAGGACACAAGTCTTGTAGCACTCTACCTCCTTCTCCCCCCTCCCCCAAAAACAAAACAAAACAAAACTCCATGTCACTTATTGCAAGTATTTAGGTGTAAAACACAGGAATTAAGATTTTTATGAGAGGGAAGGAAAGAAAGCAAGTTCAGCAGTTCATGACTATTAAGTAATCTCATTAAAAGAATATCAAATGTAGAATTCAACTGAGAACAAAATGAGTTAACATAAACTGGATTGCAAGATGCTGTTCTCACAAATACTGAAGGTATTCTTTTAATATAGACTGCAAATTAGCAGGTTTTGCTTTGCATCCTGTGCACTAGGTTATTTTGAAAGGTGATCCAACTAACCTTTCCCAAAGTATCTGTGTCTTGCAATCCTGGGAAGCTGCAGCTGTTGCAATCTGTTTAACTGCCTTGATGTAGTAAGGGAAACACTTGTAAAGGTAAGTTTTGGAAGGGGTGGTAAGGTGCTCCCTGGTTTATGATTGTTGATACTTGCTTGTCAAGAGGACTGTTTTGCTAATCTTGTGCAGGATAAATACAGAAGTACAAGGATTTTGCACAGAAGGACTTGATTTAGGTATCAATGCATAGTAAAGTAGGTAATCTCTAAGTATAAAATCAAACTTAAATGCCATTGCTAAAGTTCACACATTTAACATTGCCTTCTGTCTGTCAAGTCAGAAATCGTATTTGACTGTTTTTGGTTCATCTGAAAAAATAAGTGACTATGATGTAGCATTTTTTTAAAAAAAACTTTAGAGGCTAATATAGGGGTCTTCTTCCATCTGTTTTTAAGCATAACTCTTGCAAGTTATACAGTATTGTTGTATGTAATTCAGCTAATAAAGATGTCTTTTTAGATCATATCAAGTGCCATGAGGCTATTATAAAGGTGTCTAAATAGTAAAATGAATCATGTCAGTGCAAGTCCTACTCTGGTTTGTAAC